>NC_082694.2:32237336-32562497 GCF_949987515.2 Delphinus delphis
CTGAAGGGTTGAATGGGGGAGCGGTCCTGCAGGACTAAGCCCTTAACCTGTGGGTTCTCCACACGGAAGATGCCATCTCCCCGCAAAGAGTGTCAGAATTAACTGCTTGTGGTGTTGGAAAAGCACACACTGGACATATTAATTTCAGGTATGCAAATGAAAAAAAACATCTGCACGCTTGAAATTAGTTAGCAGGATACTAACTATGAGCCTAAGCAAATTATTTAACCTCTTGAAGCCTGTTTCCTCATCTGCAAAATGGAGATGATGCTAGCACCTCCCTCATAGTTTACTGTGAGATGTAATAGAAATATTGCCGGTAAATCAGAGTCTACCATGCTTAGGGAATAGAAGCACTCAATAAGTATATTATGTTTTTTAAAATGTCCATACAAATGTAGCTCTTCTAAAACACTGAACTGTAGGAGGAAGAATCAGTATTGTAATATTTTGCTGTATCTTAGGTGCAGTTTACTTGTACTGAGTAAAGATATCATTGGCAACACAGCTACCCAGATTATCACTGTGTAGAGATAAACCATCAGGAATGGAAGATTCTAGATGCCATATGATTCTCATGTATTTTATTTTTTCAGTCATTCTCAAATTCTTTGGGGCACAGATTCCACTACTCTCAGAACAGCAAGGAAGACACACAATAATGTCTGTCAAAGACTAAGTGAGTATTACGAAGGGCAAACCAAACAACCGATGTGCACACAATTGGGTCCAATACCATGAAATCCTGCGTGAGAATCTTGAAGGCGATAGCTGGATTCTGAGGGTATTAGTTTTGTTTAAGGACCAGCATTTCCGCAGGTGAGTAAGCTCAGTTGCAGAACAGGGTATTGGCTTTTTCTGATTGGGGTTGTTTTTTCGTTGAAGGTAATATCCGGTCCTAAAATAAACACTATATCTAATCCAGACCACCTGCTTCCTGGTGATCAAGTTCAAGTTCCCGATGAACGTGTTTGGTGGCAGCCCCAGGACAGCTTCTAAGGGAAATTAGGGCTTTGCATCCTAGCCGAAAGGCAGTAATGATAAAAAGCAAGAAGCAGAGGGCAGGTGTGGGTAAACGCATCATTAGATGAGCCTTATTTTTAGAGCAGTTCATATGGCGACATTTCCTCTGCTCGCTGATCTACCAGGAGTATTTAGTATTTCAGAGTATTTAGTATTTAGTATTTAGGAGTATTTAGTATTTCAGACCACGTGAAACAGACTGAAGACTGTCCGGTGCCTTCTGCTCAGAAGCTGCAAGCTTCCAGCCAGAATGGTCTGTTTTAGCTAAGGTTCCACAGGGCAGAGCATATATTTAACTTATGACACATCTTAAGACGAGGAAAGGATGGGGAACGCGTGACCCTGTGTCCCCACCCCTGCCACCACATCCGCCTCCACGTGGAACAGGGGGAGGTTTTTCTCTCTCCCAACGATCTCATTGGCAGTACATCCTTCAAAAGCATCCAGCATGCCCACTGAGGGCCCATCTAGGCTCCTGGGAAGAGAAAAGTGTTTTCTAAATAAATGGAAAAGAGGGTTGAGAATAAGTGAGAAAGTTCAGAGTAGAGAGACTGACTTCTTAGCACAGTAGAACCAGAGGCTCTTAGGAGACCCCAGTCCCAGAGTTATTCCCAAGAGATCTTTTAAGTGTGGAGCCGATGACATGGGACCCTGAACTGACTCCAGGCAAAGACCAGGTGATGTGTGGCCTCCATCCATCCTCAGGGCAAGCAGGTGGGGTGAGATCTGGGGTTGTGGGGAGGCATCTGCCTGCAGATATTTCTCCACATTGATGCTGAGTCAGAAAAGGCGAAATTAGTGATTTTTTTTCCTGGACCCACACCTGTCTTCTCTCCTTAAAAAACTTGGAACGTTCTTGGAAATTTTATTTTAATCTATCATTACTTAAGAGATAATTTTCTATGTTGCACTCCTCTACATGAGGGCCATAGCATTGGGCAAATTGGACAGACTTGTGTCAGTTCCCAGCTCTGCTACATGGAAACCTCAATTTTGTCATCTGTAAAATTGGTAGAGTAGCATTTAATCCAAGAGTCGATTTAAGATTTAAAGGAGATGACATGTACAAAATCCTTGGCACAGAGAATATATGGTATTTGTTCCTTATTAATGGTAGTTCCTGTTATGAGGTCGATGATGATGATGACAACAATCAAGGATCCAGGATGATGTCTGAACATGATGGGCCTTGCAGGCTGGGAGGACACCAATCTGTAAAGGGGAGAAGGGAGCAGAAAAGGTGGTCAAAGTGCCAACTTTGATCAGTTGTCAGCTTTGTTTGAGAGCAAATGAGCTCTCCGTCCTGCTACCTGAGTCCCCCTGTCCCCTTTTAAGTCCCTACCTCTTCACCCATCTCAGATTGTACACCCTGTGCTCTCAGGTGACCAGCGTCCCCCACTTCACTATTCCGTGGTGAAGTCTCACACTCCATCCACCTCACCACCCACAGCACAACTGACCCCACCAGGCTCCCGTTCTAATTACACAGCTCTCTGCTAGGAATGAGATAACTACATGGTATAAAGATGGTACTAATGATTAATGCAAGCTTCATGGGTGTCTCCCAGGAATGTCACATTTGTGGTTAATATCCCAAAGGCTCCTGGTAGAGATTTCTCAATCTACTATGAGTCTGAAAGGGAGATGGTTTTAATCAGAGTTGTTCTCAGGACTCTTTAAATCAAGCCCTGAAGTGCTTATCTCCTTGGCCTATGTCAACCCTTAAAGTATAAGTTGAGTGTATCCCCAGGTATTAAGGAAGTATCAAACTCCTGGGACTTCTTCAATAACTAAACTACTGTTATACTGAAATTCTTTGGTAACATCTTCAGGCTCAGTTTTCCCCATCTAAAAAATGGGTTCATATCCTAAATCCATTTTCTATCTTGTAGGCATCTCTTATCCTAAATGAGTGAACACATGATAAACCAACAAGAAGGGAGGACAGAGAGTATCCTCCAATCAACCGTTGTGTTGAGTGGAGATGGGAAAGGGGAGCAGGTAGATTTAATATTATCATTAGTCATGACTTGAGCCAAACTTAGCAGTTTTAGAACCATGTTTAACAATCCTGTCTGCATATTAGACTTAACTGGAAAGTTTTTTTAAGAAAAGAAAATTCCCAGGTCCCACCACTAAGATTCTGATTCAGTTGATATGGGGTGGGATCTGAGCATCAAATCCTTAAGGAGGTTCTACTGTGAGGCCAAGTCTGAGAACCACTGTCTCAGGACAGCACTGGTAATGCAGAGGAAGTGGAAACTGGCATCATATGAGGTGGGTCTTGTTGCGACCAAGAGTTGAGCCCAGCTCTATGTTCTGGAAGCACTTAGCGACTGGTGTTCAATGAGCTTCACAGAATGGTTGTGAAACTGGGGGAGAGAACTTTTGGACAGAAGCCAAGAATCCCTGCACAGTGGATCAGAGGAGCCCTTTAATCCTCTTCCTCATTGCTGCATAAACACCGACAATTCACTTGTCTCTGAGTCTCGGTTTCATTATCCATTAAATGAACAGGTTAGATTAGACAAGTTCAAGGGTGCCTTCCAGTGCTGTTCTAGGATCCTAAGATAGTTTCCAGGCATCAGAGGAAAGAGAGGCTGGCGTTGCACATCCTTGTTGGTACTCTCTGCTCACTCCTTGTCTGAAGTCACTCGGCAGCTCTCTTTTGCTGACCAAAGGCCAGCCTTGAGCAACAGCTGAATCTCCATCCTTGGGGCCTCCCTTCACCCAGGCTTCTCCTGCAGGATGAAAGATTACATGCCATTCTCGTGAAGCCAGCCCACATGAATGGCAGGAGTCGCCTCTAAGTGATCTCTCTGCTCCTGGGCCAGCACACAGCCTGATGGTATCTGCAGAGGAAGGGATGGAATGTGGAAGTTTACATGATGTCAGTGCACACACATCCTCCTGTCTTGATCTGGGAGCCCAGCCATCAGCTACTGTGCCGTGCTGCATCTCTTCCCCCGCTTCTCGAGAGCCTTGGGCTGCTTTGAAGTCCCCTGCTCCATGCTTCCTGAGAGGATGGGCCTCTGAGCAGGACTTAAACAATTGGTCAAAACAACAACAACAAAACGTCTATTGTTTGCATCCTCGGCAGCAAACTCTGTACTAGTGACGTCACATTCCATCTCTCCAGGCCTCAGACTGACCAAGATTCACTGGAAAAGATTTGCTCTGGTCTGTTTGTCACCCCACCCCCCAGAAAAATTCACATGTAGAAATCCTAACCCCCAAAAGGGATGGTATTAGGAGATGTGGCCTTTGGGAGGTGAGTCATAAGGGTAGAGCCCTCACGAATGGGATTAATATCCTACAAAATAGGCCCGACAGAGCTCCCTACCCCCTTCTGCCATGTGTGGATACAACCAGAAGCCTGCCACCCAGAAAAGGAGGCTCACCTACCTTGATCTCAGCCTCCAGCCTCCAGAGCTGTGGCAAATAGCTACCACCCCGTCCGTGGGATTTCGTTAGAGTGGTCCAAGCGGATGTAGACAGGACTCATCCCAGCCAATCCCCTAATACAAAGTGTCCTACCCAGTGCACACACGTATGGAAAACCATCAGATGTGCCTCACGCTTAGGAGAAAATGCCCTAACGTGTCGTGCTCGAGGCTGTGAGGACATGCAGAATGTTGGTGGGAAGAGGGCAAGGGGTTTGAACATGCATATTGCAGACCTTTTGGAGTTCTCAGCACCTGTGCCGGTAGAAGAGAGGGGACGGCGAAGGAGTGGGTGGCTGGAAAAAGGCAGATTCAGTAGATCCTGCCCATGGCAGGGCTTTGAAAGTAACAGTGGGAGCTCCTGGGTCCAAGAGAGTACCGGTGACATAGGTCAGTCTGGCTCTGCCTTCCAGAAATTGGCTCCCAGGTCCAGGTAAGGCCTGGAGCTACGTTGCCATGCATAGCATAGGTGGTCTTTTGGGGCATTGAGGACAGTGGCCTCAGACCCCAGATCTTCTTCCCTGGCCCTTCCTTGGACTCACGACGGCCTGGGGTCCTGGAGAAACTCTTTCTTGTGTTCTCCTCATATGGAGGGTGGCACAGGAGCAGTTTAGGCAAGCCAGGTCCCCTCTCGATTGTGAAGACTTGACTTTCTGTCTTCTGATGCTGGACCTGCCGCTCTGTGATCTTGCAGTTCTGGCAAAAGGTGTGGAATGAGAGGTATCACCTGACCAGGAGGGGCCTGGGATTCAAACATGGGCCTTCCACCCAGCCTGAGACCCAGCAAGGTCCTATAACGTGGACCCCCAAGAAAACAGGCTTCAGGGCTTCCTCTTTGCTACTTCAAACAAATGTTCCCTTTGGAACTGTGAAGCCGGCTACTTCCATACTCAAGTCTACGTTAGCATTCAAAGGGTCCGTGCCAGGAACCCATGGGAGAACATGGCACACGTCTGGCAGAATTACAGACACCCATCAGTGGACATTAGGTGTTCAGGAAGTGTTTCTATGTTTGCTACTCTGTAACTGAAAAACAAATCAACTCAGGAAATCAAATATTTTATTGCTTTACTTAACGATGTTCCAAATCAGTCTCCCCGCCCCCAGTCTGCTGTAAGCAAGTCTCTACGAGGAGCTCTAGGGGTCATCCTTGCCCTCTGTCAGTCTGGTCCTTGGGGGGCTGGAGGTGGGCGGAGCAGGGTCTGGGTAGCAGGACTGAGAAACACCGACCCCCTGTCCATCCCTTTCACTCTGTGAGTAATATGTCACGGCCACAGGCAGTGGGGAATAACTAGAGTGAAGAAAGCACAGAGAGGAGGAGAAAAAGGTAGAAAACGAAGGGAGAGAAAGGAATAAGGGAGGAGACACAGATGCTGCAGAAGGCTAAACTCTCACTGTGGTAACCAGAGATTCCAAACCACTAATTCAGCCACGTGGTTTCAAGAGTTCAAGAAAATTATGGGAGTAATGGGATGAACTATGTAACATTAGTACAGGTAATACCTGCTGGGAAATTGGGCCAGGAGTTTCCAGAGCTAAAAGCACATTTGAGAATATCTACTTATATTTGTTTTTATCTCATCATGATTCAGTTTTTGTCCTGTGTATGTTTTATGATATAGCAATACAGTAGTACGTGTGTATAATTTATAAATAAATAAATATACCTATATTGAGGAATGTATGCTCAAATATTTTCTATTGATGGGGTACATGGTCAAAAGAGCCTGGAGACCACCTAACTAGAACAATGACAAAAACCACGAAAGACTCCACCATCCTATGTACCAAGGCCTGGGGCCTCACCAGGGGCCTTGGCCAGGGTGGCTTAATGCAGAAGGATGACTGTTACTATCTAAACACCCAACTAGCATCTAAGGAAGCTGTATCATAGTGGGCCTGCCCTATGCAGCCGTGGCCCCTGAAAGGCAAGTGGGATTGGAATGCAGCCCGTGACCTGCTCATCAAGCCATGTGCCCAGAGAGCAGCACATCTTTCCCCAGGCAGGGGAGACTTTTACTCTCATAATGGTGTTGTATGGATTGCCAAGAGCTCTGCTTTTTTAAAATTTGAATCTAATTTTCTAATTGCTTTCCTGAATCCAGTTTACTGCTTGTTTTGTCTTTGCCTAATACTAATTTTGAGTTTGCAGCCCTGGAGAATGTGCGTCATGGCGGGGGGACGGGTGGCAGAATGGGGTCCCGGCTTCAGTAGGTGCAGCCCTTCAAAACACAGCCCACCACGGCTGAGAAATCAAAAGCTGAATATCATGTTTGGCCCCTGTGTCTCAGAGACACCCGGAGGCCATCTGAGTAGGTGAAATGTCCCACACAGGAAACAAAGAACCAACTCGTCAGTGCAGCCTCTGTTGGGGTCAGCCCGTTGCCTGGGTCCTGGGATGTGGCCTGCAGCAGAGTCTCCATTGGACACAGCTATTCAGCCATGGGAGGTGCCACTTCACTCGGCCTGAGACCACAGTGGGATAATGCAATCCCTTTGAATACAGCCCTGGGGCTCGGAGATGTCCACACAAGTCCCTGCTCACGCTTATCCTCCTGCAAACTCCACTGATTTATCTACTGGGAAATGTGATGTTTTCCCCCCCAAAATGTCCTCTCCTTCTTAGGGAGAAATATCGCTTCCTGGTCATCAGCTAGCAGCGAGAAAGGGAGCATTGCTAGGTCTCTGCAGGCTGTCTCTGTGGTGCTCCTGGGACGCTCAAGCATCGGTCTTGGGCTCCTTCATCGATTTGACAAATTCCTTGACGTCCTCTTCCAAGGCCTTGTTCCTCCTCTCCACATCCTCCCGGGAGCGCTCCACGTTGCGGAGGCTGATTTCCAAGGCTGCAGACTTCTTCTTCTCCTTCTCCAGTTCTTCACTGAGCCTCACCACCTTAGCCCACACATCGTAATTTTCCTTTTCAAGGCTACGAGGAAGGAAAGAAAAGAATGAAAGGATGGGGTGTGACCTCTAGACTTTCTCTTCAGCCTTGCCCTCAACCCCCTCTGTCCACTTAACCTTCCACATCCCAAGACCCATCTCCAACCTGTACTTCCTAGTTATGTCCCACCCCCGACAGGAGGACTTCCCAGTAAACCTGAATTCCCAGAGCCTGTCCCCATTTTTGTCATTTGTCATCCATATCATGACATCTCTTGTGTTGTTTTTCATGCCATTTTGTGTTTTGTATCTCCCACCACACAATAAAGTCTTTGAATGAAGAGACCACCTCTAATATTTACAGCCCCACAGCGCCTTGCATCTGTCCTGCTCAGTTGCAAGGTTGACTGACTGCTGAACCCCATCCAGATTCCAGATTCTCAGCACCTGTGTGCACATGCATGCTTTCTCATCCTGCTTCATTGCAGAGCACGGACCAGAGCCTTCTCTTATGAAGGCTCCTGGGGACCGAGATTTGGAGAATCTGGGGGAGCTGCCCCTTGGGAGCAACTGTCCTGCCAGTCCCACCCTTGCTTCTGAATCCCACTCCAAGTGAAGGATCTGTTGGATTCCTGAATTCGCAGGATTTTCACTGTTACTGGCCAAAATCTTAGTCTAGCCTCAGGTGCCCATTTCTCTCCCTCCAGGCTGTGCTGAATTAACCCTTGGGAATGAGAGTACATATGACATTTTTGAGCCAAAGGAGGGAATTTCAGGCCTATGAGGAGACTATGATTGGAAAGTGGCTTCAGAATTTCTTTCTGTGAGATGCAGCTTCCCTGCTACCCAATGGCCTGCTCATTTTTATACGGAGACTTGAGCTCCTGTTTGAGCCCATCTCTGGCTTCTATCTTCAAGGGCCTTGGTCCATTTTGCAGGCAATGGCCTCTCTTCAGAGCCCTGCTTGCCCCTGCCTGTTTCTTCTTAAAGCCAAATTAGTCTCATTCCTCTGGAATTCCACCCATTACAAATTTAGTTTTCTTCTCTGAGGTCTCCATATCTTTCTTGTTTTGGGGGGGAAACCTCAAAAGAGACACCATGCTAGATCTTGACCACTGACTCCAGTGGAGAGGTAGAATCTGAGTGGGTTTGGGAGGTTGGCTGACCCGAGTTCGAATCCCAGCCCCACCAATGACGAGCTGTGCAACCTTTTTATACTTCCTAAACTGCCATTTCTTCTGTAAAATGGGGGTATTACCTATTTCACGGGATAACTGAGGGGATTATATGAGAAGCTGTGTCTGAAGCATGAAGCTTAGAGCAGGCACTGTAGAATGTTAATTCTCCTTCCTCTCCTGGGAATGGAATGGGAGGCTCCCCTGACAGGCCTCCCCTGACAGGCCTCTCCCCTCAGTGAGGCCTTCAGAAGACTTTGTTCCCTTCAGGAGGAGCGGCCACCTCAAGGGCAGCTAGTTCTTCCCCACCCTGTCAAAGACCCCCGTGCTAGAAACTGGGGCTCAGTGTCTGCTCTGGGGCTGCCTTGGTCACTGCCAAGATGTCGCCCAAGTCTCAGAGTCTATAAACAGCTGATTTCAGGTTCTTAGACAAGAACTGATGTGTTGTTCTAGATGGGCGGCCCTCTGCAGGGAACAAAGGATCAGGCTAACCAAAGTCTTTCTTTCATGTACCTGAGTCTCTAGGGACTGAAAAGTACCCGTCGTTCGAAAACCCCACTAGGTTCACATTTCACTAACTTTTGATTAGCGTGACTTTAGGCAAATCTGGATTGAGGTTTCTTCTCAGGAAAAATCAGCGGTGTGAAAAAGATTTCAAGGAAGTAGTTTATCTACTCAAGTGAGCAAATCATGTCCGAGCATCTTAGAGATTTGTGTGAAATGGTGGCAATGGCCATGTCACTGGCCTCGCTTCCGTTCACCCCCTGCAGTCGGAGATCGTGGAGAGTTAGTGATCCTGACCCAGTGAAGCCTCAGTCAGGTCAGGGGTGCCCAGAAGCTCTGCCTCACTTAGGCTTTCAGGTGGCTGACCAGGCCCTCTGCATTCTCTGCCCTCTCCCCTCAGTCACTCCCCTGCTGCCACCAACCACCGCTCTTCCTCTGCATGAACACGCCAGACCCCTCCCTTCCCATAGCCTCTGCACTTCGGTTCTCTCTGCCTTGCCTGCTCTCCCCCAAACCCACCCCAATCCCTCCCACGTGGACCTCACTAGTTCCCTCCCCTCCTTCAGGCCTTTGCTCGAGTGTCACCTTCTCAGTGAGGCCTTCCCCAACCACCCTATGTAACACTGGAACCCCCTTCCTGAGCTCCCCAACCCCCTGCCCTGCTTTATTTCTCTCCCTAGCATTTTCCACCATCTAACATAGCATATGTTTAAATTATCTGTTTGTATTCTCTGTCTGTCTCCACTAGAAGGAAAGCTCTATAAGCAAAAGGGCTTTTGTGTGTTTTGTTCAGTGCTATTCTCTAACAGCTGAGATGGTGCCTGGCACATAGTAGATGCTCAATAAATGTTTGCAGAGTTGATGAATGACATTAATATGAAAATTTTAAAAATTTCTCTTAATTCATTAAGACATGTTGATGCTTAAACAACCACTGTTTGGAAACAGTTGATTAAACTACTTAAGCTACATATTTAACTTTTCATGAATGTAAGGTAAAGCTTAGAGTTTTCACTAATTTAGTCATCTCCTCAATGCCTTTGCCCTGTTCCTCATTAGGTCCAACTGCTGTAGATAGCGTCTTCTGTAACTGAAGTTTTATAATGTCACTTCTCTGGCAGAGGAGAACAATCCCTATTGCTTTTAAGATGGAAGGCGAGTGGCTGCCCAGGGCCCTCTTACTTTTGACTTACTTTTCAATCTGTTCCTCATACATTTGCTTCTGTGTTTCTATTTCCTTTCGCAGCTTCTGGACCATCCTCTGCAAAGATTCAAGTTCCTCTTCTCCAGAGTTATTTTTCCCAGGCCCGGTTTCAGAGTTTAGGCTGGCAAGAGCATCACTCTTGGAGTCACAGGCCTGGGATGATAGTGTACCGGCTTCATCCCCAGGGGACCCCGGCTGCGTGGGGACGTTATCGTAGGTGGAAGTCCGCTGGGAGTCGAGAAACTGTGGCACACCTTGAGACATCGTTCTCCTGTGCCCGTCCCCTGCCTTCCCCTCCGAAGAAGACCAGAACTCATTTTTAAAGATCTCTACTTTGCAGCTGTTGGCACCTTGCAAAGCTGATGTCAAGAAGCATTTCCGGTTAGGGAGCGTCTGAGTCCTTTTTCGTGACTGCAGCTTCCAATCTCCTGGCTTTTCCCTGGATGCTTTGTCTTCCAGACACCCATCACTTGGCCGTTGTCCAGTGGGGCTGGTTGCATCTGAGTCGCTGGCCTAGAAGAAAGTGACCACGGATGTTACATGGGTTTTTCCCACACGTGTCACGTTCCCAAGATAAGGATTAGAGACTTGAAAGAAAGTATCTCCTGGCCACACACCTATGAAACTCAATTAGAAGACAATCTCCTAATTTGTCACATTAGTTGATTATCTGTGTGGCATTTTTCCAAAAGGATATTATACTTGAAGGAACTCATGCTCTAGAGGTAAACTGCTGACTAAAATCAATGGTTTGCTTGTGGTAAGGGGCCCTAAACTAGGATTCTTTTATAACCTTAGAATGGGGGGGGAGGGGGGCTTTTCTAACTATGGCCCAAATACAGAAGCCATATAAGAATAATTTGATAAATTCAACCCACATGTGTTTCCATGACCCACAAAATTAAAAATAAAACAAAGAAACCACCACATGCTAAATCAAAGAAGAAATGACAAACTGACAAACATATTTGCAATGTATATCACAGACAACAGGCTACTCTCCGTAATGCATAAAGTTCATAAAAATTGAGAAGAAAAAGACTAATATAAATATGGGCAAAGAGCAAGATCAGAGATTTCATGGAGGAAAACTGCAACATAAAAAAATGTTTGAACACTCTTATAACAGGAAAAACTCAAACTGAAATGAAAATTACTGAAATATTAGTTCTCATCTAACAGATGGGCAATCCTCCAAAATCTGACAACACACTCTGCTGGCGAAACTATAGGGAAATAGGTTATTTCATGCATTGCTGGTGGAAGTGCAAAATGGTACAACCACTGTTTAACAATTTTAATCAAAATTACCTATGACAAATCTATTTACCCTCTGACTCAGCAATCATACTTCTGGGAATTTATCCCAGAAATACATTTGCCTGAGCACAAAATGAAGTATGGTCAAGGTTATTCATTGCCTCCTTGCTTGTAGTACAAAGGAGTAAAAGAAACCTGTTCATCTATAGAGGTTGGCTGAGTAGATCACGGTACATGCACAGGATGGAACACCATACATCTGCCAGAAACTTGAGGTTGTATGAGGTACTGCCTATGTATTGACATGGAAAGGTCTCCAGGGTATCTGTTAAACAGAAAAATTCAAGATACACAATAGTGTGTGTGTGTGTGTGTGTGTGTGTGGAGAGGGAGAGAGTGAGCATGTTATGCTTTGTGTAAAAAGGGAGGTAAATAACAATTTACACTCATATCTGCTTATATTTGCATAAAGGAACACTGGAAGGATAAAAAAGAAACTGATAAAGGCAGGGAAAAATAAGGTGGGTGAAGACAGCAGAGGGAGCAGGAGTTCTAAACATATCTCTTTTGTTTTGACTTTCTTGAGTGATGCGTATATATTTTTAGATTAAATTAAAAAGATTGAGCCCTAAAATGAGAGAATCAGGTCTCAAGCTGTCTGTCTGATGCTTCTAGCTCATCACCTGCTTTGGCAACCCCACCTGGAATCAGAAGGACCTGGGTCCTGAGGTGCAAACTAGATCTAAGTCCCACTCTACCATTCTACTGCTGTCATCTTGGGACAGCTGGTCAACCTCCCTGAGCCTCAGTGCCTCATCTATAAAATGTGGATGATAAATTCTGCCCTACAAAGTAACGGTGAGGACTCCAGATGTGATCTATTTAAGGTTCCCAGCACACTGCCTGTCCATTGCTGCCTGTACTGTTACAATAAATAAACCTGTCAAATGAGTACAACACTGGCTACTCTCAAGGATGTCTAGGATGATTTCATTATATGACGTATAAACATTTCTAAATATTAATTTGATTTTAGAGTATTAGTAAATGCACTGTGTCCAGGCAGGCATCACCCAAGAAAAATAACAACTACCACCATCTTTTTTCCAATACATTCTTTTTTTTTTTTTTTCCAGTATGCAGGCCTCTCACTGTCGTGGCCTCTCCCGTTGCGGAGCACAGGCTCCGGACGTGCAGGCTCAGTGGCCATGGCTCACGGGCCCAGCTGCTCCACGGCATGTGGGATCTTCCCAGACTGGGGCACGAACCCGTGTCCCCTGCATCGGCAGGCGGACTCCCAACCACTGCACCACCAGGGAAGCCCTCCAATACATTCTTAATCATCCTCGGGATTAACAGTAGGCAACTGACATTCCCTGGCAAACTGGAAATTTTACATTCATTCCTTGACCACACATAAAGAATTATGCTGCTATATAAAGTTCACACGTTCTTTTAAAAAATATTTGCCTCTATAAATACGTTAAAATATTTGAGCTTTGTAAATTATTGGCCTAAATAGTCTAAATTTCAGAGTCTGCAGAGTTTTTTGACATTGTGAACGTGAGCCCCAACCCTTCAGTACAAATGAGGGGGTTGACATTGCTGAGACAGCTTATCAGGGAATGAGAAATATTACACAAACACATCACATACTCTGAGAAAGGAATCACGTTTCATGGCTTAGCAGGAAACCGTTCTCTCTGGACTTTCACCCGGAATTTTCAACAACTCTCACTAGAACATTAACACTGCGATATGTAGTTTCCCCATCGAAATTCCCTGGACTGAGCTTAAAAGGGTTTAGAGTGGGCTTTAGTGAGGACTCCCATTGCTTAGTCACTGGGGGATGGGCACACATGTCACCAATCCCACCTCCAGGATACCAACTAGAAACTAGATTTTGAAAGAGGCCAGGCTTTCAAGATTCATTCAAATGGGTCTATATCAGCTGTGCCCACTGCCACAGCATCACCCAGGACTCCCTAAATTGCCACTCCAGAGCAGCTCTTACATGGAATGACCTGGACTGAAGGAAGAGTCGGATGGAAGGAGGAAGGCTCTCTGCACCTTACCATGTTACTGACGCTGTCTGTCCTAGAAATTGGAGGGTCCTCAGTGGCATCCCAGCCCACAGAGCTTCGCGCCACTGGAGGTTTCTTGGGGTCATTTTTGGGGGCAGGGGGTGACAAGGGTGCATCCTTGGATTTGGGAAAGAGGATTTCATGGTCTCTGATCATCATGGTCATCACTCTTTGGATTTGAGGAGTCCCTGAAAGAAAGAAGAAAGAGATTTGTAGTGCTGGACTATGGGGCAGAGGGCAGGTGGTCCTCAAGGTTCTCCACCCATGAGATGTCTGTCTCTAAACTTGACTCTAAAACCACATGGCCCCAAAGGACCTCATTTGCTCCTCACAGGATCCTTCTTAATTGCTTGGGGTAGGAGATTGTGGTGAATGGGATGGGACAGAAGAAGAAATATGGCAGTGGGGTGAAAGAGGGTTATTTTCGGCCAACAGTCCTCTGGATCAGTCTTTGATCAGATTATAGGCAATACGACAGGAAAGAAAATGAATACATCTTTCTCTCTTGATGTGACCCTCAATATGACATCTGATTTCTTATTGCATGCATAGAGGACGCATACCAGGCATACTGCCTCCCCCAAACCATGGCAGACATCAGTACTCTGTGTCAGGACTCTTGTTCACTGAACCAAGACACTTCCTCAGAAGTCTCTTCAGCGCAGCTTAACAAGTAACCTCTTTGGGAGTTGTCTTATAAAATCACACTTGTTTGCTCTCTCTGGCTAAGGATGTTTAAAAGTACTAAAAGACTAAGAAACACTAACTAACTGTTCTCGTGCTAGCCTATCGTACTGTGTGATGATTGGTAAATCTCTAACCTCTCTGCTCTGCTGTGACCTGGAAAATGAACATAATTCCTGCCTGCTTATTTCACAGGGCTATTTTACAACTCAGACAAGATGATCAACGGAAAATGCTTGGCAAATTGCAGAGCAATTTGGTAGCAATGTCACTGTCTTTACTTCCTTTGCCCCTACATTCACCACAGGACCAGCGTACCTCTCATGATCACAGCAGGGTCTTCGACCTTCGACCTGATGAGATTCACACCAATCACAGTAGCCAGATTGTCCACACTCATCTTGTTAACGCCACAGTTCAGCTGGATTTCATGGAGAAACCTGTGGGCAACCAGGAAATCCCAGAGTAGGAAATAGGAAGTTGCCACAAGGAAGCACTTCCAGGTACCCACAGGATCCCAGAGGTGGGTCTCAACTCTTCTGGTCCCAGGAATGGGACCAGTCTGCTCTGACTACAAGGATTTAGCTTCCCCCTGAAAGAGTCAAGATCAAGGAAGAAGAGACACACGCAACCCAGCTGCTGATGGTGGCACTGGGGCCAGGGGTGGGTGAGGAGTCACATCAGCAGGAGGCAGGGTCCAGTTCAGGGAGCTAAGAGGAGACAAGAGGACTGAAATGGGTGTTTGACTCTCCCTGGTCCTGACTTTACAGGCTTCTCTCCCAGGCTCTCAGCACCTATCCCAGCAGAGTCTCCGGAGAAGAAAACTTCATCGTGGGAAGATCTCAGACATGGGAATTCATGGTGCCTCCCTGCTCTCATCCTCAGGTTACAACACCAAGCGTCTCAAATTCTCAGCAAGTGCTCAAAAACTAACACTGAATTTTTGCTGTAATCCTACCTATTTGAGGAATGAAGCTCTCAGATTCACTATTTTAAAAACCTGAAAAGATCAGAAAAAAACACTTCTAAATATTGTCTCTCAAAACCATTTTTAAGTGGATCGGCTGAAGCAACATAAAATTCCAAATACAGAGAAATTATCAAATAAGTGGCAGGGGAGGGGTGTCCAAATAAGGAAACATTATGGAATATTATGGAGTCATGTATAATCCTACTTTGTGACATAGGAGAATGCTCACAATACATTTAGCCAAAAGAAGCAGGATACAAGCATATATGTATATATATTTTATTAAAAATATATTTCTAATTTGGTATAAAAATTGTTTCCCTATAGGGCTTCCCTGGTGGCGCAGTGGTTGAGAGTCCGCCTGCTGATGCAGGGGACACAGGTTCGTGCCCCGGTCCGGGAAGATCCCACATGCTGCAGAGCGGCTGGGCCCGTGAGCCATGGCCGCTGAGCCTGCACATCCGGAGCCTGTTCTCCACAACTGGAGAGACCACAACAGTGAGAGGCCCGCGTACCGCAAAAAAAAAAAAAAAAAAATTGTTTCCCTATATTTATACTGATGCATGTGATCATCTATCACAGAGACAAAAACATTCAGAAGGAAACACACTCAAATATTAACAGTGACTTTTTCGGGGTGAGGGGATTCGGGGAAATTTTCATTTATTTACAGTATTTCATATTCTCCTAGTTTCCGTATCAAGCATGTAACTCTTTTATCATCTGGAAACTACAAAAAATTATATAAAAAAAATAAAAGTAGGGCTTCCCTGGTGACACAGTGGTTAAGAATCCGCCTACCAAGGCAGGGCACACAGGTTTGAGCCCTGGTCCAGGAAGATCCCACATGCTGCAGAGCAACTAAGCCCGTGCACCACAACTACTGAGCCTGTGCTCTAGAGCCCACGAGCCACAACTACTGAAGCCCATGTGCCTAGAGCCTGTGCTCCACAGCAAGAGAAGCCACAGTAATGAGAAGCCCGCGTACCGCAACTAGAGAAAGCCCACGTACAGCAACAAAGACCTAAAGCAGCCAAAAATAAATAAATTAAATAAATAAATTAAAAAAAAATAAAGATAACTTTCAGCTACGTCTGACATGGAGATCCAGGCTCCCAACTCAGCCAGATCTGGGTCAATCCACATGCTATGTGTTGCCACAGAGACAGCACATAGCAGGTCCGTCCTCAGAAAGGGAATTAAGAAAGGTGGCCTGGGATGAATGTCTCTGGGGTGCTAAGTTATGGTCCAGAGACAGGAAGATGGGAGATAATTGTAGAAATATTATAAGGATTCTGGGTTCTAATGCCTGTCCCAGGACTCTGGGCAGCACTGGGGCAGGCTTGAAGAAGGAAGCATGTTTCTTTTTTATGCTGATTAGTTTTCCGGGATCCTTTCAATTGTCTTGGGGACACAGGAAACTACCTCAGTGCTATGTGAATAGAGTTGACCTTCCAGAGGTTTGGAACAGAATCTCTTAAGTTCACAGAGTTACTCTTTCCTCCTCTAACTGGGGAATTCATTCTGGTGTGGCTGAAAGTTATGGAACTGATACCAGGTGCCTCTTACCTGCAGATGTAGCTCAGGAGGCTATAGTTGTCTCGAGGAAGGATGGAGAGCTGCTTCATCAACTCCTGCTGAGCCTGGGAAGAGATTTTTAATGCCAGTAGAAGAGCCTGCTCACTTGCCAGCAATGGGACCCTGGAGCATAACTGGTGTATCTCTGCAGAAGCAACACTTTGGCAGTCACTCCTGTTCCCATAGTCGTGTGTGTGTGTGTGTGTGTGTATGTGTGTGTGTGTATGTGTGTGTGTGTGTGTGTGTGTGTGTGTGTTTTAACATCTTTATTGGAGTATAATTGCTTTACAATGGTGTGTTAGTTTCTGCTGTATAACAAAGTGAATCAGCTATACATATACATATATCCTCATATCTCTTCCCTCTTGCGTCTCCCTCCCTCCCACCCTCCCTATCCCACCCTTCGAGTGGGTCACAAAGCACCGGGCTGATCTCTCTGTGCTATGCAGCTGCTTCCCACTAGCTATCTACCTAACGTTTGGTAGTGTATATATGTCTACGCCACTCTCTCATTTTGTCCCAGCTTACCCTTCCCCCTCCCTGTGTCCTCAAGTCCATTCTCTATGTCTGCGTCTTTATTCCTGTCCTGCCCCTAGGTTCTTCAGAGCCAATTTTTGTTTATTTTTTTTTAGATCCCATATATATGTGATAGCATACGGTATTTGTTTTTCTCTTTCTGACTTACTTCACTCTGTATGACAGTCTCTAGGTCCATCCACCTCACTACAAATAACTCAATTTCGTTTCTTTTTATGGCTGAGTAATATTCCATTGTATATATGTGCCACATCTTCTTCATCCATTCATCTGTTGATGGACACTTAGGTTGCTTCCATGTCCTGGCTATTGGAAATAGAGCTGCAATGAACATTTTGGTACATGACCCTTTTTGAATTATGCTTTTCTCAGGGTATGTGCCTAGTAGTGGGATTGCTGGGTCGTTTGGTAGCTCTATTTTTAGTTTTTTAAGGAACCTCCATACTGTTCTCCATAGTGGCTGTATCAATTTACATTCCCACCAACAGTGCAAGAGGGTTCCCTTTTCTCCACATCCTCTCCAGCATTTATTGTTTCCAGATTTTTCGATGATGGCCATTCTGACTGGTGTGAGATGATATCTCATTGTAGTTTTGATTTGCATTTCTCTAATGATTAGTGATGTTGAGCATCCTTTCATGTGTTTGTTGGCAATCTGTATATCTTCTTTGGAGAAATGTCTGTTTAGGTCTTCTGCCCATTTTTGGATTGGGTTTTTTCTTTCATTGATATTGAGCTGCATGAGCTGCTTGTATATTTTGGATATTAATCCTCTGTCAGTTTCTTCATTTGCAAATATTTTCTCCTATTCTGAAGGTTGTCTTTTGGTCTTGTTTATGGTTTCCTTTGCTGTGCAAAAGCTTTTAAGTTTCATTAGGTCCCATTTGTTTATTTTTATAAAACTTCTAATTTTGAAATCACTATAAATCCACAGGAAGTTGCAAGAATAGCCTGGAGAGGTTCACTGTTTTTTTGTACCTTGTATTTTTTTATTCATCTGCGATTATGTCCTCCTCCCTGCCTCAGAGCTACTCTAAGGCAAGAACTATTTGATAACCATACTCCCAATAACTGTTTGCTTAATAAATGCTTGAGCTGTAACTCTCCAATAAAGAATTTGACCAGAACCAAATGCCCCCCAAGTCACTTTAAAAGTATTGTGAAAAGGAGGATGTTTCTGAGAACTGAGGTTTCATGCGATATGGTTTTGCTGGGAGCTGCTAGAACCCAGGGACAGCTGACCAAGCTGGAAGGCAGGTGAGAGGTCCGAAGGTTATAGCTTCATGATGACACTGAATGTTAGAGACAGCCCTACAAGGAATGCAAGTGCCAGGAAGAGGAAGGACAGTGAATTTTCTTTGTTCTTTTTGCTCGCAGTGCCTATAGTGTCTGCAGTCACCATCTACAACATCATGAGTGTAGAAGTGCACCAGTGCACATGAGACACACAGGCTCTCCTCAAACCTGAGCAGCTCCTCCAGGAGAAAATGCACCCTATGGCGTGTCGGCCTGCATGCAGTGACTGGCTGCAGCCCCACTGGATCTAGAATGCCTGCTTCATACTGATTCCCTCCTCTTCAGTTTAGTCAAGTAAATTCTTTGCAAAGGTTGCTTTAGACTCACGCCTCCCAGTGATTGCCTCTGCCACGTTTTCACCCATGAGAGAGGCTGTGATCCTTCACCCTGTCCAGATCTGTGTTACCATGGATTAGAAACTCTCAAATATGTTGAGATCGAGAAAAGTTGGGAGAAGCAGATCTAAATCAAGGAAGTTCAGGGGTGGGAGTCTGCTTGTCAGAACTGCATCCATGGACCTCCTTTCCTTTCCCTGAAGCTGTGGGGCAAGACATCACCTGAAGCATTCATCTTTTAGCCAACTTTTAAACCTTATTCCATAAAATTGTATTACTTTTGCAAAGGTGAGCTGATATGCCTGTATAAATTAAGACTTTCCATATCCTATTTTAACCCCCCCAAAATTCATAAATCATACACAAAGTATCCTAAAATCACATCATGCAACCTAATTTTTGTGTTGGGAAATAGCTACAAAGGCTATAGTGTATTAGTGGCATCCTTATTGTGCTCTTTCTTTCCTCATGCTAAAATATAAAACCACCTTTTTTCTTGTACCAGGATCTACTTAATTTGTGCGTCTCCTCCCTCTGAATCAGGATAGAAGTTCTCACAGCTGTATTTTCTTCCAGGGCTAGGGCACTATCTCTTCAATGATTTTATATATATATATATACATATATATATACACATATATATATATATATACACACACACATATATATATACACACACATATGTGTGTGTATGTGTATATATATATATACTTTTTCTGGGAGCATATAATAAATTCTGAAGTAGAGCAGAGACTAAACATCCCCTTGAATCAATCATTTTAAAATGTCACTCACTTGTGACACATATCCCATGGTCCCCAAAACAATCCTGATATTATGAAATGTGTCTAAGTTTGTGCCGTCTAATACAACAGCAACTTGACACATGTGACTATTATAAAATAAAATAAAATTGGAAATTTGGTTCCTCAGTTGTGCCAGCCACATTTCAAGTGCCTAGTGGCCACGTATAACTAGTGGTTACTACATTGGACAGCGCAGTTAGGTAAGAGTTCCATCATTGTAGAAAGTTCTCTTGGGCTAAGTAAATAAACTGAGTCTCACAGAAGATGCATCATTTGCTAAATGGCAAAATCAAAGTGAAATTCATTGCAAGTTTTTCTGTGCACCACTTTGCCAGAGAGAACTTTTAACATAGTAGTGCTAAACACTAACCTCCCCCAAATGGGCAGTTAGACCCCTTTATTAGCTGCGTAACAAATGCATTCATGGGCCATTTAGTTTTGCAAATCTTGGTTAAAAACCATAATGGTTTTATTGTTGTCAGTCAGGTTTTCTTTTGCTGGTTGGCTAGCTTATTGTCAGTCAGATTTCCTCTTACTGGTTGGTTAGTTTTTTTAACATGTTGACTATAAGGGCTTTAAGGAAACAATTTACATAAGGATCAAAATTCCTGCTGATGAGGAGCTACATGATGCTGCAGATGGGGACTGCAGACCCTACAGGCAGCTGCAGCTGAAAGGAACCAAGAAAAGCTCTGTCCTTCCTCTCCCTGGCACATGTGTTTCTTGTATACCCATGCGTGACACGCATGGTCATCACAGATCTAGAACATTTGGACCTCTCACCTGCCCTCCAGGTGGGTCAGTCTGTCTTTTTGTCCCAGCGGGTCTTAGCAAGGCCATATTGCTTGAAACCCTTCTCAGAAGCATCCTCATTCTCTTACTAATTTTAGAGTGACTTGGGGGTATTTAATGATAGTCCAGTAATTTGTTGGAGTGCAACATCCCATAAAGGCTGTCACCATGATTGGATTCATTGGACTTTTGTTGCTGAGAGTTCCAGTTTGACAAAGTATCTCACCAAAAGTTATGGGGTTCACCCTTGACCCACTGTTGCTTGCCTACCAGAATAGTGTTCAGTAACCCTCACCTTCTGAAGCAGGACAACTAACTCTATTGAGATACAAACCTTTCCCTCATCTGCATTCATGAGCTGCCCACAGAGCAGGAAACCCTCATACTGGCTCCAGGGGACTACTGGCTCTGGGAGGTCTCGGAGGTAGAGCTTCAGCAGGGAGGCTACCGTGTGCACATCTGTATCTCTGGAAAAAAACAAACAATGTTTTTTGAAAACAAAACTCCAGAACTCTCCTCACCTCCCCCTTGGTGATCCACTGAATAAGATCCCAGCTTCCAAAAAGAAATTTTGCAGAGGAGTAGAGTCTGATAAAGATGTATCTGACCAAAATATTTTTGCAACTCCCCCTTCTGGAATAATAACCCCCAAGACCTTTTCCTTTATCTCTTCTACCTAACTGCCTCAAAGATAAGTTTAAGGTCTACTCTTCCAATAAGCCTGTTAAACTATTCTAGTCTTCATTGCTTTCTTCTTTCTCCAAGTCACTTAGTACAATTGAGCATTCTCTACTTAGTCTCTAGTTTTTCATGTGGTAACTCCTTATAGCTATGACCCATTGATCTCTTTAGTCTATCAGAGAGCTTAAAGTAGGTCTGGGATTCATTCACATATTCACACAATCATTTATTCAACCAATGTGTTGAGAGAACCTACTAGGTGCAAGACACTATGTCAGGCACTGGGGTTTCAGCACTGAACCTGAGGGACACACAAGATCCCTGTCCTCATGGAGTGACAGAGCTATGCAGACTCAAATGTTACCAAGTCATATACATGTTACCAGCCAAGCCTGGCCCATCACCTTTATTTGTACAGCCTGTGAGCTAAGAATGGATCTAACATTTTCAAATGGTTGGGGAAAAAACTCAAAAGGAGAATATTTCATGGCACGTGAAAATCATGTGGAATTTGAATTTCAGCATCCATAAATAAAGTGTTATAGGAACATAGCCATGCTCATGCATTTTTGTATTGTCTTTGGCTGAATTCTGGTATAAGAACAGAGTTGAGTAGCTGCAGCAGAGACTGTCTGGTCTGCAAAGACTAAATATTTCATATGTGGCCCTTTAAGAAAAGTCTGCTGATCCCTGGTTTATGGAGCTATTGTGTTTATTCCACAGCTCTATAAGAGAAAATAAGTCTGAATATACCATATACTTGAAACTCATTAGTGAAAAATATTTATTCCATATCAAGAAAAACTGGTCATGCACCCCAATGTTCATAGCAGCACTATTTACAATAACGAAGACATGGAAGCAACCTAAATGTCCATCGACAGATGAATGGATAAAGAAGATGTGGTATGTATACACAGTGGAATATTACTCAGCCATAAAAAAGAGTGAAATAATGCCATTTGCAGCAACATGGATAGACCTAGAGATTATCATACTAAGTAAAGTAAGTCAGACAGAGAAAGACAAATATCATACGATATCACTTATATGTGGAACCTTAAAAAAATTTGATACAAATGAACTTATTAACAAAACAGAAATAGACTCACAGACATAGAAAACAAACATGGTTACCAAGGAGGAAAGGGGGGGTGGAGGGATAAATGGGAATTTGGGATTAACAGATGCACAATACTATATATAAAATAGCTAAACAACAAAGACCTACTGTATAGCACAGGGAACAATAGTCAATATCTTGTAATAGCCTACAATGGAAAAGAATCTGAAAAGGAATACATATATATATATATATATATATATATATATACACACACACACACATATTTATATAAATTAATCACTTTGCTATACACCTGAAACTTTGTAAATCAACTATACTTCAATAAAAAAAGAAAGAAAGAAAAAGAAAAACTGGTATCTGTAAGAGACACTCCCAGTAGTATTTTGAAAAGCTGTGATGGGGCAAGAGGTCCAGCTGATCTGAGTGGCTCTTGGGCTTCAGCAATGGGGACATAGAAGCGGCTGGGCTGGGTGGGATCACATCCTGGAGGAGAGCCGGGAGGGGTGGAGTTGCGCAGGAGAAGAAGGCAGGCATCTGAGGCCTCAGAAACCAGAACATCAAGGCTTGACTGTGGAGCTCTCTATCTTGACGTTTCATGTAAATGTTTTCTTTTTGGTTTTTGACAGCCAGTGGTTGGAACTGTCTTCTGGAAAGGTTCCCCACTTTGCAGCCTGTGAACTCTGCCTCCAAAGGAGAACTTGAGCTGGCACAGAGCCCTGCCTCTGCTCCACTGCTGCCCTCAGGAAATCGGGGGTGGAGACCATTCACTTAAGGTGGGGATTCTGGAAAAGCCTTCCCTGCTGAGTCACTGCCTAAAAATACCTTGGCAAAGCCCTCTCGTCAAAAGGCAGGAGAAGTTCCCCAGAAAATGGCAGGACAGCAGCCAGCTGACACTTTGCAAGAGCAGCATTCTCCTAAGTCCTAAAATCTCCTTTGTCCCAAATCTTCTGCACCACAGTCCACCCGGTGGGCTTCATCAGAGTCCAGGGTCTCAAGTTTGATTGAAGTCTCTTCCTCACCCCACATCCTCTAATCCCACTCGGCTAATGTCCCAGCAATCCCTCTAGGCCTCACTCCCTGTCCTTTTCCAGAAGGCCACGGTCTTTTGCTAGGACTCTGCCAGCCCCTTTCTGGCCTCTTGGCTCCTCAACTCCATTCTCCAATGCACTGTCCATCACTGGCACAGCCCCCGACACTCAAAACATACCCACAGAACAAGTATGGAAAACCAAGAATTGGAAATGAGAAAAACAGTATAGATGATACATCAAGAGCCAGAAACTTTTGAAGAGAAACAGCAATAAAAAAAGACAAACTCTATAGATAGTTCAATCAGGAGAAACTAATAGCCAACATTAGAAAAGAGAAAGGGGGTGTAACCACACATATAGGAATGATACTTCAAAATTATCATCAGAAAACACAGTTAGCCATCTAAGTCATCCTAGAATATTGCAAACCACAGAAAACTTCCCAATTCATTTTGCCAGGGGAAGATGATGCTGCTTGGTCTGGGGCTAAGTCCTCACGCTTGTTTATTGTCTCAGCGTAAGTGTCATTTTGGGGGGGGCATTCTAAATCCAGCAGACCATGTCAAAAGCCTCCTGTTGAAATGAAAAATGATGAAAAAATGGAATGAAATGAAAAATAGATGGTATTCATACCATCTATTTTTCATTTTTTGGCATTTAACACAATGGAAATTCTACAGTTATGTCTTTACATTTTTGGTTTAATGTTTGTGCCCCCATTGTAACAGAGCTGGATCAGATGTCATGCTTATAATCTAAGTTTCCAGCATGATTTTTCCTGAGTCTGCTTTTCCTCCAACCTAATTGAACATCCCTATATGAGGTTATATGAACTTCTGAGTTCAATGCCTGACCCATCAGAGATCAGCCAGGGCCTCTCAGGTGGTCCGCCTACTCTTCCCTTGTAGCACTGACCTTATAATGTGGCATGTATGTCATTTTCTCACAGAAATATAGGTACGGGAAGTGTATCGTGTATTGGCAGTATCCATCCCAGTAGATGGATATCCATCCCATACTGTTTATATGTTTAATGAGCACCAAATACATCCAGTAGAATCTACCTAGTAAGAGCGCCTTTGTTTTTCTTCATTCTAGCGAGGCAATTTCGGGGATCTCTGGTGGAACTGCATACATGACCCGTGTAGAGGATCTAGGTGAGCACCCACACGGGTCACGTGGACACGAGAGTCATCCCTGGGAGGACTCCAAAGAGCCAGAGGCCATCCTTCCTATTACTGGATGTGTAAACTCTTTCCCTCAGTTCTAGAGGGTGGAGCTATCATGACAAGGTGTGGTAACTCTCTTCCCTCCAGCCCCAAATATTTCACAGAATCAAAGACTCCAAGTCTACCACCCAGGCTGACTTTACAGATGCAGAAGCTCAAGGCTTGGGCAGGTGTTCGGCAATCCCCACCATCACCTCTAGTCCTCCTGGCTGACTGTTCCCATTGCCTTCGCAACAACCCACCTGTATTTTTTGATCAACATAAAGCTAGTTAAAACCATAAAAAGAAAAGTGAATATAAAGGTAGTGAACTTGATTGAATAGGTGCCTGATAATGAAATGTGATTTATGGTCCTGCTGAAAGCTCTGTAAATTTGATGCCCCTAACCTGCTCTAGTTCCAGTAACATCTTCACCTGTTGCTTTCCTGATACAATACAGCACCTTGATAAATTAACCTATTGCATGCCAAGGGCAGCAAAGACAGACATATGGTGATCCAAACTAAGACAGTGGCTTTGAGAATGGAGAGAAGCAGACGGGTCTCGGCGATGCTTCCGAGGGAGGGTGGGCATTGTTGGTGACTGGAGTGGGAGCTGAGGGAGAGGGAGGGTGAGACGTTCCACACAGCATCACACTTAGCTGTTCACGATTTTCCCAGAATCAGCCCGAGTCCTCTATCGTAAATAAGCTCTTGGGGGGATTTCAGCCTTTGGAAACTGGAAGAGTTCAGGCCCGTCTCAATGAATCCTGTTTTATGGGCTGCCGATTTGGAAACAAGAGTGGTTCCTTCTTGCCAGCAGGACAAGCGCGTGCAGGCAACTGGGGCAAATATTGCACAACAGACAGAAAGTATACAATGTCGGGTGGCGGTCGTACCTGCTGAGCAGGGCAGAGAAGGAAACCTTGGCAGGGTGGCTGCAGCAGCAGGGGCAGGAGGGGGATGGTGGAAGAAATGTCATTGCGTCTGGAATGCCCCAAACAGGACTGGGCAACCTCCACAGAGGAGATTGGGAGAACGCCAAGATGTCGGTATGCACCCCCTCCCAAAGGGTTCAGAACCAAGTTCAGAGTTGCACGGAACTGTGGTCACCCAAGTTAACAAGAAGTCCTGGCTCTGGCCGTTTCTGGAAAGCTGAGGAAGACCAGGGAGCCCTTGGATAGGGACATGGTGCTTTATCCACCACCCAGAGTAAGTACAGGCAGCTCAGCAATTCTCCACCCCTCATCCGCTCCGAAGTGCATGCCTTGAGCTAAGTCCCATCTTGCTCCGTTGGTCCACCCTTCCCCTCCCACCATATCCTAAACACCTCTTGACTGCCCTGCAAGGCCCCAGTTCTAGTTCCATCATCTCTCACCTAAATGATCAGAATGTTCCTCTAACTGCGTTCCAGGCTCCCAAATTCTGAGTTATGAGCAAAACGAAAGGTTCTTTCTGTTGCAAACCAGGGCTTTTGGAAGCATCTGTCCGAGTCCCATAGCTCAACTGGTAGAAAGAGGTCCTCTCGGCCGAGCAGGGCACAGGAGAGGCGAGGCGAGGACGGCATACCTGTCAAAGGAGGGCCGCTCCCCTGCGTCGAAAGCATCTCTCAGCTGCTTCACCAGGTTGTCCTGCCCAGGCAGTCGGAAGATGCCCTCTTCGTTCAGGCCGTGCTCCAGGATGAACTCGGCACACTTCTCCACCAGGATGGGCACCAGGTGGGGGCCGAATTTCTGCTCATAGGCCACGGTCTCATCCAAGCGCTGGCCGAACACCGCTGGGAAGAGAAAAAAGCAGAGCCTGCCCGTCACTCTGACTTCCCTTGGAGGAACTGATAGGTCAAAGTGCTTTGTCTATGTCTTGATTGTCTAAACAAACCACAGAAGACAAATCACACAGAATATTTCCTGGGGCTATAAACTGGGGGAGGTCCACTTGAAGCAGTCTGTCAGTCTTTTTCTGTCTGTCCACATTTATCATATTTAAAATAACAACTCGCTTTTAATGAGTGCTTGTTTTGTGCTAGGAATCATGCTGAATGTGTACACCTTTGTGTACACCATGCTGAATGTGTACACCAGATTCTCATTTAATCTGGACAGGAATCCCATGAGATGTTGATATCATTGTGCCCGCCTTCCGATGAAAGATACTGAGCCTTAGAGGCGCTAATGAGCTTGCCGAGGTCAGGGGCCAGCACACGGTACAGTCAGAATTCAAGCCCAGGTAGCAAAGTCAAGAGAAGCAATTGAATTCTGCTTGTGTCATGCAGCTTTAAGGCATAATAGTCTATCATGCGGATGTCTCATACTGTATTAAACCATTGCGGCATTTTAAATAATTTACGTTGTTTACCGGGCTCTACTATTATGAGCATGGCCACAGCAAACATGGCCACCCCCCCAGCAGAGTTCCTGGAATGTATATAGTGCAATGTATAATTCCCAATTAATTGATTAATTAACATTTGGATGGATGAACCTAGGCTCTTCCTTCTTTTGGACTATTTCCTTAGGGCATTCTACATTCCCACATGTAGAATTCCTAGTTTAAGTGGTTTGAACATTTTAATGACTACAGTATGCAAATTGCTTTCTAAAAATATTTTTCCAAATTACACTGCCTTCAGTGTAATTCCCTCCCTCCCTTCCTCCCTTCAGCATGTGTGGACCATCTCCACTGAGCCCTGTCAGCACTTGGCTCTATAATTTCCCCACCCCAGCAGTGTAACAAGGTTTGTTTATAAATCAGGACACTGGTTGGCTGGGCCCCATAGGGCCCCAGGGCCCCATGCCTTTGTGTCCTGGAGATTCAGAAGACAGTCATGGTTTCAGCTCTGTCCTGCCTGGTTTTCTCTCTGGCATAATTAGGGCTCTGTTACACTGACCACTCCAGTCGCTAGGACACTGTTTCCAAAGCCCTTTGGTTTCCCCCATGATTCTCTCTGGTTGGTCCCCTTTATCCAGTCTCTAATTAACGCGGATGCCACATGTAAAGAGCTGCAGCGATCTCTCTGGAATCCACCGTGTCCTCCCCACTTCCCGCTGCCCTAGGCCAGGCTGGACTCCTCTCTCACTTCCCCCTGCTGTGGTCTCCTCTCCTGTAATTGTTCAAAACCCTCCTGCTATTTAAACAAATGGTCTACCTGAGCACGTTTGTCCTTGTTTTTAATAGTCACCCACTTCTTCCCCAATTGCCACAGCAGCGATTTTCAAATTCCCCCTTCAAAGCTCCAGGGGTTCCTCAGAGGCCCCTCAGATGCTGAGAGGTGAGAGCATTTCGGAGGAGCTGAGGACGTGGGCCTTCCTCCTCCCTCCTCCCAACCTGACCTGCTGGGTTGTTGTCTGTTTTACTTACAGCGTTCCAGTGAGACTGTTTGCTTAAATATTTCTGTGGCTAAAATTTGAAAACCAGGTTGGCATTTGTACTGGCTCCTACCTACCTTTCTGCCTGATCTGACACCTCAACCTGATGATCTCAAAGCCCACAGTGCTCTCTAGTCCTCATGCCCTTGCTGAGGCAGTCTGTTTATCTCTCCCTTCCCTGTCTACTAAGATTCTATGTGTTCCTTGGCCTGACTCAGTATCATCACCTCTGCCAAGTTTTCCCTGACCCAGCCCGAGGGGCTCCATTGCCACTCTGTGCACCTGTATCCCTTCTGTAATACCCCAATCCCTTTTCCACTGTGCTATTGTCATTTGTAAGTACTGTGCCCTCTGCAAGACTGTAGGCTTCCTGAGGCCGGGAGTATGGGGAGGGGTCTCTTGTTATTATCTTGTTTAGCATGGGGCCTGGGCTCCGTAGACAGTCAACCAGTTTTGCTGAATTACTTAATGAATGATGTCATCTTTAAGCAAGTGCTTTCCGTGATTCATGACAATTTGGGCATTTCCATAGTTTAAACAATAGTAGGGACCCCATCAGTAAATGAATCCAGCTTCACACTAACATCTACTGAGTGCCCTGCATGTGTTAACAGCAGGTCACGTGAAATGGGTTATACAGAAAAGGAGGGACTGTAAGATGTGGTTCTCACTTTCAATTAGCTTACTACCAAGTTATGAAAATGAAAGGACTCCATGCAAAATAATGAGAAACAGTTAGAGGATGTGAGGAACTATACAGCCTTAGGTTTCTGTTTTCACCAAACTGGAAGGAAATGATTAAAATGATCTGACTCAAAACACAGACGAGGAGACATTTGTAATATTCCCTTTGAGGGGTCCAGGGAGGGCACCTCAAAGGGAGAAGCAGATGTGTTTCAGAGCAGTTGAAACTTGGGCTCAAGGAGCCCACTGGATGCCCATGGAGAAGGATACCGTCATGGAGACGTCAGAGCTATCAAACATGATCTCCAACTCTGAGGTCCCAAGGCAGACGATCTGGAATCAAGTTCCTTCTTCCAGCCCTCTGCACAGCCAGCCCATCAGCTTTTCTCCTCAACCAAGTCTCTCAGCCGTGTCCTGTGTTCATCTTCTCTTCCTCCCATGTCCACAGTCAGGCCTTTCAATGTCATTCTCCTCAAGACACTCATTTTCCAACATTCCTTTTCCACCCAGCATCTCCACCACCCCCTCCATGCTTTTCTCAGGCCGCAGAGGTACAGAGCATACCGATCTCCACAAGACCTTCAGTCCAAATCTTCACCACGCAATCCCCTCCCCTCTGCCTCAGCAGGTGACCTTGTCTCCTCCTTCGCTTATCTCCCCAAATGAAGGGCATCATGAGAGAGCCCCCTGGTCTCCAGTCTCTGCCTCTCCTATCCTTCCTCCTCTGTCCGTCTGTCTGTCCTCTCTCAGGGGAAGAAAAGTACCCTATGCTTTCCTCTAAGATGATGTTTCTTGAACTGTGGGTTCCATCCTTTTCACCTCTCCTAGGTCTTCACTCCTCTTTTATATCTTAGATTGAAAGAGCATGTGAGTCTAAATCTTTACCAATTTATTAAAGAATCATCTCCCACCCCTGCTCTCATGCCATCAACTAATACCTGCCTTTCTTCTCTTCACCAATATGCTCATAGAAAAACATGTCTACCTCTGGAGGGAGTCATCCACCCTCATAGCCTCTACTGTTTCCCTTGTTATTCATGTAAACTCTCAATCCATCTCAACCTTGTTTCACAAGCTGCATCTTCCCATCCAATCTGCTCACTAAGATTTCTCGTGCCCTCCTAATGGCCAGATCAGACCTATGTTCATTCCACACTCTACTGGTCTTCTCTGAAGACTCTGTGGTATTGATTCTCCTTCCTTCCCCAAGACTTTCTTCTTATGTGGCTGTGAAACAGTCCACCCTCATTCTAGTCTCATCTCTCTGCAGGCTGCTCTACAGGCTCCAGTACTTGCCCTTCCTCCACCTGCCCCTTCAGTGTGTCATCTCCTAGCATTCCGACTCCGACTTCTCCTCACTCTAGATGTTATCCTTGCGAAAGTCCATGCATTTGGATATCACCTATAAACTGACACATAAATCCGCATACCTGGTCCAATCTCTCTCTCTATATCATCTCTATCTCCCTCATTTCTTTCTGTCCCTCTTCTGTGCCTATAAGCCCAACATCTGATGGCAGCTCTCCCACTGTCTTCTCCAATCTCACTCTCATCCCATCCCCAACTCTCCCATATCACTGCTTCTCCTACACACTTCCCCACAGGCAATGGCCTTCAATCAATCAAGCAGTCAAGCAGCACGCATTCTCCTAGACCTTGAGAGTACAAAGCCATTAACGCAAGGTACCCGCCCTCAACTAATCCAGTTAGCAAAAGTGTGAGCATTCAAAGTATCTGCAACAACCCTCCTTCCTTCTTAACAGATCAGGACCTTTTAAATCCCCTTTAAACTCTTTCTCTTCTCTATCCTCGCTCATACTGTCCACATTATTGTAATGGTTTCTTTTGCAGTTCTTTTTCTTGTGAATTCCTTCCACTGCAACTCATGAAATCATTTGGCAAATATAGACTGAGCGTCTGCTGTGGACCAGCTTCTTTGGTAGCTGGAGATTATGATAGAAAGAAGGAAAAATAGTCTTTCTCTTAAAAACTCTGGAGTGAAGGGGCTTCCCTGGTGGCACAGTGGTTGAGAGTCCGTCTGCCGATGCGGGGGACACGGGTTCGTGCCCCGGTCCGGGAAGATCCCACATGTCGCGGAGCGGCTGGGCCCGTGAGCCATGGCCGCTGAGCCTGCGCGTCCGGAGCCTGTGCTCCGCAACAGGAGAGGCCACAACAGTGAGAGGCCTGCGTACCGCAAAAAACAAAAACAGAAAATCTCTGGAGTGAAAGCCCTCCCTCCTGCCCACCTGGAAACCTGATTCTCCTGCAGCCTGAATTCAAACACCTTCTTCTAAGAGGGAACCGGTTACTCCCTCTGCTGTGCTCATGGCGTTCCCTGTGCATACCTCATCGCTTCTCGTGTCCCTTTATGATGATTTAGTTAAGCATCTCTCTTCCACTGGACTGTGGGCTCCTCAGAGGCAGACAGCCTGCCTGGCTCACCATCTATTTTTACCTCCTGGCACAGAACCTGCCACACGACAGACTCGTCCTCAAAGTGATGTTACCTGCTATCTTCCATTCCTCCTGTTGCCCATCTCTCCTCTCCTAAATGTACTCTTCTCAGCACTTCCTCAAACTTGGGCTTGTCAAAGAAATCAATGGCCTCTACGTTTCTAAAATCCAGGGTCAAATTCTTAGTCTTTATCTGAACTGCTCCATCAGCAACATGTGACCCAGCAAATCACCCCTCCTTCTTGAGACAATTTCCCACGTGACTTTTGGTTCTCCATTTATTTGTTTGGCCTCTCGTTCCCTGCCTCCTTCGATGATTCCTGCTTCCTCCCTGTCCTCTAAAGGTTGCAGTGTCTCAGGCCTTTCCTTCTGCGTCTGCGTCTACTTCATAATCTCATGGCTTTAAATATCACCCATATGTCAAAGGTTCCAAACTTTCCATCTCCAGCCTAGAAATCAGTCCAAGTTATTCTTACCAAGAAATGACCACGACCTGCTCTAGAGACATCAGGACCCACAGGTCCCTTCTAACGTGAAAGAAAAGGCATCCTTGTTTGTTCAGTTTGTCTAGGTCAGGGTTGGTCACTTTTCATCTCACATCGCATATGATGAACTCCATATCCCTGGAACTCCAAAGACCCAATCGTGAGTTCTGCCTACTGCTGACTTGTGGATCCTAATTGCTACCCTTTGATCCTGGGTGGACATGAAAGAGCCTAAATATAAGGGAATAATAGATGAACCCAAAAAATCCAGGGAAACTAGGGAAGGGACCAGTGATGGAGGAAGACGGCAGACAGGTACTCAACGACCATTTCCCACCCCAAGGATTCCGAGAGGTGAAACCCAGCTCCCCCTTCTGTGCCAAGCCCTCCTAGCTTGCACTCAGTCCTTCAGGGAACTAGTGACCTACTACCCTTTTTAACCTCTGCCGGCCACGCATCCACCCGGAACTGCTCATCGCTTTGGACCCGTCACCCTTAACAGACGCATTTCCACCTAAACAGGTACAAATCTTAATTAATTATAATATGTAATCTAATTATTAATACATTTAATTAATTAAGCTAATTTATGACAGACTACCCTAAAAGCTTTCACGTGTGCTCTCATTTAGTCCTCATAAGAACCCTACAGTTGTTCCATTTCATAGATGAGAAAACTGAGACTCAGATTAGGAATCTGTCCAAGGTCATATTTGCCCTGTGATTCTAAAATCAGTACTTTAATCCTTCTTGTTTAAACTCAGTGGAATAAAATTGTCTAGGTGAAATTTCAGACAGCAGCAAGGCTCAAGGGAAGAGAGAGAGGGGTGAGCTGCGCGTTTCTACTCACAAACCATCCTCCATTCTTTACTTCTTAAGCCCTCTCCCCAGATTTGCTGGAAAACCCCAGAACACTGTGTTGGTTCCGGTAAGCAAAAGTAGAAAGATTAGCTGTCACCTCCCTTTAATATAGCTCCTACTTCATCATCGCTCCAACACTCCTGGATTCAGGACAAGAGCCCCTCCCACCCCACCTCCAGTCCGGCGCAGGTCACCGAGAGCCCACCCTGCCCCTCTCCTCCTTCTCCCCACTGGCCCCGTCCCCAGAGGCTCAGTCCCAGGAGCATCCCCCTCTCAGACGGGAGAGGGAAGGGGAGCTGGGCGAAGTGTCTTTTCGTGGAAGAATTGAATCACAAAATAGGAAAGAAATACCTTTCTTTTGGAGCTTGGGGGTTTTCTTCCTGAAATTCCAGCAAAAGGGCAGTGCCAGGGCAGGAAAGCCACAGCCCAGTTCCCACCGCGGCATCCTGGGAATATGAGGCATGGCGGGGGCCGAGGAATCGTACTTTCTGCTGGGCCAGGCTCAGACCTTCCCTCCTCCCCAAGCTGCAAGAACCATCCCCTCTTGCTTCCAGATCAACACATGCTTGTCAATACTGCTCAGGTTCTGATTCCGGCACTGAAACCATGGGATGTGTCGGCACCTGCCCCGGCCCTCCCTTCCTCCTTCCCACACTGCTTCTCCTCCCCACTCACCTTTACACACACGACTCTTGGCTTTTAAAGAGTGAACATAAAGCTGTCAAGGCCCCCGCAATAAAAATAAGTACCTCCTTTTACTTAGCAGCGAATTGTCAACTGCCATTCAAGGAATACCAGGGACGTGGGTTAAAAAAAAAAGAAAAATCCCACACACAGCCCTTACCAACATCGCTCCATATATCAAAGCCTCTGGCAGGAACACAGGATTTCACTTAGCGCTGATGAAGCCAGCCTACCCTTCCCTGGAAGTGACTGAGTTGCATGTGGCTCAGTGGAGCGTTCAGAGAGAAGGATCTTGGAGGTGGGTTGCCGGGTAAAATGAGATGATTTCCCCCCTCCCATTGAGAAGATTCAGCAAAGAGTGCAGCAGGCCAACTAGACATGCCCAGGAGACTTGAAATGGACTCTCAGCGTTGTGGGCAGGATAGGCAGGGGCAGGGAAGGACTGCCAGGAAGGGTCCTGGGCAGTGGGATGCTGCCAACCAAGTTCACCCTTCCACGTGCTCCTAGGAAAGGAGGACTCATCTTTGACGCCACAGTCTCCTTCCATGTCAAATTCACTCCCGTGTCCTGGCAATGCTACCACAGAAACAAGCAAGCCTGTTTACTTCTCTCCACCTCCACCACCCCCACCCTCATCCAAGCCACTTTAGGATGAAGACCCACATCTTTAACATAGCTATCTCCACTGTTCTCACCTTCCTCTCACTCCAGAGCCCATTCTCCTTTCTGCCACAGGACCTTTGCACATGCTATTCCTCTGACTGGGACACTGCTCCTCTTCCCCCTTCTCTGCCTAGCTGGCCTCTACTGGCCTTTCAGATAGAAGCTTAATCATCACTAGTTCAGGGACGCCTTCCCTGAACTTCTTAACAAAGACATTCTTTTTCCCCTACATAGCATCATGAGTTTTTTCTTCATGGTACTTTTCGCCGTTGTAATTTTATGGTTTTCCTTGGGGTTTTTGTTTCCTTTCTGTGTCTTCTGCTAGACTGTGATCTCCTTGAAAGTAGAGACTTTGTCTTTTCTTTTTTTCTCTCTTCTTCTCTCTCTCATTGTTGTACTCCCAGTGCTGGTGCCGTGCTTGGCACGTGACACATGCTCAAGAAATATTTGTTGAGTAAATGAATTAACTAAGTATCCGTCTGGTGTTAGGATCTCAGGGGAAGGGAGGTGAGGGAATTATTGAAAATAAATAAAAATCATCCCTCGTAATGTCCCATTTAGCCACAGAGAAAAAGCAGGACACATGAGGTAACAGTGAATCACAGAGACCACACTCCCACAGGTTACGCTGGGCTGTGGGTTGTGAAATCTTGCTCTGAAGGCTGCAGAGACCTAAAGAAATGAGAGGGAGAAAGGGAACCTGAGGCATAGAACAATTCCATATTTATATGATCCATACCTAGTGCTGGCAAACACACAAAGACGCTTAAACCATGCGACCTGCCCCAGGGTCTTTCAACCTGCTTGGGTGGAGCAGAATTATGCATAATTTAGTGCCGTGCTTCTGCGCCCAGTGATGGCCCAAGGAAAACTCCAGAGGCCATCCTCCAGAGGAAGAAGGCAAAGCAGGTCCCGACTGAGTAACAATTAGCAGGGTGGCTGCCAGCCTCCTGGGGATGGGATGGAGACCAGGTTTCAATGCGGAGATCCAGGGAAGGCAGAGCCCCCTTACTAAAAGGAGGAGGTGGTTTGGAGAAAGTGGGCAGCTGGGAGCCTGGGAACAAGTCACCTGAAGTTGAGGTGTGATCACCTCCCTTCCCTTTCTCCTACGTAATTCAGGACAACCTAGAACTGCATCCAGAATTTCTGGGAAAAAATTAATCTAACCTTTCCAGCTGGGCCCTTAAGAAAAGGTAGGAAAAGAAAGAAAGAAAAAAAAAAAAAAAGGGAGTGAGAGAGAGAGAGATAAATTGGCTGTCTAGGAAGGAAAAGGCTGGAACACCCAGATGCACCAAAGAGCTGCTCTCCAAGGTGCAATATTGTGATTTATAATAATAAATATTTTTTCGTCTTCCACCCACTTCCTGGCACAGAGTTTCTAAAACTCTTCAAATTTCCTGTGATGAGAGCGATAAAGTATCTTTCGTTACGTTAAAGAGGTAATTTTTGGATCCCAGCTAAGGATGGGGGCTGGTTGCCAGGGGAACCAACCATGTGATTATTGGTTTGGAACTTTCAGTCCCACCCACCAGGGAGGGGAGAGGGGCTGGTGATTGAGTTCAATCGCCAATGGCCAATGATTTAATCAATCGTGCCTACGTACTAAAGCCTCCAGAAAAGCCCAAAAGGATGTGTTCAGAGAGCTTCCGGGTTGGTGAACCCAAGGAGGTGCAGGTAGAATGGCGCTGGGAGAGGGCATGGAAGCTCCGTGCCTGTTCCCCATACCTTCTCTATGCGTCTCTTCTATCTGGTTGTTCCAGAGCTTTGTTCTACTATAATAAGCCAGTAATCTAGTAAGTAAACTGGTTTCCTCTGTTCTGTGAGCTACTCTAGCAAATTATTTGAACCCAAGGAGGGGGTTGTGGAACTTCCTATCTGTAGCTGGTTGGTTAGATGCACAGGGTACAATCTGGACTTGCCATAGGCATATGAGGGCAGTTTTGTAGGACTGAGCCATTAACCTGTGAAATCTGAAGCTGTCTCCAGGTAGACAGCATCAAAATTGAGTTAAATTGTAGAACACCGAGCTGGTGTCCAAGAATTGCTTAGACGTGTGGGGAGCCCTCCCCCTCTCCCCAACACGCACCCACTGGAATTGGTCCCAGAATCAAATCGGACAACATAAGAGACATGTCCAGAGTCAGCTCAGATGCAGGAGGAGCTGCGGGGAAGAAGTTAGGTATGCCACGGGAAACATGTGGACCCTCTCTCCCATCAGGGGAGCCAGAAAAGGAGTCGGGGCAGGAAGAAGCCTCAGCTCTGCAGAATTGGCATGAGAATGACTTGGTGGGGAAGGGGTTCAATGTGAAACGGGACGATCAGGGGAAGGCTCACTGAAGTGAAGTTTGAGCAAAGACCTGAGGAAAGCAAGGGACCAAGTCGTGCAGCACCCTGGGGAAGGAGGGTTCCAGACAGAGGAAGCAGCTAGTGCAAGGGCCGTGAGGCAGCAGTGTACCTAGGGTGTTTGGGGAAGAGCAAGGAGGCTGGTGAAGCTGGAGTGAAATGGGCACTGGAGAGGGTTCTCGAAAACAAGGTCAGAGAGCTTATGGGGGTGGGGGCAGATTGTGTGTGGAGTCATTATAAGGAGTCCGACTTTTCCTCTGAGAGAGAAAGGAAGCTATTAGACAGTGATGAGCAGAGAAGGGTCTTGAGATGACAGGTTTAATAGGTTCACTCTTCTCTCTGTTGAAAACAGACTAGAAGAAGGCGAGCCTGGAAGCGTGGAGAGAGTTTGGAGACCACTGCTGCAACTCGAACAAGGCAGTCTGGCGCCTCAACCAGGATGGCAAGTAACAAAGGTGGTGAGAAGCGGGTAGGTTCTGGGTGGGAAAAGTCATAGAAGGTTTCATGAAGAGCTGCAAAAAGACAGCAGCAACATACCTCAGTGACTTTCCAGAGTGTGAGGGGGCACACCCTGCCGATCTAGTAGACCCAGATCAGAGGCACTTTACAAGGCGAAAGAGGGCTCCCCAGGGGCAGGAGCCCCAGCCCTGCCCCTCGACGGCTGGGTCCCTTGGACAAATCGTTTACTTCCTCAGGTCTGAAGTTTCCTGACTTACAAACAGGAAGAGCAAATGTCTGACTTGTCCCAAGACCAAAGACTGGACTCTGCTGTCTTAAAATGCCTTCTCCTCCTGAGATCTCTGATTTTGGTTCAATCTGAGATGCCACATCAAATCCAAACCTTGTTCTTTGAATACATAAATAGTGCTGGACTCTTATTTCTCCTCCCTTGGACTTTCCTCTGCCTACAGGACTTACGCTTGACTTGCTTCTGACGGTGGTGGCCTCCAAGTGGGGTGAGGGAGAAATCCCCATGTGGGTTATGACCGTTGCAGCGGTTCACCCTGACAAGGCTGAGCAGAGCACCACACGGGGCATAGATGCCGGTCACAGTGCCTCCACAGCATTTTTATTTATTTTTTTGCGGTACGCGGGCTTCTCGCTGTTGTGGCCTCTCCCGCTGCGGAGCACAGGCTCCGGACGCGCAGGCTCAGCGGCCGTGGCTCACGGGCCCAGCCGCTCCGTGGCACATGGGATCTTCCCGAACCGCGGGGCACGAACCCGTGTCCCCTGCATCGGCAGGCGGACTCTCAACCACTGCGCCACCAGGGAAGCCCTCTACAGCATTTTGGCTCAGAACAGGTACATAATTGAGACGACATGTGCTACCCTTGTCGCTGCAGACAGCCGAAAGCACTGGACCAGGGAAAACAGAAAATGTCAGCCCTCACACAATCCAGGGCAGTAAGGAAGGTCACAGGTCAGACCATCCGGGCTGAGAAGCACGTAACAGAGCTTTAATAAATAAACCGCTCATCTCAACCTGATTAGCACCATAAAAAATACTGTGTTTAGGAACTGGGAAATGGTTAATGAAACTACACTCCTCTTTTTTGTAATAGGTTGCAGCTGTTTGTATGAGGCAGGTACTCAAATGAGGCTGTCCCACCAAGTCACTTCTTTTCTCGCAGCCCCTCCTGGGCAGGTCACTGGCCGCAGGACTTCCTCCCTGCCCCAGATCCTGACCACAGCTGAGCCAGGAGTTTGGAAGGGGGAGGCACTAGAGGCTGAGCTCAGCCTCTGCTGGTACTCCAGGGATAAATATAGGATAGCCGGGGCTGGCACAGCAGTATTTGGGACAGGCGTGAGCGCCAGAGGGCTGTTAACTAGACAAAAAGAGGCAGGCAGAGAAAAGTGGAATGGGAAGCTGCGTGGCCCCAGGGAAACATCAGTTCTCAGCCCCAGTCCCTTCAGTCCTCCTGGAAGTTCCTGCCCTTGGTTTCTTGGAGTAACTTGCACCTGCCCCGCAAATGCCTCTTTCTTGCTTAACATCATCTGGATAAAATTTATCAATTAAGATTATACAGCCCTTTGGGAAAATTAAGCTCGAAAATAAACCGTGTTGAACTGCATAAATCCTGTGTTTGTCATCCTGAGAAACAAGTATGTATATATGAACACCAGCTGGAAGGAAAATATAAAAACACCTCTGGTAGTCTTAGGAGTGATTGTTTTCCTATATTTTTTCAAATGTCCACAAAATTGTTAAGATGTTCATAATTTTTGAAAGAAGTTATTGGGAAATCAAATAAATATTTAATATTTGAGCTATAACAGCCCCCCCCAAATAATTTCCAAAATAACAGGCAGCATAAGTGATAAATAATCATAAATTATATCGTTATCCTGGAGTTGACACAAATGAGTGTGTTCCTAAAAAAGTTGAAGGAAAATGGTCACTTGAGATTGCGTCACCAGTTCTTTCATATTTTTATGAAAGGAAAAAACACATACTGAATTCACCTGTTTGTTAATTTCAGATTTTTTTCACATTAGTTATTCACAGGCAGGGCCCTCCTGCAGTGTGGACACAACACTGAGTGTTCTCAGAGAGCTCAAACACTTGAGCTTGTAACCTTGAAATTGAGCTTATAAACTCAAACACCTGTAACCCAGAAAAGTGTTCAACCTTGAATTCACTGTGTACCTGTAAGACTGCAGACACAATTCCGGAACCTCTCCTCCTTGTGACCACCCCAATTCTGGACAGCAGCTTTAGTTTCCTGTGTTGATCAGCCTAACTTATGCTTTCAGCATAGATCTTGCCATCAACCTTCTTGGGTTCCCAAACCCCCATAACTGGGCAGGCTCTTGGTACCACTGAAGGTTAGTGCTGCCAGGAACCGGGGTCAGCTGGTCCAACCCGTTCGTTTTACAGATGAGAGCACTGTGTCCAGAGAGGAGAAAGGACTGCTTCAGGGCATCACACACATTTGCCAATGAGTGCAAAGGGCTTGCAGTCCTTCCAGCTAATCTGGAGTTGGCTTTGACATCACCCAGGGAGGGAAGTTAGAGCCTTGGCAATGAGCATGGCCTCAGAGTTGTCCTCTGGTGGTCTTCTTTGAACACTGTTCAAGGAAAGCTCTTGTCTGAAACGACTTCCTTCCCATCCTTGAGATGTCACAGACACCTGTCCAGGAAAGCCTGCAGGAGTCCTTACCTCCAGAGGGTGTGCCAGCGACTCTTCTAAGGAATTTAACCCACTCCTCCATTTCCGCTTGGGAGCTGGCCATGAGGACATAGGAGTCCTGTCCCGTGCGACTCTGGTCACATGAGGCTGGAGGAAGAAGTAACACTAATGAAGGTCATACATTGGTCAGGGGCCAGAGCAAGGGGCAGCGAGGGGAAGCTGAGCCTGAATTGCTTCTTTGGTCCAATTAAACAAGCGGTCAAACAGCACAAAGGCATCTAATTTTCCTCAGCACAACTGAGTATCTACGCACCTTTATTGTTTTTGCTGGAGCTCTAATCCTATACACAAATCATTGAACTCAGTGGTTTGCAACTGAGATGATTTGGGCTGAGATCTGTCCCCATGGAGGACAGAAGCCATTTCCTATCAAAAATTAAGAGGAAGTTCAAGGGGCAGTGTCAGTACAAGAGGAGACAGGCTCAGCCCATACGATTCTGAAACCTAAGTCCATCATGTCAATCATGGATACCTTCCTAGGCTACCCTGAGCTCAGCCGTGGGGTTGGAGGAGGGAACAGCAACTCAGGAGGGAGGGGCAATGAGCACCGTGTGCCTTTCTTATGAATCTGTGCCTCCTGTTCAGGATTACTGCCCTCCTGCCTGCATGAAGACATTGCAAGTGGTAGGCTCTCGATACATAGCTGATGGACAAATGAAGTTTGTTAGGACATTCTTTATCGTTTTCACTTTAAACCCAAGATTACAGACAGACATCTGTAGTATGTCTTGGGTTGGTGTTATCAAATGGACAAAAGGGTGGAAGAAATGACAAGGGGGCAGAGTGGGGAGAGGAGACCAAGAGAAAGAATAAGAGAAAGTGACAAAGAGAGAAAAATAGGGAGAGAGGAGAGGAGAGGGAGAAGGGGCACATCAAACATAGGTCTTACAAAGTACAAGAAAATAACAGCAATCCCTTTCAATTACAGGATACTATTAAATCTCACATCGCTTTAGGGGACATCAACCCATTCTTCTCAAAATATCAGGGCATTTCCTTCAAAAAGAGCCTGTTTTTCTACCATATGACCCAGCAATTCCACTCCTGGGTATTTATCTGAAGAAAACAAAAACACTAATTTGAAAAGATATATGCACCCTGATGTTCATAGCATTATTTGCAATTCCCAAGATATGGAAGCAACCTAAGTGTCCATTAACAGATGAATGGATAAAGAAGATGAGGTATATATATACAATGGAATATTACTTAGCCACAAAAAAGAACAAAATTTTGCCATTTGCAGCAACATGGATGAACTTGGAGGGCATCATGCTAAGTGAAATAAGTCAGAGAAAGACAAATACTGTATGATATTGCTTATATGTCATACCTAAAAAATACAACAAACTAGTGAATATAACAAAAAAAGAAGCAAACTCACAGATATAGAGAACAAACTAGTGGTTACTAGTGGAGAGAGGGATGGGGAGGGGCAATACGGGGTAGGGGATTAGGAGGGACAAACCATTGGGTATAAAATAAGCTACAGGGATATATTGTACAACATGGGAATATACCCAATATTTTATAATAACTGTAAATGGGTTATAACCTTCAAAAACTGTGAATCAGTATATTGTACACCTGTAATTTATATAATATTGTACATCAACTATATTTCAACTTTTAAAAAGCTTAAAAAAAAGACCCTGTTCTAGCTGCCCAGTTGGGCCCAAACCTGTATTTTCTTACATAGCAACAAAATACTTTCAAAGTGCCTTTGTTTTCAGTCTCTTCAACCTATCTTAATATTACCCAGCCTCACTTTCTTTTACACTTTGAGACAACCTGATTCTGAATCCATCTTATCACTGGGTCATCAGCTCTTCTGCCCAGAAGGGTCAGCCCATGGAAGTGCTGGTCACTGAGGAACATCCTGAAACTGGGTGTTTCCAGAAGTAAGATGGGCAGTAAAAAGCCCTCAGGGCAGAACTAAAGAATCCCATAGGAAACACAACATCCTTTACTAATAGAGTAGAGCTCTAGTATCATTTCTGCTCTACAAATAATGGAACTGAAGCCCAGAGGTGCAAAGGGCCTTGCCCATTGGTACCCAGTAAGTTACCACCAAACTCAAGGCAAGGCCATGGGTCTTTCTCCCAATAGTTTCCACCAGCCCATAGCGCTTCAAATTTGACCTTGGCCAAAATTTATCTGGTATCCTTCTCCACCATGCCTACACTCCAGTCTATTACGTTATCAAGAACATGCCTTCTCAGTTATCTCTCATTCCTGAGAGATTCCTTTAGTTCCATCATGGCAACCACCTCTCAGGATGTTCCTCAATGACCGGGGCTTCCATGGACTGATCTTTCTGATTAGAAGAGCTGACGACAAGATGGATTGAGAAGTCAGTCATCCCAGAGGGTAAGGAAGGTGAGGCTGGGTAATATTAAGATAGATTCAAAAGACAAGAGCCAAAGGGAATTTGAAAATTCTTTGTTACCCTTCAAAAAAATGAATGTTTGGGCACATTGGGGTGCGAGGAAGAGCTGTCTTTGAGGGAAACTGCATGACATTAACACAAAGCCCATGAACAGCATCTCTGCCCTCAGGCACATACTTTCTCTGACTTAAACAGTCTGTTCAGCCTGTGTCACCTACTGGGCTGCTACCCCTGTCAGAAAGGAACCTCCCTTCTTTTCTTCCCCTGCCTAAGGAACTCCTATCCATCCTTTAAAACCTAGTGCAAATGTTATCTTCTCTAAGGACCCTTCCTTCAAACCTCCCCCTCCCACTCCAGATGGAGTGGGGACTCCCTTTTCTAAACCTCTTAACATCCTATCATCACCTCTATCACAGCAGTAGCTAAATTATCCTGAACATTAATTTCCTTATCATTAAAATTGAATTAATTACTTAATACGTCCAAAGCTAAAGCCCTGATCTTCCACCCAAAACTGGTCACACGCACAAATCTCAGGAAAGCCGTCCTTCCTGTTGTTTACGTGAAAACCTTAGAGTCAACCTTGACTTCTCTTCCTACATCCAATCCATCAGCAAATGAAGTCCTCTCTAGCTTCAAATTGTGTCCAGAAATTGATCATTTCTCACCCCCTTCATTGTTACTATCACTGACTCGGATAATTACAATAATTATTAGTCTTTTAGTCTCAACTCAAAAGAGTTTTAAAACAAAAGTCAGATCACGTTACTTCTCTGCTCAAAACCTCCCAATGGATTTTCATCCTTGTAGCACAAAAACTAAACTTTTTGCACTTGCCTACCAGTGCCTGTAAAACTTGTGCCCACCCCTGACCAAATCACCTACTCTTCTTCCCTCTCAGCACTCCACTGTAACCACCTTGGCCTCCTTGATGTTTCCTGGACACAAGAAATAGGCTCAGAGACTTTGCACTGGCTGCTCCCCTTCCTGGAATGTTCTTCCTCCAGATGTGCACTTGGCTCACGTCTTCACTTCCTTCCATCTTGGCTCAAAGGTTACCTTCTCAAGGATGTCTATTCTTCCCGCTCTATTTCAAATGACAAATCAACAGTTGCCATCCCCACCTCATCCAGTACTTTCTCTTTCTTTGCTTTCTTCCCATAATACTTATCCCATAATAAAACTGTACAATGTTCTCATTTATTTGGTTTGTTTTCAGTCTCCCCCCATTGACTGTAAGCTGCATACAGGCTGTTCTGTTCATTGCTGGATCCCCAGTTCCTACAATAGTGCCCGGCTCGTAGCAGGTGCTCAATAATTTTGGTGTAACATTTCAGAAGGCAGTATGAGAATTAAATGCTACTTATTCTACAGAAGGAATAACCCCCCCCCCATCCCTGATGACTCCCTTTGGGTGGGAGAACAGATAGTTCTTCTGCTTGAGGTAGTTAGGGAGAGAGAAGCTTGCCTCAAATTTTTGCCTGCTCCAAGTAAAGAAAAACAGCATAACCACAACCAAATTCTTCTCTATGGCCTTTGTGCAGCTAAAACTGGTGATCACAGAGAGGGGGCCCCGATTAGGGAGGCCATTTCTGATGCCAGCTCTGGCCCCTGAGAATTGTCTTGCACAAGAGGACGACAAAAAGAGGAACTGAAAATTCTCTACATCATAACATAAAGGGTTGTCTCATTTTAGGTTAGGTGGAGCCTTGAGAATGATGGTGTCTTTAGGAAAATGGTTCCCTGCCATATTATTGCTTTAGAATTGTTGTTTGTCCATATGAGTTGAGTGTGTGCATGTGCACGTACACACATGTGTGAATCTGTCCAAGAATTCCCCCAGCAGCCCAGGAGACAGCTGTAAGCGTGAGTAACAATGAGAGGACAAATCTTCATCCTACAGTGACAGCAATCTTCAATTTACTGCAAAGTCCACAGTAAATTTGCAGTTGGAGCTCTCAATAGGGTCACCCCAGATTGAAAAATCAGGTTTTGGGACATGTGTCATCATGAATGGTCACATCCCTTGAATTGTGCTGGGAAAGGGATCCTAGGGATAGAAGAAACCTCGTGGGAAAAGGGTGGGGTTATCCCAGAAAGGAGAGATGGAAAAGTAGGCTCTTCCTCTGAGGAAGAAGAAAAATGAATAGACTCTCAGATAAAAAGCAAGGGAGGGGGTCACTTGGGAAGAGCTGAACTTTCAAAAAAAAACCTGTTTTTCTTTGTTTTCTATAAATAGTCAGAGCCAGTTTGGGGATTGGTTTCTACATTACAATTTCCTCTAGTTATTGCCAAAACTTCAGACACTTGGCACTGCACCAAGTGCGGCATATATACTTCTTTACTTAATCCTCACTACCATCATCATTGTTCCCATTTCCCAGGTAAAGAAACAGAGGCAAAGAGAAATTAAATTATTAAATTAAATTATTAAATTAAATAATTGATCACCATTGCACACATAGTAAGTGGCAGGGCCAGGATGTGGCCCCGGGAAGGCTGGCTCCAGATGGGGCATGTCTACCCTCTCTGCTACACTGACTTTGCCATCCAGTTTCTTATGCGCACAGCTGCCTTGTGTGAGAGGTAAGAAGAAATTTAAGGCAAGGGGCACTCAGGGGACATTGGTCTCCCCTGCTGTGTCAGCATGGCAGCAGCAACCTGGCTGCATAGCTGGACCAGCAGCTCTGTAGTTCCTGTTGGTTGCGGGGGGCTGGTGAAGGAGCAAGAGACAGGGAGGAGAGCCTCAGTGTGATAGACTTCCACAGACACAAGCAAACTTCCCTTGAGACAAACTGAGACAAACTTCCCCTTTCCCCAAATGCATTCGAGGAAGGTAACTCTTGATTAGAAAGAGACACCCTCCAGTGCGTGGCTAGCTTGTGCAATAGGTAAATTACAGCGCCTGACATGCAGTAAGTGCTCAGGAAGTCGGAGCTGTCATTTCTTAATAGGTCACAATGAACCATATGAGACTGTTGACTGTCGACCGTTTTTGACCTACCAACATGGCGATTTCACATGGTTCAATTTATAATTTAACTGTTCATTTTATTGTCCCACTCGTCTTCAAAGCTGAGCTCCTTTTAGCGAGCGGGGATGATGCACTTTCCGATCAGTATCCCAGTGCCTAGTGGATACCTGGCTCCACGCAGGTGCTCGTGAAATGCTTACAGAGCTCAACCGGATGCACACGCACTTAGTTCACGTGTCGTTAATGAACTAGTATGGGACCATTAATTATATACAGAACTATTATGCATTCTTACTAGGTTGGTTGGCTAGCCGGTTGACGGACTCACTGAATGTAACCTTGACTTCTGGGGTCAGAAGTAACATGGGAACGTGATGCACGTCTATCCCACATTTCGTCACCTACCTGGAATGACTTCAAAGACAAACTTCCCCGCTTCTTCTGGGTTTGTGGCGATCTCCTTGATTGTGCTCCCTGGTAGATACATGCAACCCTGAAAGATTGAAAACGAGGCCTTAAGGTAAGCAAAAACATTACCAGCTATGAACTAAAATAAAGGTGGAGGACAGATAGGATAATGATGGGATAGCAGAGAGGAGCATGGAAAGCTGGCATCCCAGCTTCGAAGGGGGCACTTCTGCTACTCAGACCTTGGTGAAATTAAGTGGCGGCTATGTGGCAGCAAGCAAGGTGCCTGAAGAGACAGGAGGACAAGGTTCTGACTGGAGAATGAACTGAGAGGATGCCATCACCAACACTTGCTTCTTCCTACTTTCCAAGAGCTAAAATTCCCTGCCAAACAAGACACCTGATCTTTGTGGAGGCCATGCTGAGACTGGCGGGACCATACCACCTGCCGGGCTGCCAAAGGGGGCACTGGGGACTGAACCACAGGTTCATTGAGGCGATGCAGTACTTAGTAGCAGCAAGAGCTTCTGAGCAGCACACTCCAGGTGTCTGTCCCTCTGCTAAGCACCTTGAATGTGTATTATTCACTTAGTCCTTTAAGCAATTCTCCAGGCAAGGTATTGCTACACAAATTTACAAGTGAGGAAACTGGGGGTCAGAATGGTTCTGTGATTTGTCCAATGTCACAGAGCTAGTAAGTGGCAGAATGGTAATTCATCTCAGAAGTGTGTTCAAACCCTGTGCTCTTCACCATCACAGTGGAAGTGCTGGGACCCAGCAGCTTGATGTCCCTTGAACAGGCAAGGGGAGGAGGATCATGGATCCGTTGTGGGGGAGGGGTGGAGTGAGGGTGGCATTTGTGACCTTACACGTGAATATGTCATCAGAAAACCAAGTCACTTCCACCACGTGTACACTCATTGCTCTACCATTGACAGTGCATCGTCATATGCAACATCTCCTTAGACCTCAGAACAGCCCCCAAATCAGAAACGTGGCAGGATGGCCACTCCCACATTACAGATGAGGAAACCAACACTTTCAAAGTTTAAGTAACAGCACGAGGGGGCACAGTTAATTGTCCTAGAGTTCCTTACTCATAATTTACATTTCACTAGCTGTCGTAGGTAGGGTGTCTGATTCTGAGCTGAGTAAACAGTGATGTCTTGTTTCTAGAACAAACCATGGATGAAAAGGATTGGTAGCAGAAAAGCTATAAAGGAAGAGTCTTAAGGAACTCCCAGATCAGCTCAGAATCCTGAAAGAATAAATGTTTCTTGGGGGTCTATGAATGCAAATGTCTAAGACTGAGTGAGAAAAAGAGTAGAAGCGAAAGCAGAAGAGGAGGGTGGAGTAGAGAAAGGGGAAGAGAAGGAGGGGAAGGAGGGGAGCCGGCGGAAGGAGGACAAGAGAAAAGAAAAAAAATTCTGCCTACACTTCTCTCATTTTATTACTTAAAAATAACCACCACCTACATGCTCCCCGCCATCTTTAAATAATATCAGTTGTCTCAGAAAAAAAATGACCCTTAAATTGTGCTGCTGGATGGCATATTCAGGAAATTTAACACAGAGCCTGGCACCTAGTAAGTGTTCAATAAATGGTATTTACATACTTTGTATTTTATTTTTACTGTTTTTGGATGAAACTATCAAATAATAGTTTAGAGACAAACTTAGGAGAGGCAGGTACCCCTGAAATGACACTTTCTTTATCTTCCTACCAGGTAGTGCTTCCTCCTGTCTGAAAAAACAACATAGTGTTTTATTCTGGTGACATAACTCACAGCCATTATTAAAAGTTAAATTATATAAACTTACAATGAAATATTTTATATTAAAAATAAAGGTAGTACTACTCAGAATTCAACACTTTCTAATTCTCTTTTTCTTTTTTTTTCTTGCAATTCCCCTGAGACACAATTGACATACCAGACTGTCCAAGTTCAAGGTGCAGAACACAACGATTTGACCCACAGGCGTCATGAAATGATCACCACAATAAGTTTGGTGAACATCCATCATCTCATATAAATACAAAAGAAAAGAGAAAAATTTCTATTTACCTAATTATTTGCTCTATTTTACTATTATTTCTGTTCGTACGGTCATTTACATCAAATCTATCTGTGTGGTAGAAATACTATCTAACGCTGCTACTGTACATCCCTTCTCAACTCTGTGTTCAGGGATGCTGGTAGCTTGAATCAGCCACAGTGGGAGTATTTACACAACAGAAATTGGCAGATGCTGTGTCCAGAGCAACCTCCCCTACCACAGGGCTGTTGATTAAACATTTCCCAGCTCACCCCTGATAGACAACTCTCTGCTCTAACTTCAGAGAAAGCAGATGAGGCAATGGAACATCTAAGCCAGGATTGTCTAAAACCATCATTGTAGCAGAGACTCGAGGGCAATTCACTGAGATTCTGTTTTAAACAACTTCCTTGACAAAGAAACTTTTGGAATGAGTTATAGGAAGCTAGGTCATGGACTTACAGGGCATTATACTGTTAGAGCTAGACAGACCTTTCTGAGAACTCAGAGGAAAAACTGCACAGACTGCCTTCTCCTGAACCCCAGGGTCCCCTCGAAGAGCACATACAAGGGTGCATCATAGAGGGCCCCATAATTTACTTAATCATTCTCCTTTGTTGGACATTTGGTCTACTGTTTCTAATTACAAATAGCACTGCATATATCTTATTATTTCTTTTGGATAGCTTCTTAAAACCAGAATGACTGGGTCATTCTGGATATGATATATTTTGGCTTTTAGAAATCTGGCCAAATTGCTTTCTAGAAAGACTGCACCAAGCGTACACATCATCAGTATACATGAGGGCATTTTTCATCTGATTGCTTTAAGATTACTGGAGTGATTTTTGTTTTTTGAGTTTTTTAGGAATCGGAGTGTATGTGTGTTCTTTTTAAATTTACAACTAATTTATTTTTTAGTCATAGAGAAAGAAGAAAAGTAAAAGTTATGTGTAACTCCGGTACTCAGAGATAACTCAGTTAACATCTCTGTGTATTTCTTTCCAAGGCTTTTCCCATAAATTACAGATTCATTGTTTTTTTCCCCTCAAGAATAGGGTTAGCGGGCTTTCCTGGTGGCGCAGTGGTTGGGAGTCCTCCTGCCGATGCAAGGGACACGGGTTCGTGCCCCGGTCCGGCAGGATCCCACATGCCACGGAGCGGCTGGGCCCGTGAGCCATGGCCGCTGAGCCTACGCGTCTGGAGCCTGTGCTCCGCAACGGGAGAGGCCACAACAGTGAGAGGCCCTCGTACCGCATAAAAAAAAAAAAAAAAAAAGAATAGGATTAGCATATAAATCATCCTCTGCTGTTAACTGCTTTTTTCAAAGCAATGATATCATGGACATCTTTCAATTTTAAAAAGTATTAATTTAGGGCATCAACAGCTGAATTATATTCTATCGGATAGATATATAAAAGTTGCCTCACATAACTTAGCCCCTACCACCGGGCATTGTTTCCACATCACTATTATAAACCCCTACATTAGAAATGCAGGGTCAAAGAATTTGCATTTCTAAGAGGCATATTACCCTCCAGAAAGGTTGTACAGATTTTCATTTCCACCAGTTGTGCATGAGAATTCCTGTTCCCTGATCTTTACTAACATTGGAATTTCTAGAAAATCTTTGCCATTTTGATAAGGGGACAATGGTATCTCATTAACTTCCATTGCTTGTCTTTAATTATGACTGAGTGGAGTTTTTACATATGCTTTTTGGCTATTACATTTCTTTGGGAAATTGCCCATTTACGTCATTTACTCATTTTCCTATTGCTGTTTCTTATAAGATTTGAGACTATTTTAAATAGGAAGAATAGCTGTTTACAATTTTTTCTGTTTACTTTTGCATTTTCACCTTATTATTTTGGTTTTTAAGGTACAGACGTTTCTATTTATGCAATTAAATCAGTCTCTTCCTTGTGCTGTCTTTGTTACTATGCTTAAGAAACACCTGCTTCCCAAAGATCACGCAGCTAATTACACTTTCTTCTAGGATTTTTATGAACTCGTTTTCACACGTTAAGTCTTTAACCCATCCAGAATCATGAATGGTGTGAAGCGTAGTGTGGAAATAGACCTTTATTTTTTCCCAAGAATTCAGTTTATATCTTTCATTTCACGTCTAGATATTTGCAATGTCTATGAATCCCAAAACAATGTTAAATGATAGCATAATGAAAGTGTTTTATTTTGAATAGACTTTTCTTTACCTTAATAAAATAATGATGGATATATGAAAAGTCGACAAGGATATCCACTTAATTCTTGTTTGTTATAATAACATAGAAACATCAGCCCAAATATTCAACTACTTTCTAGGAGGAAATTGGTTAAATAACTTATAGAATGTCCATAAAATAAGTTATTTTGCCACAACTAAGAATTACATTGTAGAATGATAGTTAATAACACTGGACAATATTCAAGACATAGTGTTAATTTTTAATTAAAGAATACTATTATCCTAATTTTGCATTTAGATGAGTTTCTAAATGCATGTGCATAGAAAAAACTGGAAGAATTGAGGATTTAGGTGGTTATTTCTCACTGAAGAGATAATTATTATTTTCTACTTCGTGATTTTCTGCTTCCTCCAGATTTCCAACTATATACCCATATAGCTTTTGTAATCAAGATATTCACATCCATATAAAATAAAATATTCTGAGAAATTATCATTTTATTCCTTTTTAAAAAAATACTTTTTATATCTGAAATGAGTTTTGGATTTTATCAAATGCTCTTTTCAGCCATCTATTTAGGGGTTGTGTGGTTTTTCTCATTCGACTTCTTGATCTTGACTTATTGGTCTGATACATTCATAGGTTTTCTAAAACATAAACCATACTTGTCATTCTAGAAGAAGCTCTACCTAATTATCAGACTAATTTAATCCTGAGAGGACTCAGAGTTTCCTCCTCCAAAAGTAAGGGAGACAAGCCAGGACCTCCAATAATTTATTTTACTCTTTGACATCCGTTTATGTTTTTACAAAACAATTTTTTACATGTGCTTCATATCATTTAATCCTGGGACAGATGCAGGCCAGGTATGATTGCCTCATCTTACAAAAGACAAACCGAGGGGTCCAGAAAAATTAAATAATTACTCGGCCAGATGGTAGTAGAGCCAGGGAAAGAACACGAGCTCCCTGCTACACCTCGCGGAAGTAAGCCTCACTGAACTTCCCTTTCTGCTGCTTTGGGAAGGCTAACACATTACTGCCATCTCCCTCACGCTCCGCAGATGGGAAGACGTCCTGCCTTGGCTATTAATGTACCAGGAACCCCATCTTAGCTTGTAATTGCTTGCCTCTGATAGGGTCTGTTCATAAAGTGAAGAAAGTCTGGTTACCACGCGCAGGACACTGGGCAAGAACCCAGGCAGTGGTGGGGTCTCTGGCCCCTCTCCAGCCTCTGCAGGGACAGACACTCACAGCCCTCTGAGTGGAGGGCCTGATTAACCGGGCACTGCCGATGCCTCACAGAGCCTCCAGCCTGCCCTTAGAGAGAACTGTCCTCTTCCAAATGACCTTCTCACTTCTTTGCTTACCCGGCCATCCACCTTCAATATCCCCACCCTTCTTGGGGCTTTTTTTCTGGCTCCAGAAAGTTTTAGAGTCTGTCCTCCCTAATAAGTTCCTTGCCCACTCTTCCACCTCCACAGGCATGACTCTAGAAAGGGTGTCCAGTCCTCCTGGCTGCCTTGAGACATACAATTTACACCTGGGGTCTCTCAGCTGTTAACAGCATCCCCTTTTGCTCTCATTCACCACGATGGCCATGAGGAATCAATGAGGCAGGAAGAAAAGACCCGGGCCCAAGATTTACAATCAAAGCCCTCTCTAGCCCCATCCACTCCATCTGGAAGCCCTGTTTGCTGTATTTTCAAGTATATCAGGGATCTGATCATTTTCTTCCAGCCCACTGAGATTCTAAACACAGTAACCTCTCACCTAAATTACCCTTATACCTCCTCCCTTCAGCCTTGGATCTATTTTTGAGCATGATAACCAGAACCATCTTTTTATAACATAACCCAGGAATGACCCCTTTCTGCCAGGAACCTTGCAAGGCCTGCCATCACCCTCAGTGTAAAGACTCAAGTCCTTACAGTGGACTACAATGTCCTTTACAATTTGCGTCCCAACCCCCAACGCTCCACTCTCTGACCTCATCTCCTCTGATCCTTTCATTCCCTAACTCTGCTGCTCCCACGCTGACCTCCTTGCTATTTCCCACACACATCAGACATGCTCTACCTCAGGGCCTTTGCACTGGCTGTCCCCTCTGCCTGGAGTGCTCTTTACCCAGAGATCTGCCTGGCGGATTGCTTCTCCTCCTTAATCTTTGCTCAAATGTCCCCTTTTTCATGAAGTCATTCTGGCTACCCTTCTTGAAATTGTACCACCTCCCCCAAATGCTTGATCCTCCTAGCCCATTCTATTTTTTCCTCATAGAACTAGTCATTTTCTAACAAACCACATAATTTTCTTATTGATTATGTTTATCTTTCTGCTTCCCCCCTCCCCATCTTCTAAGTTCCACGTGTCAGGGGTGCTTATCTGTTTTAGTCACTGAGTTATTTCAACTCCCTGGAACAGTGTCTGGCACACAGTAGATGCTCAATAAATATTGATTGAACAGACAAATAAATGAAAGCCCCAAATCAATTTTCCTGAACCCAAATCCACTCTCCCTGAGCCCTTGTGCTCCACGTTCCCATCAAGACCACGCTGCCAACCCTGACTTAGCGCTGCGTTTAGGAAGAGCCCCAGCGCTCATCTTGGGGCTCCGTGAAGGAAGATCACCCTGTCATCTCTGCAACTCAGTTTATGTATCTCACAAAGGGTGAGAAGGAGAGAGAGAAGTCCTTTCAAATGGACAGGGGTCTCATCCTAGTAAGAAGCCCCCCTGCGAGTCTGTAGTGATCTCCGGGGCTCCACCCACCTCCCGCACCCAGGAGGGGACAGCCCTGGGAAGGGGGCAAACAGCCAGGCTGGTACCTGCGGCTTCACGTCCTCCTCGTCCTTGTAGTAATAGAGCTGCTGTGCCCTCAGCACGAAGTACCTCTGCTGCCAGTTTTTCACGAGGGACCTCTGCTTCTTCAGCCAACCCATCTTGATGGGCCTTTCCAGTGGGTTGGGGATGGATGCGGGGTGAAAGGCCGCCATCTGCTCTCCGGTCATCACACTCCTTGACCGAGCTGTGGAGAGGGACAGACAGGCGGGCTGACAGGGGCTGTGAGCAGTGTGCAGGGAGGGGCCGGGAAGCGCTGGGCCCCAGCTAGGCCGGGCTCAGGGGTCCAGATCTGCAGCAGAGAGGTTGCCCCGGAACCCAGCGGGCCAGCCGAGGGGTTGGCTCCCATCAGCGCCGGCCCTGGGGCCCTACACCCTCAAGGTCCGGCAGCTGGAGTCAGCGCCCTCGTTCTGCAAAGCCAGAGATTGGCTGGAGCCTTCTGAAGAGGAAGTGGCCGCAGCATCTGACAAAAGGTGCTTCCTTTTTCCTGCGTGGGAGTCAATATCTGACAAGAGAGGGGAGAAAATAATGCCTCTTGCTCTCAGGGTTCAGGGTGAGTCCCACACAGCTGCAGAGGCAGTCAGAAGCTGCCCGGCTTCTTCCTCACAAGGAGTCACTGTGTTCCCCAACCTCACTGTCCAGTACTGCCCTGCCCCAGCGGCCCCCCAAAGCCCCCCGACCCCTGACAACACAGCCAGCGTGCAGGATGCCAGCACCTCCTGAATCTTCCTGCCCAGTGTCGTCAAGTACTCTCTGTTCCCCGCCCACGGAGAGTGTTCACAGCCCTTTCTGCTGGACCAAAGGGCCTCCCTGTAGCTGCCTTCCTACTACGTTTTCAGTTGGGCTGTCCCTCCCACGGGGCTGACAGCACACAAGCATTTGAAAATGACATGAATCTGCCACCAGGACACAGATGCAGAATTTGAATCCAGACCCCCCCAACCCACTGCATCCTGTAGTTTGCTTTTGTTTTCACATAAGAGCTCTGCCTCTCATCAGATTAGATCCAGGTGTCTGCAGCTCGTCTCCATGGTAACTCCCACCCAGGATAACTCTCTCCTTTCCTCCTCTCCACAGCGATCCATCAGCCGGCCTGTGATCCCCTGGGAGTCAACATGTCCTTCCTCTGATTCTCCCCTTCCTTCTTTCGCAGCTGGTTCCACAGTTCCCTTAAAACCGCATTGGAGCTCCGTGTCTCCTCGACCTTATGCGGTGTGCTCCACACTTGCCAGTCCCCAGTGTTTGCATTCTCCTCCTTGCAAGGAAGTCTCCGTCTTATAACCCCTTTATCCAGCTTTTGTCAGTCCCCAGAGCATTCACGAAGAAGCTGAACTAAGCCAGCTCCACTCTCATCCAATCTCATCTCACCTGGTAAAGACCAGTTTTTCCTTTCTTTGCTTTTTGACCCTGGGTACATTATGCAACTTCTCTGAGCCTCAGTTTCCTTGCTTGTGAAATTAGGATCATCATAGCCCCTATTCTATGGAACTGTTGGGGAGATTAAACAGGTTAATATATATAAACCACTTTGCACAGTCCCTGGTCCAAGGTGAGCAAATGTCACTCATTATTTTTATCAACAGATGACTTTACTTCCTACTGCGAAGATGGAGATCATCTTCGAGAACCTCCTAAACTTCCCTCTTCGTTTCAAAATATTGCTGCATTGTCAAACTTTCCCTCTTCCTCTATTCCCATTTTCAATGAATTGAATCAACAGCTTCTCTCATCGCTTTTGATTCCTTTCTTTCTATCTCCCTCTAGGCCTATAGTTTTTGTCTTTTATTTACATTCATGACTTGCTTTCAAATACCAGAATTTTATACAGCATTACAGAGTCTTTCTTCCACTGAGTCTAACTGGATCCAGAATTATCACCCTATTTACATAGCTCATCCTGGATTGCTGTCTGAAGCGGACTCTGCCCTAACTGGGCTCCCTCAACCCCACAAGTGGTCTGCGCTCCTGTCACATACCCTCATTCCCAAGGTGCCAACTTGCAGTCACCCCTCGCCTCCCACCGGGGACTGGAGAGATCATACTATGCTGTACACCAGGGAACAAGACACACCTGATTCAACCTCCTATTAGACAGATATCATAAGAGTGCAGATACTCCCATACCCTGTTGCAGTATAAAGTAACTTGACATTTTGATGAAAATTTAGCAGTGTGTTAGCAAAGGGTTTGCTTTATATCCATGTGTCCCGGCACGCCAGTTAAGAATTTTATCTTTGATCTTAATCTTCAGTTCACTGCAATCTTCAAGGCCTTCCACCTGTAACTCAAAGAACAGCCACTCTGGGGCTGATCACTTGCTCTAAGGCTGTTTAAATGATCTGAAGGAAACAGAGGAGGGTTTGGGCAGGAATACAGTGGGGAGGAGGGAGCTGGAAGAACTGTGCCCAGCTCTGTGTCTCTCTAGGTCTGAAACTGTAACATGGAAAGACTCATATTCGTGCTAGAAACAGGGCAGAGATGGAAAGAATGGTTGGCACGCAGAATTTCTGAAGAGTGAGGGATTCTGGCAGACGCACGGGGACTTTCCCTCCCCTCGGTAGCCTCTGCCCAGCCCAGAGTGACTTCTGTGCTTATCCAGCTGAAGCAGTATCAGACTTGGGAGGGAGGGCTTCTAGGCTTCTAGGGCGATACCACCAAAGGCAGCCAGCGCAGGAGAGGAGGAAAGCAGGTGGGTGCCACATGGTGGCTGTGAAGACTCAGGTCCCCGCAGACTCAGGCTACCCCCAGAGACCCACAGGAACTGTTCGGACTGCTCTAGAAAATGGGAGAAACTGAAGAACTCCAACAAGAATTGGAGAAGTAGGAGTAGGATAGGGGGAGCAGGGGCCAAAAAGACACCATAGACTGAAGAGAATGAACCCAGCACAGAAGAATTCAGCTGCTGGGATAGCTCTGGGAAACTTTTTTATGCTCTGTAGTGGCCAAAACAATAATAGCAAAAACAAATATGCAACACTCAAAACCTCCCCCTAGAAGCATCTGTGCATTGCAGAATGGCCTGGCGAAGGAAGAGTAGATATGAGAATGTTATGTTCTCATACTTGGCCAAGAGGGGTCTTGATGTCCTGGTGACAAGTAGGTGGACACTTTGTCCGTATGCATGGGATCAAGGTCTTGGCTAACCATCTGTTATATTTCAGAAATGATCCCATTCACCCATACATCCACCATACGTGATATGACTGTGGGCACTGGGCCATGAGTACAGATGACTCAGAGCAAACTGTCACTGCTCGAATCAGGCCTGAACACTGGGGAGATGACAGCAGGGGTTCTGATGAGACAGTAACGAAGCAGGGGCTCCTTCCGTCCCATATCAGAGCCATCTGCCACCTCGGCCCTCAGTATGGCTCGTCGGCCAGCCCTATCATGGGGTGATTCAAATAGCAGAGAAGAAAGCCTGGTGGGCCCTGAGTTGGACTTGTTTTTGACGACTTTCCTCATTCGTTCCTTTGAACAGTCTCTCTTGTCTGTGGGTGTGACATGTTCCCGGATAAAGTAAACAAAGAGATCTGTTACTATTTCTAGAGCTGTTTCTCATAATGAAAATAATAACCATGATAAGCTTTGCTTGTGAGCCAGTCATCACATACAGAGCGCACGATCCCAGCCCTTCGGGAAGGACGTCTGAGCCAGGCTGTGGGCTGGACCGGGGGCCGAGGGAAGACCAGCAAAAGGCAGGTAGTTGGAAGGCAGTTGCTAAGAGTTTGCAGAACACTCTAGGGAGGTGGGAAACCCACCCGTGCTCTAGTAGATAAAGAAAGAACAAGCCCCCAGCACTGCACTGTCCAGTACTGTAGCCACTTGCCGTGACTGGATACGGATATTGAAATGAATTAAAATAAATTAACTTCAGTGCCTCGGTCACACCAGCCGCATTTCAAGTGCTCAGTAGTAGCCCATGTGGCTCATGGCTATAGTAATGGACAACACAGGAAGAGAATATTTCCATCATCACAGAAAGGTCTATTGGTTGGCTCTTCCGGGAATCTGAATAGTATCATTACCAAGCATGAGACAAACTGGGCCATAAAGGTATGGGTAGCATTTCATCAAAGTGAGAAATCAAACTGGAAGGTCCCGAAAAGTAGCTTCTTTTCAGAGTGAGAAGTTCAACCTTGATCTGAGAGCTAACAGGGACCAATCTCACGTACCTCAGCAAGGGAGGTTCATGATAAAATAGAGACAAGTTAAGTCATTGAACCGCATAGGCTGCATTTTGGTCTGCAGGTGAGGGAGGGCAAGAAGAGACATAGAAAGAAGACACGTGAAAGAAGTTCCACAGTCTCAGGGGTGCTGTTTCTGCAGTAGAAGGTAGCTGCTTTTTGCCCCAAGTTAGAGCGAGAAAAAGTTAAAGGAGGAAGTATAAACAGGGAAGTCGGCTGGGGAGGTGTTATCACTTCCTCTCTTTATCTTCTCATCCTCTGACTCCACCCTCCCCCCACAGAAAATCAATCACACAATCTTCTAGGGTCTACTTCTGAGATATTTCTTCCATCTTCTCTCAACTCTGCATGAGTTTAGATTCTGTTTTAGAGGCTCCGAACATGTGAGATGGGAATAGTTCAATCAAAGCTGGAAAACCACTGAAGGTATTTTCTCAATATGTTGATCTGAGCAGTGCATTAGTCTGGGAACCTTGTTTAAATAAAGTTGAAAAGGGAGTAGAATATACATAACTTACCCCCAGACACCCTCTCCTGAGCTGTAGACTCATCTACCCGACCGCCCGCAGGTACCTCCGTAAGGATCTCCAGGTCACGTGATGCTAGTTGAACTTACCGTCTTTGTCCCCCTACCTCCTACCGTTCCCCGGGCTTATGTGACAAACACACCCAAGCCTGCTTTTCTATGGTTTGCTGTGACTGACTTCTCCCCGGTCAACCAGCCAAACCAGAAGGCTGACCCATTCCTACAGTCCTCACAATCAATAGCTCTTTTTCTCTCTGATCCCTTCTCTCTACCCCTACCTGGTTTTCTTGGCCCATTTATCCTCTCCCGGGATTGCCGCAATAGTTCCCTGTCCTGTCTCCCTCCTACCAATCTCATCTCTAATCCACTGATGACATTGTTTGTGACGTGGTCCTTCTGAAACACAAATCTGATCACGTTACTCTTTGACCTAGAAGCCTTCAGTGACCCTCCAACATCTTCATCCTAAAAGATGAAGACTAAGCTCCCTACCATGGGGTTCAGAGTCCTTTGTGATTCTCCTGTTGCATGTCCTGCTCTCTTCCTGCATACCCATTCTGCACTCCATCCATGATGGTATTCCATTCCCTCTGCTGGACTCTTCTCCCCACCCATTCTCACCCACCCCCAGTTCTTGAAATGTTCTTGTTCGTCCTTCAAGACTTACTTCCGGCCACACCTCCCATGAGAAGCCTTCTCAGCCCAGGCAGACTGAGTCACACCCTGGGCTCTCTTCCCTCTTAACTGGGGACACATGTCCTTCAAATCACTTATCGTCCCTCCTGGTGCTTTTTCTTACTCTGTCTTCTCTCTCAACTTGAACTCTAAGAGGACAGGGGCTCTGCTTTCATGCTTAGCCTTGTTTGCCCTGTATCCCCCACATCTAACACAGTGCTGACAAAGAGAGGGCAGGGTGAGGTAGCAGAGAGCACAGGCTTCTGCATATGCAGCCTTGGGTGGATCATGTTCTGTCTCTGAGAGCCAGTTACTTTCTCTGTGAAACTGTGATAACATACAGCTAATTTCATAGCTCGTGGAGTGGCCAGTCTATAAGGATTAACAAAGATAAGTGGACGGGCCCCAGCCAATGTCTGCCTCTTAAAACATGGGCATTAAATGGAAGCTATTATTGTTAGCAGTATTATCGTAGAATGGACTGGATATTATGTTATATGAGAGAAAGGGAAGAAGAGATGAAAGGGAAGAGAGGAAAGGAGGGAGAGAGAATGAGGAAAGCAAAATTCCAGGTGTGAATCCGGAGGCCTGAATTAGGATGGCGGCCAGGGAGATGGAAAGCGTAGGAGAGGCAATGATGAGGCAGACCACCAGAGCTCCAGAGCTGGCTGAACAGGAGGTGGGTGGGAGTTTGGGGTTTGGGTGGCTCAGGTGAGGGGCCTTCTCCTTCCATTCATCCAATGCACATTGGCTGAGTCCTTGGCACGTGCCGGGAGCAGTGACTGGGTCTGGGATCTAAGATCCATCAGACACAACCCTGCCCCACAAACATTCAGAGACCTGAGAGACTCGTTCGTCGAAGCTGGGAAGGAAGCAGAGAACGTGGTGGGTTGGAATAGGCAGGAAAGTCCTGTTCTGGGTGTGATGCTATATGAGGGTGGGCTGAGAGATTTCGACTTCCCCAGAATTCTAGTTTTGACAGGTGAGGCCTGTGCGCTCAGAAAGAGCTTATTGGGGAAAAAGAGGTACAAGTGAAAGCCAGGATGTGAGAATCTCTGATCCGGAAAGTAACATAATAGATGTTCAGAAATCAAAGAAAAGGCTGATCCCAGAGGAGACTAGCATTAACTCAAAGCACTGGAGATCAACTTAGATACAAGACAGAGAAGGTTACTGTTTTCCTTGGGACTTTACAGAGCTTGCATTAGGTAACAGTGTGGGAGAAAAGAAGCGCAGCAAGAAAATCCACTATCCCCAAGAGCTTCGCAATGGAGCAGGGGTTGCTTCCTGGAAGGGGAGTGAAGGGAGAGAGGCTGCCCTCTTATGCCAAGCAAAGATCCAGGGCCAGTTTTGGTCCATCTCACACCCCTGGGCCAGGAGCTGTCCTGGGGGAGAAGATGGTGCCCCTGGATGGATGGATGCAGCCACTCTCCAGGGTAACAGCTTGATGATAGGAGCACCAACTGGGTTTCAGCCCTGCTCACCGTTTCTGCCAAGACTCTTGACCATGCACCTGTACAGACATCCACGTTCTGCAAGAGAACCCTTAAGGACATAAAGCACCATTCAGAAGCAAGAGGTACTTTACAAAGAAGTGGGGGTTTGGGGGGTTTTTTTTTTTTGGTACGTGGGCCTCTCACTGTTGTGGCCTCTCCCGTTGTGGAGCACAGGCTCTGGATGCGCAGGCTCAGCGGCCATGGCTCACGGGCCCAGCCGCTCCGCGACATGTGAGATCTTCCCGGACCGGGGCACGAACCCGTGTCCCCTGCATCGGCAGGCGGACTCTCAACCACTGCACCACCAGGGAAGCCCACAAAGAAGTGTTTGAGTTTCTGATCTCAGTGTTCTCTCTCAGAAAATGATATTTGGCTGTGTAGGTGAGCAGAAGGCCCCATGGCTCAGGAATAAATATCTTTTTTTCTTAATTTATTTTTTTATTGACGTATAGTTGAATTACAATGTTGTGCTAATTACTGCTGTACAGCAAGTGACTCAGTTACACATATATACATTCTTTTTCAATTCTTTTCCATTATGGTTTACCACAAGATATTGAATATAGTTCCCTGTGCTATACAGTAGGACCTCGTTGTATATCCATTCTAAATGTAATAATTTGCAGCTATTGTACTAACCCCAAACTCCCAGTCTATCCCTCTCCCCCCCACCTCGCGCATGGCAACCACAAGTGTGTTCTCTATGTCTGTGAGACTGTTTCTGTTTTGCAAATATGTTCATTTGTGCCTTATTTTAGATTCCACATGTAAGTGATATCATATGGTATTTGTCTTTCTCTTTTTCACTTACTTCACTTAGTATGATAATCTATAGTTTGTATCCGTGTCGCTGCAAATGGCATTATCGCATTTTTTTTATGGCTGAGTAGTGAGGAATAAATATCTTCGTGCTTTTATGGCATGTCTGCAGGTTACAAGGTGCTAGAGCTATGGAGAGGTTCTTGAGGGCAAAGACCACGTCTTATTCATTTTAGTATCCTGAGGACCATCACTGTGTCTGGCTTAGAAAAGTTAATTGGAAGGAACAAAGAGAGGAAGGAAGTGTACGTGTGTGTGTGTGTGTGTGTGTGTGTGTGTGTGTGTGTGTGTGTGTGTGTTAATGTTGACTAAAGTTCAAATAGAAAATTCATAGGATGGATTCTCTTTAACAAAGAAATTCATATCCTTTAAATTAACCAATCAGAAAAATTTCTTGGGCATGTCTTATGTGCAGGGAGTGGAGCTAGGTAATGTGCAGAGTTTAAAAAATAGAGGAAGCTCTCTAAATTAGTGAACTCTAGATTGTGAGGCTTCAAATATTTGCTGTGCACCCTGGCACACAAAAATGCATCCTACCGCACCCTGCTGCCGATAGTTGCCTCCATCCCAGCCCTAGCTCTTTTTTTTTTTTTTTTTTTTTTTTTTTTTGCGGTATGTGGGCCTCTCCCTGTTGTGGCCTCTCCCGTTGCAGAGCACAGGCTCCGGACGTCCAGGCTCAGCGGCCATGGCTCACGGGCCCAGCCGCTCCACGGCATGTGGGATCTTCCCGGACCAGGGCACGAACCCGTGTCCCCTGCATCGGCAGGCGGACTCTCAACCACTGCGCCACCAGGGGAGCCCCCAGCCCTAGTTCTTGACGGGCCAGAGCTCTGTCATGTTCTCCTTGTATAAAGAAGGAGATTCATAATCAATCACAAACCATGAAATGGGAAAAGACGGAGGCTCAGGTATCAGAAAATAGGTTCCCAGGGGCAGGGATTTTTATAAATTATTTTCACCAATCAAACCACACCTTCTAGAAGAGCATTTGGCCAATTGAAGGTTCTCAATAAATATTTCTTGAGTGAATAAAAGAAACATTTTAGAGAGAAATGTGAGTCACCTTGAGGCATTTTCCATTTGCAACAAACGTTGACTGATCTACCCATTTGTGGGACGTCTAGATGTGCTCACTTGAGCCCATGCAAGCAGAGCAGCCGGGGAAGATAGAATCCCTGATGTAATAATGAGCCCCACCAACAGTGACGTATTCAATGAGGTCTTACCTGCGCCAGACACCGTGCAAGCACACTTATCTGTCAAGGCATCCTGGCTGAAGGCTCACCCTACCTCTTCATGGTAAGCTCTATCTTACAGACCAGGAACCGGAGCTCACAGAACTGAAGTGACTTGCCCAGGTACACGGCTAGAAATCTAATTTCAAAGCCCAATATCCGTACCTAGGCCACACAGCCCACAGAGAGGCACATGCTCTAGTGGTAAAGAGAGGTGCCTAGACTGAGAATCGTGTGTAATAATTCACAGGGTTAGACAGTAGGGGTGAGATGAAAAGGGGACGGGCCACTATTCCCATCGCGGAGACACCAGCCTCGGCCTCCACCCATTCTGCCGCAATGTTATGCATAAATCACTTTGTGCTACCTTTTCCTTCCATCCTAACCTCTGCAAGGCTCGGCAGGCCTTGATGAAAGAGTGATGGGGAAGTAACACTGAAGCCTCCAGCCCAGCCCTGAGGCTGTCCTAACGCCCCGTCAGGAAAATGGACATATTACTGGTCCTGCCACGACTTACTGGCTCTCTGCACAAGCTCCTTTGAAGAGACCTGACCAAAGGAACCTGACCAAAGCCCAGTGGGGCTGAGGCGTGGGAGAGAGGAGCATGGAACCAACCCGAGGGGGGCCCCGCACTCGGCCCACGGGGCAGCTCACAGAGGGCCCCCCACCCTTGCTGAAGAGGCAGCCCTGGAAGCCGTGGGAAACAGCAGGCCCCCGCATGGCTGCCTCCCTGGAGATGGTCAGTAGGGGTCCAAACACCATTGTGTACACCCGACACACACTCACACCCACACCCACACACTCACCCACACCCACACACACTCATACACTCACCCCCCACACACACACTCATACACACACTAACCCCACACACTCACACCCACACACCCCCACACACTAACCCCCACACACACTCACTCACTCACACACACGCACACACTCTCACACACACTCACACATGCACTAACCCACCCACTCACCCACATTCACACCCATACTCACACACCCACACACACTCACACCCACATCCACACACTCGCACACCACACTCACCCACACGCACCCACACGCACACTCTCACACACACACACACACATGCACACACTCACACTCACATCCACACACACCCCCAACACACTTGCAGACCCTCAGCCTGTCTAGTTATCAGACTGTGGGAAGACAGCCCTCCTAGAAGAAAATTAAGTCTTTTAACTTCAGAACCTCCAGGCCCACTTTCTTTACCTCTTTTCTCTTTTCCTTGTCAAAGGCAAACTGACCTCTTCTTTGAAACACCCACTATTCAGGGGGGTGGGGAAATTTAAAAATCTTTCCACTCTCAAAACCTGGCATTTAGACTTCAGGATAAATTTATCCTGTGATTACTCTCCTGGATTTTTTTTTTTAATTCTCAGTTTCTTTTTTAACTTGGGCTTAAAAAACTTTGCTCCACCCCCAACCCCCCAAAAGGTAATGAGATGTGAGACTAAGGACAGCCAAGGGGCTTTCTCTGGGCACCCAGAATTCAGTCACACGGGCCTTCCCAGGCCGCTTGCCCTGAGACACATTTACACAACCTAATTCAAAGAAATACCTAAGGTTGTTCCCTGAATACCTGTCTCCAGACCCAGGAACTGAGCAGGTTTAATTGCCCCATGTTCTATAGCTCATAGAAATGTATTGTTTGACAAGTAAGCCTTTCAATGTAAAAAAGCAAACGCTGCTTCACAAAGAGATTTAGCACACGCAGCTACGTCTTTTGCAGGAAGAAGCAAAAATGCGGTCTCTGTAGCATATGAATAAGAGAGAGAGAGCTGGCTTTCGGTTTCTTCTTCAGCCTTGCAAGTGCTACACTGTGAATCCGCCTGACTAGGCTACCTTTCCAGGGCCACCCTTCTGGTGTTCATTCTGCAGCTCGCGTGTCTCGGGAATGTGGAGAGCAGTTGTCTCTCGTGGGCCTGTGTCTCCATCCATTGCAACACTTCACCAGCCCCCTCGGCCTATCTTTGCATAACAGGAAGCCAAGCATAAAAACAAGAAGCATGCAGAATTGTGAGTGCTTCCGACTAAACACTGCTCGGAACTGCCTCTTCCTCAGCACACGGTGTAGTGGAGATTTGGCAATCGGGGGGCACACACACCCCGAGGTCCACACTGTGGCCCCTTAACTGTATCCAAGCTAACTGGCTTCCCAGATATGGATGGAAGGAAGGACTTTGCATCATTGACACAGTAAGCTCCAGAACTATTGACCCTTCCACGGTCAAAGCCAGTCATTTGCTCCAGGTAAGGGGTTCTGCTTAGTCACTAGCATTCATAAATAGGTAGTGCATTAGAATGCTTGAAGTATTTATATTTTATAAGCCCAGCTAAATTCTGTGGCTCCAGTAACTCACAGCAGTGACCCAACCAGGCCATTGCCTAAGGGCTGGCTGGCCTCAATAATCAAGCACTGGGCCTTGATGAAGCTACAAGCTATCAACCAGCCTACAGATGTCACTCCAGTCTGTTCCTGAGGCCCTCTCTGGTCCTCGGGAATAGTGATTTTTAACCATACGGTTCTAATGAGAGTGTGAACAACGAACAGTTGTTGCAGTGGAATGGGCCTGGCATACAAGTCATAATAGGTCTCTCTTACTCTACAATCTGATTAAAAGATTCATTTTTTATTAATTTTTATTGGAGTATAGTTGCTTTACAATGTTGCATTACTTTCTGCTGTACAGTAAAGTGAATCAGCTATATATATATATATATATCTCCACTCATTTTTGGATTTCCTTCCCCTTTAGGTCACCACAGAACACCAAGTAGAGTCCCCTGTGCTATACGGCAGGTTCTCATTAGTTACATATTTTATACATAATAGTGTGTATATGTCAATCCCAACCTCCCAATTCATCCCGCCCCCCTCCCCGCCTTGTTATCCATATGTTTGATCGCTGCGTCTATGTCTCTATTTCCGCTTTGCAAAGAAGTTCATCTGTATCATTTTTCTACAATCTGATAAAAGATTCTATTAAAAATGGAGGCCATTAGATTATGGATGGAGGACAGAGGACACCCATAAATTATGAATTAGTTTCGTAGGTGTGATTAGGCGTGTGATTAGGAAATAAAATGTCCGTATTTTCAAAGATGCATACTTAAGCATGGGGAATAAAATGACACAGTGTCTGGGATTGGCTTTAAAATATCTCAGCAAAGAAAAGAGAAACAAAGGAATAAAGCAGATGTAAAAAATTCTTCATAATTTTGAATTTCAGTAATGGATCTACATGGCATTTCATTATATTTATTCTCTATGTTGGTGTTTGAAATGTATGTATAATAAAAAAATCTTTTTCAAGATTCTACTAGGCCTTAAAAAATAAATTCTTTTAGGCTTAAGATTTTTTCACACATCAGCTCTTGCCCTGAACTTCAACTTGCTGGTTTTCCCAGGCCTGCATTTCCAGACCTGTTAGTTATTCCTCTGAGCACAGCGAAGTGATGTTACACAGATGTTCTACCACACACGTACACATTCCCCCGCCCCGGACAGATCCAGCCCCTCCGTTGCCCCCGCGCTGTCACTTTATCAGTTAATGAAGGGGAAGAACCGAGGGACTCCTGATGCTTCCAGTTACGGATAATATTTCCTGTAAAGTCAGCTTGTACTCAAACTGTTCATGGTGGTGATGGTCTGTCTGTGTACGTGTACACACACACACACACACACACACACACACACACACGCACATATATAATTCCTCAGGGTCACAGAAGGAGCTTAAAAAAACAGCTGTTGCAAGGAAGGCAAAGAGACTTGCTAGACAATTCCTTCTGACCGGAAGTAACGTCTGGGACATCGGAGGCCTAGTTCCAGATCAATGGAAAGAATAGGGTGACTGATTATCAGAGTTTACAATGACAACATGGGCGGAAGTGCTAGTTCATAGGCTATTGGGGCCTGGTAGATGGCCAACACTGGATGATAGTCTCCCTTCCAGCCCTGTAGCAAGCAGGCAGGCAGGCAGCCTAGAGCAGTGGAAGGCGTATCTGACTGGCCATCAAGAGACCCAGATTCAAGTTCCAGCTCAGACACAAACCAGCTGTGTAACTCTCAGGGCCTTTCTGAGTCTTCATTTCTTCATTTGTAAAATAAAAGGATAGAAATAAACCATCTTGAATGCTTTTCCAACTCTAAATTAAAAAAAAAATTTTTCAACTCTAAATTTTTTTGATTGACCTATCAAACATCTTTCAGCCGATACTTCATGCTGTAATCCTGTTTTTAATGTGCAACATGACTAACTTAATTTGCCAACTCAGGCAAGAATCCAGTTCCATATCAAGGTCACAGGTCTGTAGTGATACGTTTATGTAATTGATTAAGAAAAATGAATTTGGCAAAAGACATAATCTTGGTGATTTTAATCAAACACAGATGGTTTGACACGTCCTGGTTAGAGTGTGAATTTCGATATTAGGCTAAAGAAGATCCCCTGAGAAGTCCCAGTAATAATACAGGGTAGGAGGTACAAAGACAAAAGCCACTGCAACTATTACTCAAGGGCTGACAATTAAACAGGCTGCGTGATCGATTTATTCTGGGGTGATACCTTAGCCCCCAAATATTACAGACCCCATCATCTTTCTGGATGCATCTCTCCAACTTTTTGTTTGTTTGTTTGTTTTGTTTTGTTTTTGCGGTACGCAGGCCTCTCACTGTTGTGGCCTCTCCCGTTGTGGAGCACAGGCTCCGGACGCGCAGGCTCAGTGGCCATGGCTCACGGCATGTGGAATCTTCCCGGACCGGGGCGTGAACCGTGTCCCCTGCATCGGCAGGCGGACTCTCAACCACTGCGCCACCAGGGAAGCCCCATCTCTCCAACTTTAAACCAGACTTTACATACAAACATCTGCAAATACATCCATGTCTTTTTGACCAAGAAGCCTTCTACTAATTTAGTTGAGATAATAATGAATGTATCTTAAATTTATTTACAAAGATATTCACTGCAGCATTGTTGCTTGAAAAATGTAAACAAGTAAATGTCCAACAACACGGAATCAGTTGAACGAAGTATGGTATACTCATAAAGTAAAATACTATATACCATTAAAGTTGATGCTTTCCTGAGTTATAAAGACATGGAAAAAAAATAATAATGACATGGAAAACATTGAATTTATGTAGTTTGGTTAAAAACTGCTTACTCCAATATACACAGGATGACTCCATTTTGTTAAAAATACACACACACACACACACACACACGCACACACAACATACTATAGTGTAAGAAAGTCATAAATACATGTGTGGTGTAGCACAGAAAAACACAATGCAAGATTCACACCAGACTGGTGTAGGGTTATAGGTTATTTTCCTGATAGGTGGGATTATGGGTAATTTTTATGTCTTCTCATGCTGTCATTTTTTCAAACAAAATGGAACAAAAGTTATTTGTAAAATCTGAACGTCAGCTTTTTCTTCAATGATCTGCAGGCTGTTTCCCCAATTAAAAAATTTAAAACTTAACATGAGTCAAGAAAGAACTGACTGAGAGGAATCAGTCCCAATGTTAGGAAGAATTTTCATAATCTAAACCAAAGTGAATTCCAAAAGTTTTCAAATAGAGCATTTCAGAAGCTAGCTATGCTTTCTTGGGCAAATCACCCTTCCCTGCCTGATGGGATTACTTACCAGCAGGATACAATATATAAATGTCCTTTATGAAATATACAGTAGGTATAGGTTTGCTTATTATTGTTGTCATTTACAAGAATAAGTTTTGCAGATCTTAGTTTCTGCATGTGTAAAATGAGGCTGTTGAACAGGAGGTTTGCTAAGGTCCTTCTAGACCCCAAATTCTTCTACTCTTTGTATATGAGCAGTTTCTACTAATACCCTAATGTGCTCAGAGTGTCGAATTAGAGAAAAGGCGAGCAGAGCAGACTCATTATTTAGGAAAGAAAATAAGAGAGAATGTGCTCAGCGAGGGAGGGAGATCAGTATAGTTTGGAGGAGATCACAGAAACCATAGAACCAGAACAAGTTCTTTGGGGCTGAGAAAGGGCAGGGCTTGGGGAAAGAGAAGAGTCAGCAGAAAGGCTTGAGGGAGCACAAGGGGGTGCTCTGGGGGACCCCAGGAAGGAAGGAGCCCCTGAAATTCTGGAGGGTTTGACCCCATGGTGTAACAGCCCCATTTCCAAATTTCCATCAAAATGACCAGAGAATGACTTCAGTGATAACAATGGGAAATGGGAAATGAAAGTAAAAGTAAGGAAGCATGCTGTCTGTGAGCTATTTGTGGAGAGGAGGATTTCTGTGAGCTGGAGGCTAGGCAGGACCAAACTGAAAGAGCCGACCAACCCACAGTTCAGTGTCTGTGGAGGAGAAATTGTCCACGAGAGTGGGATGGTCCCCCAAAGAATCTGCACCACCTCCTAGAGGGGGCCAGCAGCACTCATTGGGGGGAACGGAGGGAGGCCCCCAGAGCACAAAGACCTGGCTGGGCATGCTGTGCTATCTGCTTACCCCAGGGGCTGAAAGTCCCGCCAGGGTGGGAGGGCCTGTCTTGCTGGCTCCTAACCTGGGCCATTGAACCAGTGAGAGCAGGGAAGACTTTTCCAACTAACCTGGGGCTTCGCCAAGGAGAAAAAAAAAGAAATTCTCCATGAACAGAGCCTCACTCCGTAAACTGAATGCTTCTTAAAAAGTTACAGGTACGCTTACCATGCCGCCCAGCAATTCCACTTCTAGGAATCTCCTCACGAGGAGTGAAAGCACATGTCCACAGATTTCTTGTACGCAGGTGTTTCCAGCAGCGTTATTCATAATGGTCAAACTGGAAACGATCTAGAGTCCATCAGCTGCTGGATGCATGAACACAAAGTGCATAGCTGTGCAATGCAACACTGCCCCCAAATAAAAAGGAATGAAGTACTGATACAAGTTACAAGATGGTAACCCTCAAGAACCTTATGCAAGTGAAAGACACTGAATGCAAAAGACAGCATATTGCAAATCCATGGAAGAAAAGTACCCAGAAAAGTCAACATTCTAGAGACAGAAAGCAGATGGGAGGTTGCCTGGAGCTGAGGGTAAAAGTAGAGATTGGCCGCAAATGGGCAGGAGGGAACTTTCTGGAAAGATGAAAGTCTTCTAAAACTGAATTGTGGTCATTGCTGTACAAGGGCCAATTCCTCACTCATTTTATAAAGACCATTTAAAATAGACCATAAACTTCACAAAGTGAGAGATTTGCCTGTTTTGCCACTCAGGTAGCCCAAGTGTCTAGAATACTCCAAGAATGCGGTTATTTCAATGTTAGGAAAACTATTCAATGGTTTATTACAGCAATAGGTAAAAGAATTGAAAAGCCATATGTTTTCAAAACATTGTGAATTTACATTTGATAAATTTCAATATCGATTGATATTGCAAAATTAATTATCAAGAATAGAATACTCTCTTAGGTGGTAAGGAGTGTCTATCTCAAACCAATGAGAGGTAGCTGAAAGAATGCTCTATGTTGCTGAAAATTCAACTACTGAAAATTGAAAAACTCTTCAAGAAAACGTCAAGAAAAAGTTCTTAGGAGCAAGGCCAAGTGTTTGGTGTTTAGCTGTATAAGGAAAAGTGATGAAGGTGAGAGTTTCAAAGAAACACAAAATGACACAACAGAAAATTTCTGACACTTCTACTGTGGCATATACTCGAGAGCTGTGGAATGTGTGAACATTTCCATTGCTGTGACATTTTACAATTCCTTTAAAAATTTTTTGAGGATTCACAGAAGAAATCATTCTAAAATCCATGAAACTTAACCCAATAGAAAAAAAAAATCAATGTCAAGGTCTTGCTTAGAGCTACTGATGTGGGAAATCACTGAGATTTTACTCCTTCATAAAATATTATTATTTACCAGCATTTCTATCCATTTCAGGCTATGCTTCACGGTACTTGAGAGAGGCTTCGCAGGAGGCAGAGTTTCCCCTGTGACTCTGCCGCTGACATCCTGCAGTTCTGTTTCCTCTTCAAAGCTGTCAAACTTTATCAGCTGTCTGAAAAAAATGCTCTAGGGGTTTCCCCTATTATCGGCCAAGGTCCTCAGAAAAATGTTAGGATTTCTTCTGAAAGCATCTGTCTGAAGTGTGGGCTTCTTCGACAGGCAGACACAGACCTTCGCCCTGATCCTTCTCTCTGTGGCTGGCCACCCCTTGACAGTCCTCCCAGCCTCTGCACCACATCACCTGAAGATCTAGAAGAACATCGTTCTTCTTTCTTTTTCCTTTATCCATTTGTTTGCTTTTAGCCGATGGCCACTGAAAGACAAACTAAGCCTTGAAGTGGTAGGTGCAGAACCTGAAGAAGCAGGAAGCCCAGATGGACAAACAGGAAGCAGAAGATGGGGAACCACGCATGGGTGACTCGGTGATTGATACCGTGACAGGCAGGATTTGCCCCCACTTCCAAGTCCCACTGGTCTGGCGCATCTTATAGCATAAAAGACCTTTTCAAGGTGAAAAATCACTTATGTTTTCATGAGGTTTTGTTGAAAGGGAATCATTTCACTCAACTCAGTGTATGCACTAAATGGAGATACAATAACTGACATGTTTTATAATGAACTTGCATGGGGTACAATCAGGAAAGAAGTAGTAAACCTCTTAATGTGGAATTTAAAACATGGAAGAAAGGGTTTATTCGTGTGCTCAATAATGGATCATACATTTTTCTCCTTCAGCTCCTTATCTCCGCCCTTCCCCTCTCTCCTTCACTTTTCTGGCATTTCCTTAATTGTATCAACTGTGAAATGTGAGAACTTCAAATCCAACCTAAGAGAAGTGGAAGGAAGCTGTACTCAGACTTAAAAATAGCCCCAGAAAACATCTGTTCCTTTGAATATATTGAAAGCTCTTTCAAAATACAAATAGACAAACATAGCTAATTAATTCACTTGAACGTTAAATCCCATTGATATACAGTGTGAGTTTTGTTATACGAGGGATGGATGTATATTGGGGGATGAATTTCCATAATGCCACTTCTACTTGCATAATTTTGAGAAAGAGGCTTCACAATGACCTTCTGGAGTGTTTGGCCATAAAAATAGCACTGACCATTCCAATCTCCAGCACTTTCCCCTGCATGATAAAAAATACTTTGGAAAATGTGACTTCTGTGATCTTTGGGAGGAGGGCTGGAAAGGGAGGGCCGAGGGTTCAGAGTGGCACAGGAAATCTGTGTTTGTAACGCTTAAGTGTGTGGGTGTGTTCACGTGGGCAGGGCTGGAGAGGAAATATGAAAGCAAATGTTTGCAAACCATTGCAAGCAGGAGCTGAATGAGAGACTCAGAGCATCTATAAAATTTACAAAACATATTTGATATCCATGGAGTGTCCTGGGTTGGGATTATTACAAACTACTATTGACACCGAAAGCACTATGTATAAGAGAAAAAATTGATATTGGTTTTTGTCAAAATTAAAACCTTTGCTCTTTGAAAGGCACTGAGAGAATGAAAAGCAAGCCACAGATTGGGAAAAAATATTTGCAAACCACATTTCTGACAAAGGAATTGTACCCAGAATATATAAAGAATTCTTAAAACTCAACTATAAGTAAACAAACAAACCGATTTTTTAAATGGGCAAACTATTGAACAGAGACTTCACTAAATGAAAAGATGCCAAACATCAGGAAACCATATCAGGAAACCATAAAGTAACACCACAATGAGGTACCTTCACAATCATATTAGAGTGACTGAAATAAAATTTAAAGACAAACTAACAGTACTAAGGACGGCTAAGGATGAGAAGCAACCGGAACTTTCAAACAAGGCTGGTGGGAATACAAAATGGTACAGCTACTTTGGGAAATAATGTGACAGTTTCTTACAAAGTTAAGCATTCACTTACAATATGACCCAGCAGTCTCACTACTCAAAATTTACCAAAGAGAAATGAGACATTATATTCACACCAAAACCTGTAAGCACCTATTTATAGCAGGCGATTCTAACTCCTAAAAATCAGAAGCAAACCCAGTGTCTTTCAACTGATGAATGGCCACATCCACACAATACAATAATACTCAGCAATAAAAAGGATGAAACTATTGATACAAGCAGGAACATGGATGAATCTCAAATGCATTCTGCTGTCTAAAAGAAATCAGACTGCAGACAGGCTACGTCCTATACAATTCCATTTATACGATATTTAGGACAAAGTAAAACTATAGGGATGGAGAACAGATGAGGGTTTGCCCAGGGTTGGCCAAGAGGGGTTGGCTAAAAAGAGACGGTGCTGGACCTGTCTATCTCGATTATGTTGGTTATCACATGACTCTAGGCATTTGCCGAAACTCATACAACTGCAGACCAAAGTAAATACGTTTTACTAGATGTCAATTTCAAAACAAGTTTTTCATCTGCTGTCATTTGTTGCATGTTTGTTACACAGAACCACCTGACATTCTCACTTCCTCCTGACCTTCAAAAGTTTCCGTAGCTAATATAAGTTCTTTTTTTTTTTTGAATATCAAATGCTGACTTTCTTTCTTTTTTTTTTAACATCTTTATTGGAGTATAATTGCTTTACAATGGTGTGCTAGCCTCTGCCCTACAACAAAGTGAATCAGCTATACATATACATACATCCCCATATCTCTTCCCTCTTGCATCTCCCTCCCTCCCACCCTCCCTATTCCACCCCTCTAGGTGGTCACAAAGCACCGAACTCATCTCCCTGTGCTATGCAGCTGCTTCCCACTGGCTATCTATTTTATATTTGGTAGTGTATATAAGTCCATGCCACTCTCTCACTTCGTCCCAGCATACCCTTCCCCCTCCCCGTGTCCTCAAGTCCATTCTCTACAACTGCGTCTTTATTCCTGTCCTGCCCCTAGATTGTTCAGAACCTTTTTTTTTTTCTTTTAGAGTCCATATATATGTGTTAGCATACGGTATTTGTTTTTCTCTTTCTGACTTACTTCACTCTGTATGACAGACTCTAGGTCCATCCACCTCACTACAAATAAGTCAATTTCGTTTCCTTTTATGGCTAATATTCCATTGTATATATGTGCCACATCCTCTTTATCCATTCATCTGTCGATGGACACTTAGGTTGTTTCCATGTCCTGGCTATTGGAAATAGAGCTGCAATGAACGTTGTGGTACATGACTTTTTTTTTTTACAATTTTTTTAAACATCTTTATTGGAGTATAATTGCTTTACAATGGTGTGTTAGTTTCTGCTTTATAACAAAGTGAATCAGCTATACATATACATATGTCCCCATATCTCTTCACTCTTGCATCTCCCTCCCTCCCACCCTCCCTATCCCACCCCTCTAGCTGATCTCCCAGTGCTATGCGGCTGCTTCCCACTAGCTATCTATTTTACGTTTGGTAGTGTATATATGTCCATGCCACTCTCTCACTTTGTCCCAGCTTAACCTTCCCCCACCCCATATCCTCAAGTCCATTCTCTAGTAGGTCTGTAGAGATAAGTTCTTCAAGACCTTTTTTTTTTTTCCTTAGATTCCATATATATGTGTTAACATACAGTATTTGTTTTTCTCTTTCTGACTTACTTCACTCTGTATGACAGTCTCTAGGTCCATCCATCTCACTACAAATAACTCAGTTTCATTCCTTTTCATGGCTGAGTAATATTCCATTGTATATATGTGTCACATCTTCTTTATCCATTCATCTGTTGATGGACACTTAGGTTGCTTCCATGTCCTGGCTATTGTACATAGTGCTGCAATGAACATTGTGGTACATGACTCTTTTTGAATTATGGTTTTCTCAGGGTATATGCCTAGTAGTGGGATTGCTGGGTCATATGGTAACTCTATTTTTAGTTTTTGGAGGAACCTCCATACTGTTCTCCATAGTGGCTGTATCAATTTACATTCCCACCAACAGTGCAGGAGGGTTCCCTTTTCTCCACACCCTCTCCAGCATTTATTGTTTGCAGACTTTTTGATGATGGCCATTCTGACTGGTGTGAGGTGATACCTCCTTGTAGTTTTGATTTACATTTCTCTAATCAGTGATGTTGAGCATTCTTTCATGTGCTTGTTGGCAATCTGTATATCTTCCTTGGAGAAATGTCTATTTAGGTCTTCTGCCCATTTTTGGATTGGGTTGTTTGTTATAAGTTCTGAATAGAAAAAAAGAAAGTGACTTCTACCATCCCACAGTGACTTGGATTAGGTGAGTGGCCTCAGAAAAACATGGGAATGTAGGGAAGACCAAAATATTAAGCTAAATCTCCCCAGATGGTAAGAGAGCAGGGAGGGCGGATGGTACCCCTTCAAAGGCTGGTCTACCTCATGGCATGCCGTCCCCAGCAATGAGCCCACACTCCTGCGAAGAAAGTCTGACCATGATCCTCACCCGGATGACTAATTTAGGTGTCTCAGACTAATAAGGGAACCTGGCCAGGGGTGTTTCCTCCCATCAACACGGTCTCTGAATTCCAGTGCTTCCAGGTTTTAGTACAAGGGAAAGCACAATGATAGGTAAGCTGGTGGCGTTAAATACTCTGAAAAGGAGTTCTTTGGTGGAAAGTAGTAGAAAGCCCACTGGGTAGTGTTCAGGAGACTTAATTAGCCAGGCCTGGTTCTGCTGCTAACTTGCTGTGTTCATATTTGAGCAGTCTACATAGTGCATGTTTTATCATTGTCTTACCAGACTTGGTTTTTTTTTTTTTGGCTGAAAAAAACAGACTCTGAATCAAGCTGGTTTAATACAGATAGATAATAGATCCTTAGAACGATAGATCGACACATACATACATACATACATGGACCAATAATTAGATCAACCCATTGTTCTTAACTGGGGACATTTTGACCCCCAAGGGATATTTGGCAATGTCTAGAGATATTTTGGTTGTCACAACTAGGAGGGTTGCCACTGCCATGAGGTGGAGAAGTCCAAGGTTGCTGCTAAATACGCTACCGTGCACAGGGCAGCTGCCACAGCAAACTGTTGTCTGGCCCAAAATGGCCACAGTGTTGAGGCTGAGAAACCCTGCTATAAGTATGGACACACACATACATGTATAAACATAATGATGTATGTGCATGTGTGTATAATTTTTTAAAAAGAAAATATTCTTTCAAAACACTAAGGTAACTTTGGGGAAAAGATCATGGCTCAGGATGATTAGAAATCAAGGTAGATTTTGCAAGTTTTGAGCTCTTAGAGTTCAAGGCCCTTCCTCTTAGTGTCCTACGTTTTGCAAGGCTCGGTTCTAAATGCCCGTTCTCTGTGAACCTCCGGCTGTGAGAAAACAAGCTAGTTGCCGCTGAGTCAGCTCTGTCCAAGGACAGGCTTGCAAAGGCCAAGCCTGTGGCCACCCATGGAGATGGGTTGGAAGCCAAGAGGGGGAGCTGGGAAAACAGCCCCAAAGAGGCTATTAAATGTATCTGTAAAGGGATGATAAGGCCATCTACCCTCTAGAAGTCTACCATTAAATAAATGACCGTGGGCCGCAGGTCTCTTGGAAGCAGAAATGGCAGGTCTCTCCTTGAAATGGAATTCATAATCTCCCTTTTTTTCCCTTTTTATCTTGAAGAACAGTTTGCGGTTGTTATGCTACTACAGAACAAATAGAACCGTAACTTATGTTCCCCAGTTTGCACAGCTGATTCCATGAACTTTAATAAGTTTTGCTTCCTTATGTCAGTCCCAAGTTTTACCCGCTTAGAGCTGTCAGGATATGAAGGGTAATTTTGCCACCTGAAGTTTATATGGACCGAATGAGATAACGGAAAGTACAGTAAATCCCTGTCCCGACACAGTCAGTGGGGGCCAAAATCAGTCATCTACAGCATAAGGTCACGTTATTTTGAAGCTAATGAAATGGCACGGCGACCTTGAACCTGCTCAGTTGCCCAAGGCAGCTCCAAAGGTCCAGGTGGACCAACAGGCCTGACCCAGCCGCGGCTGAGTGTGCTGCCCTCTGGTGGCCATAGTCAGCTTTAGCTTACACATCAAGGACCAGCATGCGGTCCAGAATGCCGGGACCAGCAGGTCAGAAACAAGAAGCAATTCTAAGAATTTCCCAGTTAGTTGTCACCCTTGTATTGTCCCAGGCCAGGAACAGTGGGCCAGGAAAGGCTGTAGACTAGAGAACCATGTGGCATTTTCCCTCTACTCAGCTTTCTCTCCCTCCACTCTCTTACACACGACACCCAGAAAATACCCTTGGACAGGACAGAGGATGGACCCATGTGCGCACCACATTGTGTCTAATTATCACGGGGTTCCTTACTGGGGGCGGGGTGCTGGGAGTGGTTTGTTGCTTGGAAACGTAAAACAGTGGTTTTAGCCTTTGTATAGACCCTTTTGAGAGTCTGCACGTACACATATAATTCTTCATACAATTTTGGGAGGGTCGTGCGTTTACTGAAGCCAGTCCAGGACACAGAGGGAAGAACACTGGATACAGGCCTGACAAACATGTTTGTTGGGTAATAATACATGTATGTCACAAGCCACTCTGAAGCCATTTGGAACAGAAAGGGAAAAGCTCAGGGGTAGGCAAGAGAGAAGAAAGAGAAAATCTATGCCAATTGGAGGATACTAAGCCCTTTACTGTCCTCTAGAACGTGCCAAATGTCTGTATGGCCCCTTAGACATATTTATCTATGCTGTGTATCCCCACCTTCTCTTTTCACCCTTAATACTGGGTTCCTGTTTTACACACCTGTGTTTTTTCTCATCCCCCTGTGCTTTCTGGCCAGAGTCGCTGGCAGGCTGGCAGTGAGGCTTGAGTTGGGAGTGAGGAGACCGGTTGGGATTAGGCTGACATCCCCACCTCACCGAGTGAGTATTACAAGCACTACCCTGTCTCTGGGCTCTGAATGGGGATGAACATCTCTCAATCCCTTTGGGGCTGGAATGAGACACTGTGAAGAGATGAAAAACATGGAAAGAGAATTTGTCTTTAAATTTTGGAGTCTACAGTGTTATTCCCAAAATAAGTCCTTCTAGGCTACCCCACAAGCAATTCATGCTTAGAGCTGGTGAAATAGTGTCAGCTGGCCCTGTATGTTGGCCACGCCCACAGCAGCAGAACCCAAACTTCGCCAGATACCAAGGTGGCACCCTTGTCACTTACATCAGTGTCTCTGCTAGTTGGAATTTAGCAGCCAAGTTTGAGAACCAATGATTTAGAGGAGGGGTAGGGAAGGTTCAGCTCAAGAACCTGATGCCATCTTCATGTGATTCTCTTGAGCCCTGGAATGATGGCTCTGATAGATGAAACTATCAACACATGCAGGCACTGGGGAGCTCGTGGAGAATAAGTTAAGGACCGTGAAAACTGGAGGCTGGATAATGGTTAGGAAGCTCGCAGTAATCTGGAGATAAGACAAGAGGGTGGATCTGAGATACAGGTAAGAGAATTAGTAGGACTGATGTGCTCTATTTGGGGAAGGAAGGGGTCCTGGTCAAGAGGTCAAGGTCCGGCTCAACAATCAGCCCATTCTTGGGACACAAGGTAGAAAAACATCAAGGTTGACTCTATAATTTGTGGCCCCCAGTACAAAGTAAAAATGTGGGGCTCCTTGTTCAAAAATAATTAAGAATTTCAAGAGCCTCTAACCAAGCGCGGGGACCCTGCGCGGTTGCCCAGGTCGCACACCCAAGCACCAGCACTGAGAGGATCTTGGCCACTTTAGGAGTGGACGATACAGGGGGTGTGTGGAGAGAGACACCTAGAAATGAAAGGCCACTGGGTGATGACTCTGTCTCTTTGAAGGACTCACAGAAGTGCTAGCTGGGGTTATTGTAGGAGGTAGATTTTCTGTTTGTTATTGTAGATTTTCCTGTTTGTCGGTGAATTTCTTGTGAATATTTGAACGGCAGGATTACCCTGAGGGCTCTGGTTTACTATTGGCTGCTGGGGAGTCAATGGCACCAGGGACTGTGGAGATGCATTTGGTGGAGGAGTCTGTGGAATGTGCCATTCTGGGAGTAGAAGATGATAAGGGTTGTGTGCAAACTGCAATGGTGACATATGAAAACTTATCCATCCAAGTTCAGTTTGGGAAGTAGGAATTGCCTATTAAGGATTTAAGCGTTTATCGAATATTTGGAGGAGCTCAAAGAGCAGACTTCAGGCACCAGGGCAAAACAAACCTGATTCCCTCAGAGACAGATCACCTCTGGGGAAATTCCACAAGTAAGGTCCCTCCGCAGAGACTGCCGCCACTGCCCCCCATGTCCGAGACCCCACAGAGCGGGCGCTGGAGCTGCGATGTCCAGGAGCCTCACGGGTTCCCATCTTGTTTGCCAGCAATAACCAAGGAGACACAGGGAGATGCCTGCCCTTCACTTCTACGGTCCGGATCGCATACCAGTGAATTGACCCAGCAGAACGTCATCTATTTCTAGAATCCTGGCTACGAGGGAGTCTGAGAAACCTTGGTTTCAGGTTTTCAGTCTCTCCAAAGAAAGGAAAAGTAGAAGGACGTTTCAGCGAGAGTCCAGGGTTACAATCATAGCCGGTTTTGTCATCCCTAATTGAAAGCATGATAACTTTCTGAATCCGCAGCTGATGAGTTCAGTTTGACTGCTGGTCGGTGAAAGCCAACCTGCAGGGCTTTGAAGAGCATCCTCCCCTACAGCAAGACCTGTCTTCCACTCACCTCACCTGCTGCACCCTCTTTCCCTCCCTCTGCCTTTGCTGGGTCCCTCTCCCACCCTCTGTCTTTCCTCCTTTCTACTCTCCATTGCTCCCCCTCGCTCTTCATCTTAGCTACCCACCCAGACTAACTGATCACACGACAACACTGACGTACAACTTTAATATTTCCATTTCCTGAGAAAAGCTGCTTTGCGCCTCTTAGGAGCTCCCTGGATACCCTAACCCTAGCGCTAACCAATATCCAGTTAAAGAGGGGGAGGCAGGGCTTCCCTGGTGGCACAGTGGTTGAGAGTCCGCCTGCCTATGCAGGGGACACGGGTTCATGCCCCGATCCGGGAAGATCCCACATGCCGTGGAGCGGCTGGGCCCGTGAGCCATGGCCGCTGAGCCTGCGCGTCCGGAGCCTGTGCTCCACAATGGGAGAGGACACAACAGTGAGAGGCCTGCGTACCGAAAAAAAAAAAAAAGGGGGGGGGGAGGCAGAGGGTTTGGGGCTGCTGAACATGTCTCCCCAGTCCCTGAGTCTGAAGTGGAGGGATTAATTCATTGGCCTCACTTCAATCCCCATCATCAAGAAGACTTTGGGGATGAAGAGGTACAAACTACTATGTATAAAATAAGCTACAAGGACATAGTGTACAACACGGGGAATAGAGCTAATATTTTATAATAACTATAAATGGAGTGTAACCTTTAAAAATTGTGAATCGCGCTCTTGTACACCTGTAACTTATGTAACATTGTACATCAGCTATACTTCAAGTTTTCAAAAAAGACTTTGATTACAGGAGCGAGAAGTATCCCTTGGCACCCTATGCAGCAGCCTAAGCCCTGTGACTTAGGTCCCAACCTGTCTTGAGAACAGCTAGATTCTCAGTCACCTGCATGTGCTTCCAAATTAGCTTCAGAAACCAAAAGTTCTACTTCCTTCTCCAAAAGAAAGGCAGAATTGTCTGTCTGGATCAAACCATTGCTCCACACCAGTAAGGGCAGCAGAAAAACATGCGTTGGTCTTGTTGTAACGTACAGATTTCACTGGGGTGAGGCAAAGTTAGCAGGCCACAGGGCAGTCCCCAGCTATCCCACGAAAATCTCCGAGATCACCTATTTGTATGACAGGCACTGTTCTTGGCAGCAATGGCCTAAAAGTGAGGGAAACAGACAAAGCCCGGCCTTCGAGGAGCTTATAGTCTAGTGGGGGTGGAGACCATAGACATGAAAACAAATGAATATCATTTCCGGTACAAAAGTGCTGTGAAGAAAATAGAATAAGGTGATGGGATAAAGAGAGACTGCAGTAGGGGGATGCTATAGTAGGTATTAGGGTCAGGAAAGACCTCTTTAAAGAGAAAATATTTGAGCCGAAGCTGAATGGAGTGGAGGAAAGACCACGGTAAGATCTGGGTAAGGGTATATCAGAGAGAGAGTGGCAGACAGGCCCGAGGTGGCCTTGAGCTCCAAGTGTTTAAGGAACTAGGAGGTGGGCGTGGCTGAAGGGCAGTGTGAGAGGAGCAGAGGAGAGGCAGGTGGGTTGGGGGAAGGGGTTGGGGGTCAGACCCCACAGGCAGGGATAATTAGTTTGAATCTCATACTGATGGTTTTCAAGAAGACGTTCCACAAGTTGATTTCTGCTTTTAAATGCTATCAAGTCTGGCCATGGTGCAGAGCGTACATTGTACAGCAGTGGTCCCCAGCCCTTTGGGCACCAGGGACCAGTTTTGTGGAAGACAATTTTTCCACGGGGGGAAGAATGGTTCAGGCGGTAATGCGAGCGATGGGAAGCCATGGGGAGCGGCAGACGAAGCTTTGCTCGCTGGCCCACGGCTCGCCTCCTGCTGTGCGACCTCGGTCCTAACAGGCTGCGGACCGGTACCAGTCCGCAGCCCGGGGGGGCTGGGGACCCCTGTTCTACAGGGCAAGAGTGGAGGCAGGAAGACTAGTTAGGAAAAAATGGCAGAAGACTCAGCAAGAAATGATGGTGTTTACAGTATCAGAGATAATTGAAAATAATCAGATGAGAAACACAAATCGCTAACGAATCCAAATGTCTTTTTCTGGTGGATTAGATGCGGGGTGGTAGAGAAAAACATGAACGGAAGATGACCGTAGATGGAAGCTTGAGCAACCGGGTGAAAGGTAGAGTCTTTTACTGACATCAGCTAAACTGGGTGGGGAGGAATGCGAAGAGAGACAATTCTGGACTCTGTGTCGGACGTACCGGGAGAGAGAAGCCCGAGAGGGATCCAGGTGGAGATGGTGAGCAGTCTGGAGCCCAGCAGACAGACCAGGGTGAACGTACAAAAGGATAGACGGGATTTAAAGCCATGGGAAGGGATGAGACTACCCAGCAAGTGAGGACGGATGAAAGAAGAGGACGAGGGAACTGAGCCCTGGGGCCGGAGCTGGCCTCATAGACACGCAACCTGTGCGGTTGTGCTGAACCCCAGGTCCCTCGCACCTGGTTCAATCCTCTGCGGCCGCCATCTTGCAATTCTTCATAATTTGGAACTAGAAGCTTCACGTTTTCACTCCTCACCAGGCCCTGCAGATGATGAAGCCACTTCTGCCTCAGACACTTCAAAGTTAAGAATCTGGTGGAGACAGAGACTCCATCAAAGAAAGCTCAAAAAGAGTGATTAATGGGGTAAGGAAGGCCCAGAGTACGGTATCAAGCCAGCCCAGAGATTACTTCTGGGAGGAAATGGCCAACTGTGTCCAACACCGCAGGGCACTGGAGTGAGACAAGGACAGCGATAGATGCACCCTTGGCCAAGTTCCCAACAATCAGTGACTTTGACGATGACCTTCTTGGCAGTGTGGCCTGCACCAGTCCTTAATTTGGCTGACTACAGAATGACAAGAGACCAGTGGCCACCAGCACTGGAGAACGTGTGGCAAGACTATACAGATGGAGGCCCCCTCATCCTACCGCCCACACCTCTTCTCTTCCCGCTGCCCGCTCGCTCCATTTCGCAGAGTGAGAGGCCGCACACACATGCACGTCGACACGCCAGCCCAGACATCCAAGCTCTGTTCCGGGCCTCCCTGCCAGCAACCTTCTGCAGAACAACCACTAGGAGGACCCAGGAAGACAGGCCGGGCCGGCCCTGGAAACAGCTCTGGCTATCCTTGCGGGGAATTTCACCTTCCCGAGTGGTCTAGACAGCTAGCAGGGCCCAGGCTACGGGTGGGCAGACGCCTCGGCAGCTAGAGCCCGACCAGAGCAGGACCCTGTAAGATCCAGGCCTCCAGACGGTGGCCCCGTGCCCAAATCTAAGGGCAGTTCTGGAGGTGACGACATGGGTAGACGGAAGCACTTGTAGGTAGCAAAATGAGTTGGTTCTCATTCAGGTGCACATACTTTTCTCTAAGAAATAAAAGTGAGGGTGACAGTGGGAGTAGGTGTTAAGGCCTTGAGGAGAGAAAACATGTTTTTGGGAAAAGGAAAGGAAACTTACTAGCTAGGCGTAGCAGGCTTGTCTGGGTCTGTTGAACAGACACCTCACGTGATGGTTCACAAATTTTAAGTAAATCCAGGCAGCTCAGTGGTCTCACTTTCCCCAGCAATGTTCAGGAGCCCATGTACAGGTGCCAAGAAAGTGGCTTGTTGGGTTTAAACAGGGTTAGGGGCAGAGGAGTTAAGGGTGTTTGTTCCACAGCTCTGCAATGCCAGAATTAGCAGTCTATGGTCAAGAGGACATAAAGGGGGATTGATGGTGAAAAAGTGGCAGAACCAATGGAATGGGAGCTCACTGAGGGCCGAGAATCGCTGGAGTGGGTGCCTGCAAGTGAGACTTCAGAGATGGTACAGTTATGAGGGAGGACATGGTTTACTTAGGACCATGAGCCGTTTCTTTCAAGAAACATTTTTTATCTGGAACCCTACTTTGTATCTGTAAAGACACAAAAGGTGATTAAATCATCCGTCGCTTCCGTTATAATGCTGGGCATTTCAGGCCACAGAGGATGAGATATGGGGATAACTTTGTGATGACCAGGGACTGGTTTAATCTAGGTCTTTCTGGAGAGAAATAAGGGAAATGGACCTAGTTTACGGGTAGAAACGTAGTTATGTTGTCTGTGGGCGCCCTCTACTGGCACTTAGTCAGAATAGCCATGTGGGGTTGGAAGCTTTTGGGGGTGTGTGTGGGTGTGTGTGTGTTTTAATTAACGAGTGAAACTTGCCCCTTATAGATATTTAGGGGTTATGGCTCAAGTGGGCAAGGAAACTTTAGTTACGGAACAAACCCTACGTCAGCATTTTAAATGTCACAGTCTCAGTTACGTCATTTATGACTTTCTGATTCTCTTTACAGAGAGCCCTGCTTAACCCTAACCTTGAGGGTCTCTCCAATGGGATTGAGCTACTTGAAGTCAAGATCTTAATATTTTTTTATCTTCTTACATCCTGAGCCTAGTACTGTGCCCAGCATATTGTAGGTGTCTGATAAATATGTGTCAATCAGAACAGAAGGGCAATGAGCAAATGAGCAAAGTGGTACAATGTCACAGAAGAAGGAGGGTTTAATCCTACTTGGCCAATTCAGGAAGGCTTCCAAGAGGAGAAGGGTGGTGGCCATGGGGATGGGGAGGGACAGGTAAAGTTGAAATGAATCCAGAAAATAGAAGAGCAAACCTAGGGGCCAGATAGAGACTCCACAAGGCAGGGATTTTTGTGTGATTCTGGAAAGAAGTTCCCTGCTATATGACTGACAGCTGTGGCTCCCAATCCTTCCTGAGAAAGTATGAACAAGAAACTTAAAATTTCATAAAAACAGAGAGAGGAAGCTAGCATGGCAGATTCAGGCAGGCTGAAGGAAGAATCTGGAAGGATTTTTAACCATGAGTACTGAAAAAAGAACAACAATTCAAGGTTTAAAGATTCCCCGTAATTTTTTTACCCTAAACTGTGCGACCTCACCGGAAATTCGGTTCAATAGATAATACAGAGCACTTTTACAATGATGGCATTCTTTTCTCAAAATGCCTTGTTTTCTCAGACACAGAGCATGGGACCAGGGTGACTTTTCTGGTTTTCATACTGAGTATCTCATATCTCAGGAACCCCCTGAGTCCCAGGCAAATCGGGACAGCTGGTCACCCTAGCTGAGCAGGGGAACTCAGAACAGCTCAGATGGAGAAGGCTGGTGCCAAGCTGGGCTCGGGACAGAGCACAAAGGGCCCTGGCTGAGAATGGACAGGGGATGCCAACTTACTCTGTACCTGTGATCATCACAGATCTGGGTTGTGAGCCCGGTGCGATTCCTCACCCACCAGCAAAATGGGTTTCTGGGTTCTAAACGACCAAGTGCCCAGAGGAAATTGCAAAAGAGCAAGGAGGGGGGAGAGTGCACTCGCAAGGACCCTTGGGTTGCAGCAGGAGAACTGAGGCCAAGGAAGACAGAGGTCTCATTTTGAAGGTCCTGCTGTTTCTTCACGATTGTATCTAAAAATAACGACCTGGAAATGAGTAGCTGGCCACATGCGGGATTCTTACAGAACTGGAAAAACTAAACTGCTGCTGCTGTAGCTCACACGTAAGACATCACAGACATTAACCATAGACCCCAATGAGGCCCAAACAAACAGCATGCAACCTCACTTCGATGGCCAGAGATACTCGTGACAGTGGGAGACGTCTGCAGCTCTGGCGGAAGCGGTTCCTCAGCAATGGAGGAGGGTCACCCAGGTGGTGCACAGCCCAGAGTCACTCTTTTCCTACCCAGAGTAAGAGGAGTATGAGGAACGGTCCCTATCACAGCAGCACGGAGACAGGGACCTCTCTACAGCAAACATCCTGCAGGACACTTACCACAAGCCCTTCCTCATCCTTATAGGAAAGTCACAACTCAGGTACTTTACCAACTTAGGAAAGAAATGGCAAAAACAAACAAAACAAAACAAAAAAAAGAAAAGCAAGAGGAAAGGAAAAGGACAAACGGTGAAAAGTGATGTAGCTGTGTAAACATAGTGGATGAAATTTGTATGCCTTAAGGAAGGGCTGCAGAGTCAAAGACTGGAGGTGAAGGAGTCAGAAACAAGACACGTCAGGCAACCCCAGAGCAGCAGTGCTGTGGTGAGCCGGGGGCTGACACTGGGCAGCAAAGGGGATCAGCAGATGCTGAAAAGGCCATTTGTCTAAAGAGAAAAGAGAAGAACTAAACGGGACCAAGACAAACTAAAGTAACACTGCTAGCTGGGGCTTTCACCAAAGACTTGGCTAGAAGGAGTTGATAGCGTACCCACATTGTAGTCATGCGCTTGGCGGCAGTGATGATGACAAGTGATATACGAAGCACATGCTGATGTCTGCTGTTATGCTAAGGGTTTTACCAAGATGGTCTCCTTTAATCGTCACAACAGCCATATGGGTTAGCACTGTGATTATGCCCATTTTACAGATAAAGAAAGTGAGAACCAAGGTCACATGACTAGCAACTAGTGACGGTGGAATTTACTTTAAGGTAACTTTCTAACTACCATATTGTGCACAGTTGGCGTGTGTCACTGTAGCTAGTTCAGACTTTGTTAGAAAGTTTTTTGGTAAACTTTATAAAAATCATTTTTAAATATTAAAAAATATTTTATATCAGCATCAGAAACTTCATACTGTACCACTTCCTCTTTCACTTTGAAACTCTCAGACCAACAAGGAAGCCTACAGATGGTTCAGAAGCCATAGACCAGGGTTCCAGCAGTAGCGTATCACCAGCCCCATCTGGAACATCTGTGTGTACACATTTTGGAGGTGGGTGAGTAGCATAAGGATGAAGTGAAGCGGCTGTCACAGGGCACAATGTTGAGAATGTTCCTTGAAAAGGACCTGTCATGTAGAGGTGAGCAAATACATGTTACATGAATGAATGAATGAAATGAAAATGATCGGCCTCGGTGTCCTGAAGCCACCATCATTACATATAACTAGCAAAAAAATGAGTGGGGCTTCCCTGGTGGCGCAGTGGTTGAGAGTCCGCCTGCCGATGCAGGGGACGCAGGTTTGTGCCCCGGTCCGGGAAGATCCCACATGCCGCGGAGCGGCTGGGCCCATGAGCCACGGCCACTGAGCCTGCGCGTCCGGAACCTGTGCTCCGCAACAGGAGAGGCCACAGCAGTGAGGGGCCCGCGTACCGCAAAAATAAATAAATAAATAAAATACGAGTGGTCATAGAATTGTGTTTTCATTTATGAACTAAAAGAATTGATTCTGAGCACCCATGTTCTTTGAACACTGTTTTTAGAGAAATTATAATGCCCAGTAGCCACTAATAAGTATGAAATTTATTCACAGGCTACCTGAGGAGTTGTTTACTGATAGATTGCATATACTCACACTCTCTCCTTAAAAGACTTCATGGGTTTTTCACCTTCAAATAGAAAACTCATTTGCAATGAGCACATAAATTTATACCAAAGACAAAGGAAAATATAAGTCTGCTAATTGAATGGGTAAAAGTTGTGATTGAGCTCCAATTTAACTCTGAGTTTCCTGGCAGACAAGGCAAAAAAAGAAAAACAATAGGTTTCACAATTGTCTTAACAGAAAGGAGGAAGCATGCCAGTCCCTCAAAGGAGACAAAGTATGAGCACTGAAGTCTCAGTGAATTTTCTCATCTAGGGTTACACATAGGAGTCGCCTGCATTGTTCATTTCTTGTTCTCATTTTTACAAAATGAGGAGCAGATTTCATGAAATTGTTACCTGCAGTGATGACTAAAACTGATGGGGTGACAGTAAAGTGCAGCTTAGTGAGACCATCTGTAAGGATGCCAAGGTCATGTAGCCCAAGCACAGCTTCTAGTTTGATCTGAGGTTAGAAATCAGATTATCTATAAAGAAAGGAAACAGGTGTTTGCTAAACACCTAACGTGTTATGTGCATGAAATGTTTTCTTCCTCTCAACATACATATTATTAATTCTGTTTAATAATTAAGTGAATGTTTTACTGGGATTTACTGCAAATCAGCAAAGGGGTCCCAAGCTCACGCACTCTCTTCTGTACCACACACACCTTCCTGCACTCCTACACTCTTACCAAGAAAAGCCAATGGGCAATTCATCCCTTAGACAAGCTTCTGTCGGTGCTACTTTTTACAGGCAATTCGAGTTAGTTCTCTCCAGAGAGGGCCTAGAGTGCTGGGGTTGCACATTACTGATTAAGGAGAAATTTCTTTGTTTAAAAGCCAAGCGGACGGGAATAAAGATGCAGACCTACTAGAGAACGGACTTGAGGACACGGGGAGGGGGAAGGGTAAGCTGGGACAAAGTGAGAGAGTGGCATGGACATATATACACTACCAAACGTAAAATAGATAGCTAGTGGGAAGCAGCTGCATAGCACAGGGAGATCAGCTCGGTGCTTTGTGACCACCTAGAGGGGTGGGATAGGCAGGGTGGGAGGGAGGGAGATGCAAGAGGGAAGAGATATGGGAACATATATATATGTATAGCTGATTCACTTTGTTATAAAGCAGAAACTAGCACACCATTGTAAAGCAATTATACTCCAATAAAGATGTTTAAAATTAATTAATTAATTAAAAATATAAAAGCCAATCGATCAGTTGGTAGGTTTGACTCAAATCTCTCAAGTTCAGGAGCCTTCGCTGAGCTCACTGCAAAGGAAGTCCACAGTTTCTAGATTTGTGAGTCTCTCTGTTTAAATGGCCTGGGAAAAGATTGTTACACTCTCCTTCCAGTGATAGGTAGACTCAAGGTCTCCCAGGGGACAAGATGTCTACACTGTGACTGAAATGTGGTAGAGCCTAATTTAGCTCTGAGCTTCCTGGCAGCCAAGACAAAAAGAGAAATACAATGAGTTTCACAGCTGTCTTAACAGAAACGAGGAAGCACGCCAGTTCCTCAAAGGAGACAAAGTGTGGGCTAAAGCACGGGCAGGAATCGGGTGGTAGTAAGGGAGCCCTGAGTAGAGAGGGCTCCAGGCAGATGAGAAAGGGCAGGGAACTGAAAAGGACATGGCTGGGGTCTAGAGTGTGCGTGCGTCTGCTTGGGGAAGCACCTGTGGCAAGAGTAAGCGGGCAGGTCTAATCCCTTCACAAGGAGGAGCTACACAAAATTATAGAGTTTTTTCTTCTCCAAAAGAACAGGGACCATGTACAGGAAAATCAGTCTGAGAAGGATGGCAAGTCTGGGACTCACTGAAGAACATACACATCTATATCTTAAAGATATATCTATAGATATCTTTTATCTATAGATATATAGATAAAAATGAATGGCAGTGTTGGGGAGAGAGGTGGCGGGACCAGCATGTCGATTCCTAGGAGCCCTCCTGTGGCTCCCACGGCTGTTATCATAGGACTGGTCTTGATGTCCTGTAATTGTTTCTCTGTCTATGCCACACTAGCCTGTAAGCCTTGGAGGAGCAGAGAGCAGGACTGCCTTTAGATTTGCTTGCCAGACCTATGGGTGTCATTTTGTGTGTGTGTGTAAAGTGATTTTGATTTTTTAGAACGTATTCAAAGGAAGAACAAAAAAAGCTTGCAAGGAGAAAAATGGTGATGAGTAAAGCACAAGACAAGAAATGTAAATTATTTTCTCTCTTTGTAACTCCCATATCTCAGTTCCCCTCTGGGGACTCCACAAAACTTACATACCACCCCCAGGCTGGAATCTGTCCCATTGGCCTGCCCCTCACCCTGGCTCTCCCTGTGGTATTTCCCTGAGTCTCCACGGGTGCCCTTTTGTCTCAATTGCTGTGCCAACGCTGAGGCTTCACATAAGCTCTTTACACACTCCCTTCTCCTCTGTCCAATGAAACAACCACAGAGCTGCCTCATGAGAGGCATTTTTTCTTTCATGCTGTCTTGTGTGTGATGGGACCATCATCACCAACTTAGTCTCCTTAACCAGTCCCAGGATCTTTCCAACACCCCTATAATGAGCAGCTTGCCGATGACCACGTGTAGGTCCTGGCTGGTTGCAACCTCTGCAGCTGCAGGAGGGCTTGGCACCTGGCTGCCGACTGCCAAAGAACATGTGCCGCCAGACCTTGTGCCAACACACCTGGCCAAGCACTGGAATTTGTTTTAGCTTTGAGTATTCTTAATCATGTAGTTAATACTTGTTCACTATAGAAACTCTGGAAAATACTTATAAAGTAATAATACATACATGTGTGGGTCTACCTCAGCCATAAATCCTTCACCCATGATTAGCTACTCCAGTTGGCCCTTGAACAACACAGGTTTGAACTGCATAGTTCCACTTATAGGTGAATTTTTTTGATAAATGTAGTTCCTGTGTTTTCATTTTACAGATCTTTAAGTTCAGCGAAAAGTTTGTGTTCGATTGGAGATCCTTTTGCTATTTCAACATCTTGCCCCCTTGAGTGAGTAATTTATCAATTGCTTTGTTTCTGAGGCAGAGATAGTAGTACTCAGATTTCTGCCTGCACGGAATGGGGAGGGAGGGTCCTGCGCCCCTAACAACCCCATTGTTCAAGGGTCAACTGTATTAACAAATTGTATATCTCCTTCCAGATTTTTTTTACGCATTACCCAGATTATTTATGCATTCGTTTCTTTGTTCATTTTATATACAATAATAAAATAACTTCTCATGTTACTACCAATAACGTTAGTTAGGTACATTTGGACCTTCCCAAATGCATTTCCCTTTCTTTTTCCTACAGAAGTAACAACCATCCAGAACTTTATGTTAATCAATTCCTCATTTTTCTTTATAGTTTTGCCATATACATACACAGTTTTTAAGCTTCCTGTAAATGAATCCCCATTCTGATCTTCTGTGACTTCCCTTTTCTGCCTAAACTTAAGTTTTTGCTATTCAGACTCATTGAAATATATGACCACAATTAATTAGTTTTTGCTCTTGGGTAGCATTACATTTTATAAAGATACTACAATTTATTTTTCTATTCTGTTATTGATGGGCACTTGGGTTGTTTCCTGCCCCTTGTTATTTCAGGAAATACTACTACGGAACTTCCGTACATCTCTTCTTGTTCATATACACAATAGCTTCTCCAGGGGACAGTTTCCAGAGGGAAATGGCTGCTTCATAGAGTTTGTACATCATCAGTTTCACTGATCAATGCTAAATTGTTTTCCAAAATTGTTTTATTCTTAGTGTCTGAGAGTTCCTATTGCTCCGTGTCCTTGACAACACTTGGTATTGTCAGAATTTTTCATTTTAGTAATTTTGGTGGGTGAGGTTAGGTATGTCATTGTGCTTTTAATTTACATTTCCTAATTACTGTGATCAACCATATTTCCATATATTTATTGGCAGTATTATTCCTATCCTGTAAAATACCTATTCATGTTGTTTCTTCATTTTTTAAACTATTTTTTGATTCATAGGACTTATTTATATATTCAATTCTCTCTGCCTCTGTGGATCTCTGTATCTATCTATGCATCTGTTTATCTAAAACTGTACTTTCAAATCTGACAGCTTTTAACAAGAATAATAACCTACATTGGAAATTGGTCTAGTTACAGGGTCTTAAGTAACAAATATTTTTATTCCCTTTACTCTGATTTTCTAAAGAGCAAAACTAGATCCCATATCAGACAAATAATGATTTATCAAGTGGAAAAAAAGCCCTCCACTACTGTTGTTTTTCACTTCACTACTTGGGAGATGAGAATAATGAATTTTTGTTTCTGGATAATATTTTTTCAACATTGAATTTCAGAGGGTAAAAGAAAGTTGAAAACAACTGTCCCTCCAAAGTCACTTTTTTAACGTATCTCAGAGTCATATGCTCTCTAGGGCACATTCTCCCCTCATTCGGCTTAGGGGAGCAGAGAACAATGTAATACGTGCCTGCAACTGGATACAATGTGGGTGGCCCTGAAATTCACCCAGAGATCTTCCAACTAAGCCCTCCCCAGCAGCCGGGCAGGAAGGGCTTTCCCTGGATGGTCAATACCCTCTCAATAGAGCACCTACATGCCAGCCTCTGGATGCGCCATGCCCTTGGACAGTGTGCAAGAAAGGACACTGCATCCTAGAACCCACCCTCTAGGGCTTACAGTTCAGTTAGAAAGACACATAAATGAAAGAGTTAAAGATATGAGTAACACTACATGAAAGAAATGGAAAGCTATCGTGATTTTAACCATTGGACTAAAATTGAAGATGACAAAGGATCGAAGGAAGAAGTATGTGCTCCCGGCTCCACCTCAAGTCAAGTCTGTTGGCTCTGTGTTTCCCTTGCCTCCAACCCCTGTTCCCTCCTAGGACCAATAGGTCAGACACAGGGTAGCTTGGGTCACATTCTCCCACCGCTTCCAGACCCATGGTGTGGTCTCTGGTCAGCCTCCCAGCCACTGGGGCCCTCCCCACTCCCTGAGATGGAAGTACAGAGAGTCCTCCACCCTCTCTCGGAGACTTCCACTTTCATTCCAGCCCTGGCTCAGCACTCACAAGATTCAGAGGGAACTAGAAGTGTCGCTCACCAAAAAGACGTTGGAGCCCCTTCCTGGGACACATCATGGGTCAGTGCCTTGCTATTTCCCTGAGTACTGAACCTGGTGTCCTCCTAGGGCACTGCCCATTCCCTGAAGTTATATCTTACTAAGAGCCTCTTGAAAGTTGACCTTGACAATGAATCATGAGGTAATACTTGGATTCCAGTCCCAAGTGACCTGATAACCACACCCTCTTGGTGATGATCTATTCCAGTGGTTTTCAACTAGGAGAGCTATCTCTCCCCAGACATCCAGTAACTTCTGGAGATATTTTTGGTTGTCACAACTGATAGTGGTAGGGGAGTGCTACTGTCATCTAGTGGATAGAGGTTGAGGATGCTGCTAACATCCTATAATGCACAGGATAGCCTCCATCACTGAGAACTAACCAGCCCAAAATATCTGTAGTGTCCAGACTGAGAAACCCAGACCTACTCCTGACTAGCCCAGTCTGGAAAAACCACAGGTCATGACTCCCAGCTCCACACAATTTTTAATAGATGTGAGCATCTTTGGTTATTCTTAAGTCAGTTCCTACCGTCACACCTGGACACAGGGTGCTGGAGAAGGGACCAGAGGTCCCATGGTTGAGTCAATGACTCTCTTCCCTCAGAGGGCTCAGCCTGTGATCTGAATTCTCATCAACGTGACACTCACAAAAAGTGTTCTGGCTGCAGTTCAATCTCTTGGGGTGACAAACTTGTAAATGGCATGGATAATGACAAGGGCTCCTCTGTATTTCATTATGTAATTATGATTTTTTTCATTAAAAAATACTAAATAATATCTGCTTGTACTCACTCATTCATTCAGTCAACAAATATTTGTTGTGTGCCCAGTAGGACCCAGCACCATGCTCTATGCTAAATGAATGGTAATTGTCCAAGTCTACTAACCTAGACCACAGCCGGACTTCTTGATCAGGTGAGATGGAGGGCTGGGAGCTTATTAAATTGCAGATGCTTGGATCTCCCTTCAAAGATTCTGATTTTACAAGTCAGGGTGATGCCCAGGAATCTGCATTTTTAGTGAGCACTTGTGGTGACTTCTAACACAGGCTAACTATGGGACCATGTTTTAAGAAACGTTGGTAGAAATCATGAAATCTACCCAACCTCATCCCAGGTCTGAGATTATGCAGACCTGCACTCTAATGTGGTAACGTCCTCTATCCCTGAAAAAAATCATTTAACCATTTAATCAATTAATCATCTAACCATTAATTGTCTCAAGCTTCCATTTTTAAAAGAAGGAGAATAAGACTTGTTCAAACACGGATGGTGAGAGGGTAGAGTGACCCCATGTAAAGAGAAGCAAGACATTTTCAAAAGGAACAGAATCAGAGAAGTTTTACTTCTAAAAACAAATTTTTTAGGACATACAATAGAATGAGCATTGGCCAAGTACATTGATATCAACAGTAGTTAGGAGAAAAACCTCTGATTACGTAAAATCTCTCATTCTCTGAACCGACCTTCGATGATTCCCAGCTTGGTTAGAGACCACTAATCCTCCCTGGTTACCAAGATAAATGGCTTCTCTGATTACTCTCAATTTTCTTTCAAATTCTTTCTCAGACCTATATCATTAACACTCAGATATGTGACTTTGCAGTGGACCCCTTGCTTTAGTAGCTCATTAACCACTGTTAGAGGCCCAGGTTTAAAACTGTTCCAAGCAAAACTTTTCCTAGCCATTAGAAACACCTTAATACTTATCTATGTCCATTAACAAGGAAGTTATCTCACTATACAAGCATAAGGGCAAAACACAGGGAATCATTTCCAGCCCAACTGCTCTATTCTAAATTACTGGGGTCAATTTAATAGTAGACGGAACCCATATAAAGAAACTCATGATAACAATTATAGAACAGATTAAAATCAGTGTATCACATGAATGGACCTAGAGATTATCGTACTAAGTAAAGTAAGCCAGAGAAAAAGATAAATATCATATGATATTGCTTATATGTGGTATCTTAAAAAAAATGATACAAATGAACTTATTTACAAAACAGAAATAGACTCACAGACATGAATACAAACTTATGGTTACCAAAGGGGAAAGGGCAGGGGAGAAATAAATTAGGAGTTTTGGATTAAAATATACACGCTACTATATATAAAATAGATTACCAACAAGGACCTACTGTATTACACAGGGAACTATACTCAATATCTTGTCATAACGTATAATGGAAGATGATGTAAAAAAGAATATATATGTTTATATACATGTACAATTGAATCACTTTGCTGTACACCTGAAACCAACACAACAGTGTAAATCAACTATATTTCAATAAAAAAATTTTTTAAAAATCAATGTATCAGCAACATCATTAATGGAAGAGGTATGAATTAAAGGCCAGAATATCTCAGAAAACATACCAGAGTCCCCTAAGGTAATTAATCTAAAATGTATTCTGTCCCTTTAATTAAACGTGTCTTTGTTATACCTTCAAAGGTCTCTGTATTCCTGTCTTGTCCACACTCTTTACTTTTTGCTACAAGTAACACCGCCTTAGCCCCGAGTCCACAGAGAAGGTCTGGGGACCCAGTGGACTCACAAAATAGAACACCTTGCATTCCTTTACAGATCAAGCATTTCCAAAGACTCCTACCAAAATCCACTCAAAATACGGATGAGTGTCCAAACAGGAGGGAAATTATCCTTCCATGATAAACAGAGAAAAACTCACCATGTTTTGTGAGATCTGTAGCCTTAGTCCATCCCAAGTACCCCAGATCCCACACACCAAGGAGCTCCATTCCCGCCACCTCCAAACAAAAAAGAACCCCTCCCCAGCACTTGGGAACTCTGAGCCATCATATCAGTTTGAATGCAAATTTGACCCCAAACCCAGCTCTGCCGACAGATTCATTTTTAAGTAGACTCTGCTCCCTGCAGACCGACATGCAAATGGTGGGAACTCAAGCATGAGAACCACAAAGGCAGCAAAAAGACGTTGACCATACCTATTTTCCCAGCCTCCCCTCGCAGGTTGAAATCCCAGTTTCTTGGCAACTTCAGGGACATTTTGCTTCTGGTTTGGGTGAGTTGCTGCTGAAGCAGGGAGTCTGCCTCAATTCACGCCCTTCTTGGCTTTTTGATCTTCTTGCCCCACAAGCTTGTGTGTGTGTGTTTTCCCCTTTACGATTGCTTCACAAGCAATCTTCGGTTTGAGGTTGGTCTGCCAGCATGTCTTCTCCTTTCTCAGATGAAAGGTCCATCCATCTGTCACCGGGGATGGTACCCAAACCTGCCCACGGTCCCTCGGGGGGCTGGTACCTCATGAAGTGTGCACCCTGCTTTTCCTGCTTTCAGTATTACCAGAAATATCCCAGTTGACACTTCACTCTGCGTCATGGGAAGCAAAGCTCCTGTTCAAAAGAATCTCAGGCCTCACTGAGGCGAGGTCGTGATAAACAACGGCTGCCTCTTGGCTTTTTTTTTTTTTTTAACTGTCTGCTTCCTTGCATTTGAGGAAGTGGGTGGTTGTTCAGTGTAATGATACATTATAATCTCTTTCTTGAGAAAATGGTTTTTGGAAATGCTTATATAAGTAGAGTGAGTGCTAGAGGTTTGATTAAAAGAAAAAGAAAAGAAAATTCTAAGACTCTGGCCATCTACCTCTAAGGCTCCCTTCTCATTGAACAGAGTGGGCTTACAAAAACGGTCAATAAGACAAAGAGCTTTCCCCCAAAGTCACCTTCGTTTAGGTCACCTTCTTTTAGTCACCTTCTTCCTGCTATAAGGCCCACATAGTAAGTTCTCCACCTACTCAGGACAAAGGTTCCAAGTGATCTCAGCCTGATGTCAGGAGGGTGCTGATGTATTTAGCTAATAAGTGAGCTTTAGCTGGGTAGACCCACTTAAGTGTTATCGTGGTTCTTTGACCCTGTGTACAGGGTGTGGGTTTGGGAATCAGACTGATATATGTTCACAACTCAGTTCTTCCACTTCCTAGCTCTGCAGCTTTTAACAAGCAACTGAATCTCTCTGGGCCTCAGTCTCCTTAGCAGTAAAATGGGTTGATAATAACCGTGACTGCACAGAGTTGTGAAGGCATCTAGTACAGAGCTGGAGGCATAGTGGTTACACCACAAACATCAATTCAACCCTTATTCCATTTAGTTCAGTTCTGTGACAGGCTTTCGTATGTTCAACTGGGCCAGACTGACCTAGTGATTAAGTATTTGGTCCAAGAGCCAGAATGCCTGTGTTCAAATCCTGGCCCAACCACTTTCTTGCTGTGTGACTTTGGATAAGTTTCTTGACTACTCTGTGCTTCAATAGTCTCATCTATAAATGAGGCAAATAATAGGACCTACTTCAGAGGGCTATCATGAGGCTTATTAAAGAGAGTAGATAATAAGACTAATAAGGCTATAAGGTAATGGAACTAATAAGATAGTAGGTAAGAGTGCTCACAAGAGTCATTACTGGCCAGAATATGAGCTACACATCCTTGGTCCATTCATTCTTCAGCCCTCCTGGATGACTCTGCTATACTTTCCTCTTTGCCTCCATGTACTCACTCTGTTGATGCCCTGGCTTCCTGTTCCATTGGGAAAGTTGATGCAACTGGAGGAGAACGTCTGCAAGCTCCCATCACTGTAGCGCCCTCACTTCCATGCATGGAAGCTCACACACTCAATCTTCTCTCAGTTCCGAAGGATAAACTGTGTCATCACTCCTCTATCTTTACTGCTTCATCAGTTTCTTCTCTCTCTTGGATCATTGCCACCAGCATTCACGCTTATTCTTTTGTTTTTTGTTTTTGTTTTTTGGCGGTACGCAGGCCCCTCACCGCTGTGGCCTCTCCCTTTGCGGAGCACAGGCTCCGGACGCGCAGGCCCAGCGGCCATGGCCCATGGGCCCAGCCGCTCTGCGGCATGTGGGACCCTCCCGGACCGGGGCATGAACCCGTGTCCCCGGCATCGGCAGGCTGACTCTCAACCACTGCGCCACCAGGGAAGCCCCACACTTATTCTTTTATATACTACAGTTTAAAAAATCTCTCTCGATGTCATTTCCCCCTTTGGCTACAGCCCCATTTCTCTCCTTCATTTCTGAGCCAAGTTTTCATAAGAATTGTCTATACTTGCAAACACTTGTCCTGCTATTCTCTCCTGAATCTTTTTGGTTGATGTTTTTGCTCCCATGACTCCACTGAATATATTCTGATCAAGGACATCGACCACATCCCTGTCACTGAATCCACTGGTCAATTCCACATGTCATCTCACTTTGACACATTTGATTCCTTTCTCCAAGCCCAAGCCCTCTCTCCACTTGGCTCCCAGCGTTCCTCACTGGTGTGGTTGTCTGCCTGCCGTTCTGCTTCATCTCCATTTCCTTGCTGATTCCGTTTCATCTCCCTGACCTCTTAACAGTGAAGGAAACCAGGATTCACTCACTGGACTACTCTTCCATCTATACCCACACGTTGGTGAGCTCATCTGTCTCAAGGCTTTAAATGCCATGCATTTGCTGATCCATCCAAGGTAGATTTTTAGCCCAGACTGCCCCCTGAACCCCAAATCATACACATCTCTGCTTATATAACAAATAACCACCTCAAACTAAACTGTCCAAAACTTATATCCGGCTTCCCTGGTGGCGCAGTGGTTGAGAGTCCGCCTGCCGATGCAGGGGACACGGGTTCGTGCCCCGGTCCGGGAGGATCCCACATGCCACGGAGTGGCTGGGCCCGTGAGCCATGGCCCCTGGGCCTGCGTGTCCGGAGCCTGTGCTCCGCAACGGGAGAGGCCACAACAGTGAGAGGCCCGCGTACCGCAAAAAAAAAAAAAAAAAAAAAAATCCAAAACTTATATCCGGGGGACCAGGCTGAAGGAGCAGGGGTGACCTGAGGCATATTCTTCTCATTGTGAATGAAAGGAGTGTAAGAGGGAAGAACCACATAAGCCTATTTAAAGCCTCTGCTCTTATCATATCTGCTCATATTCTAGTGACCCACACACATCACATGACCAAGTCCAAAGTCAGTGAAACAGGAAGTACACACAACCCGGGGGTGGGGGACAGGGGGGAAAAGGAGTACATGTCTGCTGATCAATGCTCCAGTGCATCACACCAACACGGCTCAGCTACCCTCCAAGCACCCCAGGGGTGCTGGATTCCTCTGAACTTAGTCAGTTGGAGACTTCGGAGCGCCCGCTTGGCATTACTGCCTGCCTGACCCAAAGAGCACTTCTCTGTTCTATCCTGACTCGGGGTGGAGGCAAGTGTGGATAGCCATCCCGAGTCCCAGCCCAGCAACATCTCCACAGGGAACTTGACATCATGCAAAGGTTCAATCCTGGGACCTAAACTCAAGAACTCTGAAAATATCTTGAAGGTAGCATTTAGAAACATGGAGAGAACTTCCCTTACTCTTCAGGGTAGGTTCCTGAAAGTCTTGGGAAAAATCTCATGACTGATGGGGAAGTTGTTCATGAATACTTGGAAAGGCAGCCAGAAGAAAAGCACCCCTGGAAAGGCCCAGCACAGCTGCCGTCCCTCCGAAAAGCCTGCTCTGGAGCAGTCAGCTGCTTGGGTAGGGGTGACGGGCAGCGTCGCTGCAGCACTGCTCCCCGATTCCTGACCTTCAGAAAATGAAGAACTATAGATGTCTTGTCTGGTTCCCAAGTTTGAATCAGCATCTGCTATAGCAAAAGGAAAAGCAAACACTCATTCATCTATTTGCTTACTGAATGCTAACCATTAATTAAGAGCTTATTTTTTTTACTGGACACTGGTAGAATGTTCACGAACAAGCTGACTTTGTTTCTGCCCTCATTCAACTTACAGTCTGTTGCGAGAGAATAGTTAAGTCAACAATTAAATACTACGTGAGAAGGGTATACTGGGGGCAGTTTGGGGAGTATGGGACTTTATCTTGGAGGGGCCTAACTGGGACTTGGGGTTGTGAGGGAAGGCTTTCTGAAGGAAGTGTCTTTTATATTAAGGCTTCATGAATGAGTTAGGGAAGAAGAGTGTTGCAGAAGTTTTCCATACGAAACAAACAGCATGCAATAGGCACAGAGGTAAGAAAGGACTCATCAGGTTGCTCCAGAAAAGGATGAAAGGGGAGGGATGGAGGAGAGACGAAGCTGGAGAGGGAGACCAGGGCTGGATCGTGGTGGATCCCTGGGAAAAGTTTTGACTTTACACTGAAGGAAACAGAAGCTACCGGGGAGTTTTTATTAGAGCGAGGTTGCAGAGGCTGTGGCAGACATGGAGGTGAGAGTGAGAGCGGGGGAGACGTCAATGGCCGCTTTCAGGGAAAGAAGGGAAAACAAGGCAAAAGCCATCCAGGTGGTAGGATTTATGGCCCCGGGGAGTTTCTATGGGAGAAAAAAGATGCCCACAGTCCTGGCCCCAGTCCCTGCAGAGATGGAAGCTCCAATCACAGAGATGGAGTGTGGACAGAAAGAGTGAGGGCTACTGATGAGGAGGGAGAGTCAAGGTACCTCAAGGAGAAGATGGTGGGCTCTGTCAGTCCAGGGGAGGTGGCATTTAGAGAGCTGCGGGGTGCTCAATGCAGATGTCCTGCAGCTGTGGGAACCCAGAGCTCACGTTCATTCGTTCCCTCATTCACTCCATAAACATTTATCCAGAACTGTGCTGGCTGGATGCTGAGTAAACAGGATGATTAAGAACCTGGCCTAATCCTCAAATGACTCAGGAGAGAGAAGTGTAAACCAGTGCCATTGGAGACAAAAAAAATAGTGTACGCACGGAGTAGGGTGGAACAGGAATTGTGAGCTCTGCTTGGGTGGCCAGGGAAGGCTTCCCAGGAAAGGTGACCCAGGAGAGAGCAGGCAGGCAGGAAGCATAGTGAGGGAGCCAGAGGAAGATGTTCCAGGCTGATGAAAGAGCAGAGAGCTCGACAACACCAAACCCACTTAGGGAAGAGCTAGGAATGGCATCTGGCTACGGCTACGGGGTAAGTTTGGAAGAGGGGGAGACAGACAGATGGGCCGAGGGGGCAGGGCCGCTGGGCCAGGGCCTCAGGCACTGGCTGAGGGCTTGGACTCCACTCTGAGGTGACAGTCATTGGAGGACTTCGTATACATTCCTTTTATTGTTATTTTTACCATTATAGAAGCCTATGCAAGTTTTAAGTATGCATAAAGAAAATAAAAATCACTGTTACCATTTAAGATGTAAAGAAAAATTTTCTCCTTCTCAGCCTCCTCTCTGGATGTAGTGTATGTATATGCTATTTTTAACTTCATTAAGAAATAATTGGCAAATATAATTGTATATGTTGAAAGTGTACAACGTGATGATTTGATATCCATATACAATGCAGATGGGTGATTACCAAGATTAAGATTATTTACACATCCATTACCTCACATAGTTAACATTGTTACTACTTGTGTGTGTGTGTGTGTGTGTGTGGTCAGAATGCTTACAGTCTCCTCTCAGCAACTTTCCCACATATAATACTGTATTATTAGCTACAGTCACCGCGCTGTAAGTTAGATATCGCATATCTGTATATATATTGTTTTAATTCAAAAATTACCATGCATGTTGTTTTATAAACTGCTATCATGCCTTGACAAAAAAATGAATAGTTATCAATCCTTAAGCATTTTCCTAAAACATCATTCTTAATGGCCTCATAGTTTTTAATTGTGTAATGAAAGCTAAATTTATTCAACAAAGCCCTGTAACCACTGAGCATCTGAGAGATACACAAAGTTTTATAATCTTCTTATAGTTAAGTATCTGCGGAAATCCATTCTCCCACTTTTTCCCTCACCCCCAGGTGAATTCTTAGAGGTGGAAATACTGTGAAAAAGGATATGAAAATGTTAAGACTTGACGTGTGTTTCCAAACTGTCTTACAGAAGGTTCTACCAGTTTATGTTCACATCGGTGATATATGAAGGGTCCAGTTCCCTCATGGCCTTGCTAAAAGTTGGCATTGTTTTATTTAAAATCATTGCCAGTTATTCAAACAATTTTTTAATTAATAGTGAAACTCAAGTTACTTTTGAATGTGCTTACTGGCCATTTGTAGGGGTCACATATGTCTAGGTATCTATGTGTCTGAGTGACCTTGCAAAAGGAAGGTTATCTTATACCTTTATTTGTGACTTTCATCCCACTCGCTCTAGGATCTCCTTCAGAAACTCTGGTTAGCTGCCTGCTAGTTCTTCATTTGTAGCCTCTTTGTCTTTCATTTTGTCACCTCTGTTATGTCCTCTGCATTTCGACACAGTTTCTCATGTTTGTCCTTCATCTCACTGTTTTGTTTTGTTTTGTTTTGTGGTATGCGGGCCTCTCACTGTTGTGGCCTCTCCCATTGTGGAGCACAGGCTCCGGACGCGCAGGCTCAGTGGCCACGGCTCACGGGCCCAGCCGCTCCGCAGCATGTGGGATCCTCCCGGACCGGGGCACGAACCCATGTCCCCTGCATCGGCAGGCGGACTCCCAACCACTGCGCCACCAGGGAAGCCCTGGTTTTGTTTTTTTAATGGCTTTATTGAGGTATAATTTATGTACCACACAATTCACTCATCTAAAGGGTAAAATTCAATGATTTTTCTACTATACTCATAGAGGTGTTCTACCGTCACCACAGTTGTAGAACATTATCGTCATCCCCCAAAGAAACCCCATACCCTTTAGCAGCCCCTTCCCACTTCCCCCACCCAGCCCCAGGCAACCACTAATCTACCTTCTGCCTCTATATATTTGCCCATTCTGGACATTTCATATAAATGGAATCATATGATATGGGGTCTTTTCTGACTTGCTTCTTTCGCACAGCGTAATGTTTTGAAGTTCATCCATTTTGTAGCATATATCAGAACTTTATTTCCTTTTATGGCCAAACCATATCCCATTGTATGTATGTAGCAGATTTTGTTTATCTATTCATCAGATGATGGACACTTGGCTTACTTCTACTTTTGGGGTATTATGAATAATGCTGCTGTGAACATTCATGTTCAAGTTTTTGTGTAGACGTATGCTTTTGTTTCTCTTGGGCCTGTACGAAGCAGTGGAATTTCTGGATCATACGGTGACTCATGTTTAAACTCTTGAACCACCAGAATGTTTTTCAAAGTGGCTGCACCACTTTGTATTCCCACCAGCGATACAGGAGGGGTCCATTTTTTCCCCACATTATCCCCAAAGCTTGTTATCATCTCTCTTTTCTATTTGCGCCATCCTAGTGGGTATGGACTGGTATCTCATTGTGGTTTTGATTTGCATTTCCCTGATGGCCAGTGATGTTGAGTGTCTTTCCATGTGCTTATTGGCTGGTTTGGTTTTCCAAAGCATAAGTTCTGCTTCTTGAAACGTCCACAGATGTAGCCACAGGGAACGTGCATTTCTATAAGACCACATTCAGCTAAAACTTAAGCCTTCAGTTTTGGCTTTAACTCTACTGTTTTGTTTTGGTTTTAACTCTACTGTTTTGTTTTGGTTCCTTTAAAACCTTCTTTAAGGGGAAGCTGATGTACATTGTGCCGAATAGCATACCAAACTTTTGGCAGTATTTAATTCTGAAGTACCACTTTCCCCTACCCACTGCCTGGCAAATTTGTAAGTGATGCTGGGTATGAAAACAGAGTCGCATCTTACCAGTAGTGATCGGGTCTGCTGGAGAGAGTCCTTTGCCGCTGGATCTCTCCCTCTCCTTCTCCATCACATGCCCCAAGTGTGGTTGCCATCATCATCTATTTTCTGCAGGGATTTATAGCAGTGCCTGGGAGGGAATGGAAGGATGATACCCTAGCTACCTCACTGAGGAGCATCAAAGAAATGTACAGCAGAGAAGGGGAGTTCAGTTTTCTGGATTCTCCACAGTCTGTGTCTCTGAGTGAAGAACAGACTCGAGGAGAGACACGCTGTGGGTGCCCACCTTTGTCAGGAAGTCTCTGCCCGTGAAACGAAGTCGGGGAGGTTTCTCTGAACCCAGGTCCTTATGCGATAGGACAGTGCCCTGTTGATCAGTAAGCTTCTCCTAGGAGGACAGAGAGGAGCTTTGTTGCTAGTGCTGGCCCAATGGTTTTGTTGCTGTTGTTCTTAATAAAATTAATCGTACATTACAGTGGAGGGGGGTGGATAGAAACAAAGAGAAATCTTGAGCATCTTGGTGTCAGAGTTGAAACAAAAGAGGCTTTAATTTCACTGTCTAACAACAGCAAAATCATGGGCTCTAGAGAAGTGGCTGGGGATTGACCTCCTTCCCACCTGTCTCCCACAGCCCCTGAAGAGTTGCTTGGTGAAAGGTTAGGGCGCTGCCCTTGGTGCTGGTCCCTGAATCTAATGTCTTTCTCTCTCAGTAGTGAGTGTGGGGTGGCCAGAGGAAAGGGGAGGCACCTGCCCTAAGCAGGCAATAGAGGTGTTTGCCTGTAGAGAATTTAAAAAATAGAATGAAACTAAAAGCCCTCGGCTTTCCTTTATTATTATCACCACACAGGATAATTCTAAATAATGTCTGCGCTAAAACTACTCTGCCCCTTAGCTGGACACTTCCACCCCTCACCTTGGTAGGCCCGACAAGCCCTGCTGGTTATGGTCCCACCTTGTCCACGTGAGAACTCTCTCCTTGCTGTGGAACCTGCCCGGGGCTCGTGTATTTTGATTGACTACACTGCCCACCTGAAAATATCAGCCCCATCCCCCATCCTTCCCAATCCTTCCCACTCCAGCTCTCTGAGGATTTGAACCCCTATTCCAGCCCCTATCCTACTTTCCCCAGCAGTAGTCTATAACAACGCCCCTCATCTCGTGAGCTTTCCAGGAAGCCTGGCATTTGAACCAGGTGAATTGGTTCATAAAACCTGCAGGACGCCATGCTAAAAAAAGCCTTGAACGACTGCATCTTGATGACTTTATCCTGACAATTCAGGTAGAGCACCTATATTTAAAAAGAAAAAAAAAAAAGAACATACTTTGTTCTTTAAGCAGTTTTAAGTTTACAGAAAAATTGAATGAGAAGTAGAGAGTTCCCACATACCACCAACCCACCCTCCAGCGCCCACACAATGCCTCCTTTTCCCGCCTACTAGTGTTACTGAGTGCAAGCTCATATAGCTCACTGCATAACAGGCCAAGAAATTGAGGGACGAGCTGTTGGGGCAAGGAATAGTGATTTTATTTGGAAAGCCAGCAGACCGAGAAGATGGTGGACTCATGTCCCAAAGAACCGTCTTACTTGAGTTAGAGTTCAAGCTTCTTTTATACTGAAAGTGGAGGGTGTGTGGCTGGTTGTTGCAGATGTCTTGGTGTTGGAATCCTTTGTCCTTGCCTGTGTCCATGTAGGTCTGGTCACAATGATCCTGTAAAACTCCAAAAAGACAATTTTTATTTTCTGTTCTGCAACTTTTTATCTCTACATAAATGGAAAAGAGTTACACATTTAAAGGTCAAAGCCTTGAGAATGGGTTATCATGTATTATTTCAGGGTATAGGCAACATTCTTTTACCAAAGGTGCAGAGCCAGCATGACAAAGCAGAGGCAACAGAACACAAGGATTAGAGCTAAAGGAATAGATCCAATGTGGAGTCAGGTTTGTTCTTCTCTGTTACATTAGCATCTTGCATTAGTGTGGTACTCTTGATAGAATTGATGAGCCAATATTGACACATTTTTATTAACTAAAGTCCACAGTTCGCATTAGGATTCACTCATTGTGTTGTGCATTCTACAGGCTTGATAAATGCTTGATGACTTGTATCCACCATCATGGTATTATACAGAATGGTTTTACTGCCCTAAAAGTCCCCTGTGCAGAGCACCCACTTTTGTGACATCCTCCCGTCTTGTTCACACAGAGTTTTTTTTTTTTTTTTCATTGCCATGATTTTAAAATCAAGAGATTCCTAAAGGAATCTGAGTTTCTGAAACAGCCAGCGATTCAGCCACAGGCACCAGCGTGTCCACAAGATCACGGTCAGCAGAATCTCGGCAGAGGCTGACCCTCTTCAGAGAGGTCAGCTGTGCCAAGACCCTTCTGCTCCAGAGAGGCAGGGCCAGGTGCCATTTATAGTCACACTTGGACTGTTGTTTTCCTTAGAATAGATTTGAGAAGAAAAGTATGACACTTTGTACTCATGTCTCATTCAAAAGTGAGGAGAATAAAGGTAGTCTGGGAAGGTCAAGACGTTTGGGAGAAAACACATTTCTTTGTGGACGCGAGTGAGCTAGTTTCATGTGTTAATATTCCCTGCCTGGCTCCTTTTGGCGCTGGAATGTGGGTCCCATATTAGGGGGTGCAGTCGACCAGCAACTGTACTTTTAGTTACTACTCAACTGTGCAGGGTTAAAGGCCGTACCTTCAGGGGTATGACTGATTTCACAGAATGTGTGTCCTGAAGTGTGGCATTTAGAGACATCAAGAGAAAGATCTTTTTCATATGGATTTTAATAGTCTACGTCTTTAAGAGAGTTGTATTTAAAAGTCACAAGTTCAGTGTCTTATTCCCTTTCCCTTAGCTATATGAGTAAAACAGGAACAAAAAAAATCCAAACTGGCAGAGGAAGAGACTCTACCCTCTGAACAATCGGTTTGGCTCAAGGGATGTGGTACCGGCATCTTAGCTCAGAGCCTTTTTCCTCCAGGCCTGAGCCATGAGGTGGACATGCCCTGCTCATTACTGATCTCACCTCTGCTAAGGCTCTACTGTTGATTCTGATGGCTGGTCACAGTTTGATAGTCTATTAACTTTTAGTTTTTCCAACTATCCCATAGCCAAAAAAAAATTATATATACACTATGCTATATATAATTTTTATATATAGTATAGTATATAAAGCTATATATATACTATAATATATAGTATACTATAATATACTATAGTATGTTAGTATATATAGTATATATATGATATTATATTATTATACTATTATAAAAGTATATAGTATATATAATGATATATATCAATATAGGTACTATACTATACAGTATCTACTATATATACCATAATATAAATTAATATAATATATTATTGTATATTACAGTATATATAGTATATATACTATACTCTATATAATATACTATAATATATATTATTACATAATAATATATTATATTATTTATATTATAGTTATATTATTAATAATATTATATTATGTATATTATATATATATATATAAAATAATGTCTTTTAATTTTCCCTGGAGGAAGGCTGTCCCATGGATCACAGGATTAGAGAGAGAAATGTCCATTTAAATGGGAAATTTGTCCCTGAAGGGCTCTAAACAGAACCTGAAGTTTTTGAATGGGAGCACACAGAGCAAATCAAGGGGAAGTGTCCCCCACATAACATAATCATGGGTTGCATTATATTAGGCTGAACCACATGAAATTTCTGATACTTGACCACTTTCGACTGGCAAAAACAACTTCATATGTTTCAGTGGAAGAGTTCCATTCTGCTTCTTGCTGCTCATTCACTCGACAAATAGCAAATAAGTTGTTCACCTATCATGTACCAGGCACTGTTCTAGGTGTTGGGAATATAGCCAAAAGCAAGACAGCCAAAAACTGCTTTTGTGAAGCTTATTCCAGTGAGGAGAGAGAGACATAACCACAATAATAAGCAGGATGAGTGTGCTATGTTACGAGGGATGAGCGCTGTGGAAAAGAGTAGATGTTCCCTGGGAAGGGAGAAGAGGTGCTGGGTTTCAGGAGGGGTGGCTGCAGCTGTGAATAGTCGGATGTGTGTCATTTGAGCAAAGACCTAGAGAAAGTGAGGAATGAGCCAGGAGAATATCTGCAGAAGACCATTCCAGAAGAAAGGAGAGTGAGTGCAAGGGCCCCACCCGAGATAGGAGCAAGCCAAGTATAACCAAGAGACAGCGGGGAGGCCATGTCCCTGGAGTGGAGGGAAGAAGGGGGAGATCGCTGGGGATGGGATGATGAGGTAACAGGGGGCCGACTGCACAGGGCTTTCTAGGACCCAGCCGGGACTTTTACTTTGAGTGAGGTTTTGAACAGAGGAGTGACTTGACTTGATTTGTACTTTTAAAAGATCACTATGAAAGGATGCTCAGCATCGATAATCATCAGGGAAATGCAAATCAAAACCACAATGAGGTACGGCCTCACACCTGTCAGAATGGCTACCATCACAAATGACAAAGGTTGGCGACTATGTGGAGAAAAGGGACCCTGGTGCACTGCTGGTGGGAATATAAATTGGTGCCGCCACTATGGAGAACAGTATGGACAGTTCTCAAAATCTAAAAATAGAACTATCATATGACCCAGTGATTCCACTCTTGGATATATTTCCAAGAAAACCAAAAACACTAATTCGGAAAGATACATGCACCCCAATATTCATAACAGCACCATTTACAGCAGCTAAGATATGGAAACAACCTAAGCGCCTATCAACAGATGAATGGATAGAGAAGATTTTTATATATACACATATATTTTTATATATACATATATATATAATAGAATGCTACTCAGCCATAAAAAAGAATGAAATTTTGCCATTTGCAGCAACATGGACGGACTTGGCATTATGCTAAGTGAAATAAATCAGAGAGAGAAAGATAAATGCTGTATGATATCACTTATATGTGGAATCTAAAAAAAATACAACAAACTACGGAATATTAAAAAAAGAAGGGCTTCCCTGGTGGCGCAGTGGTTGAGAGTCCGCCTGCCGATGCAGGGGACACGGGTTCATGCCCCGGTCCGGGAAGATCCCACATGCCACAGAGCGGCTGGGCCCGTGAGCCATGGCCGCTGAGCCTACGCGTCCGGAGCCTGTGCTCCACAGTGGGAGAGGCCACAACAGTGAAAGGCCCGTGTACTGCAAAAAACAAAAAACAAAAAACAAAAAAAGAAGAAGAAGCAAACTCACAGATATAGAGAACAAACTACTGTTACCAGTGGGGACAGGAAAGTGGGGAGGGGCAACATAGGGGTAGGGGATTAAGAGGGACAAACTATTAGGTATAAAATAAGCTACAAGGACGTATTGTACAATATGGAGAATATAGCCAATATTTTAAAACTATGATATAAATAGAGCATAACCTTTAAAAAAGTGTGAATCACTATATTGTACACCTGAAACTTATATAATATTGTATAGCAACTGCACTTCAATAATAAAAAAAAAAATCACTATGGTTTCCATGCTGAGGGCTGGGGAAGAGGAAATAAGAGGCCCCAGCTCAAGTAGGCAGGAAGGAAGCAAAAGGAGGTAAATTGCCTGAAGGGTGAGGAGGGCAAGGACAGAAGCAGAGACTTCAGAGGCTGACTGCAACAGTGCAGGTGAGAGGGGCCAGTGGGTCTGGACCAGTGTGGACCAGCCAGCACACCACACATGGTTGTGCAGTTGATACATTGCAGAGGCACTGCCCTCATGGGTAGGGTGAAGGGGCACTGGAATCCAGCCAAGGCCTAAGTGTGGTGCTGCATCCCTCCAGAGGGAAGGGAACATTTCTCTTCAAAGGCTCTGTCCACCCATTAAGTTATGTGCGTGATGTTTTTCTAAACATTACAAAAGCATCACCATATGGACCAGCACAGGCTCTGGCAGTGGCCAAGGAGTTGGTGAGAAGGGCTGAGATTCTAAATACATCCTGGAACAATCCTGTCAGTTCTATTAACAGATTGGGTGAGGGGTGTGAGAGAAAGAGAGGAATCAAGGGAAACTACAAGGGTCTCGGCCTGAGAAAATGGAACAATAGGGCTTCTACTGGCTGAGATGGAAAGGCGAGGAAGGAGCGGGCTGGGGAGAAGGGGTGGAGCAGAGTGGTGGAGAAGGTCAGCACGTTGTGAGCTAAAGATGCCCAGTAAACGTCCAAGTGGAGACAGTCCAGTGGGCAGCTGGATAGGAGTCTGGTGTTCAGGGCTGAGGTCCCCTGGATGGACATTTTGCATCATGTAAATAGACATTTCCTTGACCTTACACTTTTTGGTCCTCCAAGTGGCTCAGGAAGGACATCAGCAAGTGCAATTGGTATTAACCTGAAGGGCCCCAGGTGCCCCTGGCCCCGTTCTCTCCACATCCTGCAGAGATCACGCACTGTGGACCTTGGCCCAGCAGGGTGTTTTCCTTTCTTATGGGGCTGGCGTGAGAGGTCTTGCCCAAGAGAAATACACGCTATAGGCTCATAGGTCAAGCGGTCTCAGGGACAGGCCAGGTATTCAGGAGACTAGGGGAAATGTCCGCGCCCTAACACCTGGAGAGTTGGGGTTCCCCAGTCCAGTGGGAAGTTGAGTCCACGGGAGTCTCAGCCTATCCCACTGGTAGAAGGGAAGCCGTGCTTCCTGGCCATGCAGAGCCCCCACTAGACATCCCTGCTCAGCTCCAGTTCGGCTGTCTGACCCCAGTGGCTCAGCACGCAGGGCATAGCTCTGTGGTGTCTGGATTAGGGGTTTATCCCACTCCACCTCCTTCCCAGTGTTGGATGTGTCCATGCCCAACCAGCGGGGGTCTTCCACTCCTTCCAAAGTGAACCAGGTGATGTATGCCTCTCTTTGGAGCAATACACTCTGTGGGGACCCAGGAATCTCCATCTTGCCACCAGAGGTAACCTCCAGGGACCAGAAAGTGTGTTAGTGAAATCACCCAAGGCCCATCTGTAGGTCCAATTTGTGTCCATCCCTGAGTGACAGGCTACAGGCAGTACCAGGGCCTGTCTCCTCCCTGTCTCCCTCACTCAAGCCCTTTTAAAAGCATCCTGCAGCTAAAGCATCAACCCCCAGAACAGGTGGTCAGAGCAACTTGGAGGCTAACGTGACCAAGCTGGCCACGTGAGCGAGGGATGCAGGCCTAGTTTCTCCCACCCCTCACTCATCCACTCTCAGGGGGCCAGGGGTCTCCCCATGGCAGAGGAGCCTGGGCCTCGTGATTGCCCCCCAGGGAGTCCCTCCATGCCAGCATTTCTCAAGCACTTAGCTCACACCAGAGCCCAAAGATGGATGGAAATGGTCAAGGTGCCAAGATTCGGTGCCTTTATTTCCCCTTGTCCTCGGAACCCAGTGCGGGGTAGGGATTCACTGATCCCTAGAGGGAGCCCTAGGGCAAAAAGGCAGCCCTTCTTGCCCTACCTCTTCCTTGACCTTGACGGTGTTCTGATTGGTCACCGTCCTTTTCATACCTACTCTAGGTTGTTTTCTGCCCCTTCTTACCCTGTCCAACTATTACGAACTGCCATGAGAAGTTTCTCAATGAATGAAGTCCATTCCAATCATTTTTGAAAAATGGCCCATCCAGGCTCGGGGGTAGCCCACTGGCTTCCTGTTTCACAGCTGGTCCCACAGTAGGTCTACAGGCTTGGACACACTGCCCAAGGAGCCCAGAGGGGGTAAGCCCACCAGAATGGCCCTCAGTGGGCTGAAAACCCCTCTTCCTTTGCTTTGGCTCCAATGATCTTGCCTTCTTTGCTATTAACTAGCGACCACAGTGCTGGCACCTAAGTGGCCGCCTGCCGGCTCTCTGAAACCCAGATTTGTACCCCTGGCCTTGAACACAAGCCCACTGCCCTGTGTAGGCCAACCAAGCCACGTGCAGAGAGAGACAGAGCTCACGCACACATGCCCAGGTTCTCCCGAAACTCTGCCGAGCCTGGCTTCCCCTTTCAAGCTTTCCGTATTTTCCCCCATGTTTTAAGAATCAGAAACCCCTCCATTTCTCGTCTAACAAAAATGCTGTTAACCATCCTGCTTTAGGTGATGGGTTATCATGGCAGATTTGACCCACTTTCCCTTTCTGGGCTTCCTCTACCTTTTGTCCCCTCTTTCCTGGGTGGAGCCCTGTGGGTTGCACCCATCCTGCCTGGGATCTTACAGGGCAGGCTGAGCCGGGTGCTACCGGTGGTCTCGGCAGGGCTGTTCAACTTTGCATCTGGGGTCTCCTCCGTTCCCCACACGGGTATATAAACTTATTCACTGTGAGTCCGGTTCAAGACTGGGCTGGGTGTAGGGGGAGAGGCAGAAAAGGGTAGGGGGAGCGGGAGATGCGAACCATGGGGTGTAAGACAGGCTCAAGGCTGTACTGCACAACAAGGGAATAGAGCCAATATTTTGTAATAACTGTAAATGGAAAGTAACCTTTAAAAATTGTATTTAAAAATTTAAATTAAAAAGGACCGGGCCAGGTGTGTCTGCCTTCTTGATCAGCCCCTCTCCATACCTATTTTTCCAAAAAAAGTTCTGCATTAATCCTTTACTGCCTGTCACTGGCCTTACTCCACTGCACAGATTCCATCAAGAGATTCTGGTGACTCGGGCCTTAGGAAGCCCAGTTCTCTTTCCCCAGAGACCCGACAGTATATTCATACAGTAACTGCTCTATCCTGGGGAGGAATCTTTGGTCCCATCCTTCCCCTAGTCTTTCACAATCACGAGGAGAAGCTTAGGGTTCGTGACCTGCCCTCTCAGGGATTTCAGTGGCCCACAGACATCATGGTCACCCTGATTACTGCTCTCCCCTGACCTGCTAGCACCCTTGGGGTGGGGGAGACATCTTCCACCCTGGAGGACCCCGTCGAGCCCTTCTGCATGCCTAGTTGAGCAGTATTTACCCAGTATCAGCACTGTCTACCAGACGAAGCACCAGCGCCATCACTTGTGGAGGCTGGGACCACGGGCACGAGGGTCAGCTGCTACTAAGGGTCTCCCTTTTCTGGGCTACAAGTGTGGGGTTATGCTTTTTGGGAGGTCCACTTCTGAAAAAAAAAAAAAAAAAAGAACAACACTTGGAATGAAAAACCCCAACGAGCCTTTGGGTACAGCAGCCACTAGAGTGAGCCCACAGACCCCAGAGGCCTATGGGATCTCTGCTCACACCCAGCGCAGTGAGGTAACAGCCACCAAGGACCAGGAGGGCCAACTAGGAATCTATCAAAGAAACGCACTGCTGGTCAGCTAAGTGAGCAGGCCTCAATCCCCAGGGGTCTGGCCACAACTAGCAGATGAATTTCCCAGGTTCGCTGCTCCAGAATAGGGGGCTTCACTTTTGCCCACCTCTCCCAAATGGATGGCCACAGACTGTTGGATGATAAATGACCTCCTTTATTGTGTGCTGGGAATCTCTGACTATAGGAGCTCCATTTATGACCACTGCCTCCCAGTGGGCCCAGCATCATGGAATCTGCCGGCGATTCCACCCTCCTCACCATCTGTAGTCATGGGGCTAAGTGAGCACGGAAATGGCCAGCTCAAGGGTCAAACGCAGCCACTGTCACACTTGCCCTGTAAGGAGAGAGAGCAGAGAGGAGGTGGTGTCCCTCTGCTGCAGCACAGGCCCACAGGCATCCAGCTGAACCCAGGCCAAGTTCACTCCCCCCAGTTTGGAGAGTGGGGAAATGGCGCACCTCTTCACCTCCTGCCCGAGGGCATCCACACCTAGTGGCACTGGCTCCTGTTTGCCCGGAATCCTTGGCTCAGGGCTTCACGAAGCTGTCCTTGAGGACTCATGAGCCCATCAGTGCTGTGGAAAGTTCGGGGGGTCAGGAGCCTGAGCTGGAGTCAGAAGCTCGATGGGGAACAGGGGCCCTAGAACCAGACTCCCGGGTTTGAATCCTCCTTGCTCAGCTGTCTATCTGTGTGACTGTGACCATGTCAAGGAACCTCTCCTAGATTTACTTCTCCCATTTGCGAAATGAAGGTAATTATACCTATCTCAAAGAGCTGATGAGACCATCAGATGAGATTATACATCAAAAACACTCAAGATAGGGCTTCCCTGGTGGCGCAGTGGTTGAGAGTCCACCTGCCGATGCAGGGCAAACGGGTTCGTGCCCTGGTCCAGTACCGCAAAAAAAAAAAAAAAACAACAACAACAAAACACTCAAGATAATGTCTGCCATGTAGTTCTTAATAAAGCTTAGAGAAGAATTTAATTTCCACTGGTGAAATTATGTGACCTGAAGAGTCCGTAAAGCTCCATTTCATGTGATCTAATAAGAAAGTAAGCTGATAGTTAACAAATTAACATGTGCGGTGTCGGCTCTAACTTGGTGAACAGGAGGGACCTGCCTTGTTTAAACGGCGTATGAGGCTGCAAAGCCAACTTGGGCCAGCTGGGGAGGGGTGTGGACAAGAGTGAGGAGGGGCGCTGTCTGTCCACATAGCACTGCAGGGCTGAGATGCTGAGGGTGGTGACTAATTCTGGACCACAAACCAGTGGTGTAGTTTCAAGAGCCCTCCTTGCCCACCCAGCAGCCCAGCACGTGGGCAAACAATGACACACCCAATTTTATCAGCTTGGACAAGTTAGAGGAAGGAAGTGGTGTTGTGGGGAGGGGCAGAGTTCTAATCCTGACATGGAGACAAGAGAAAGGGATCCAAGTTGCAGAAAGGTAAACGTGTAGTCTCCTGTGTACCTGGAGCTTTGCCACCGAGAGGAAATCTAACCCAACAATCCGGGAACTGTACTGTTAAGTCCATCTTGGACTGCTCCGTCAGCCAGCTTCTAGTCTCCTGAGATCACGAGAAGCTCAGCAGGGCGCTGCCAGAACAGGAAGTGACAAAGGCAGCTGATTTCATCAGTGATATGAAACCCACGGTTCCCTTTGAGTAAGTACACACAGAACAGACAGACCCCGCTGGGGGAAGGGAAGAGTTAACGCGAGCGGGTAACTTCACTTTAACTCCACACATCGGCAAAGAGAACACTTTGACTTTCAGTCAAACTCATTTTCCCCTCATGTTTTTCATCACAAACTTGGATGACTCATCCCATTTTACAGGTAAGAAAACTGAGGCATGTACTGGAGAGGTAACTTGTTTAAGGGTCAGGTCAGAGATCTATATTTTGTCCATGAGTTGTTGCAAACCTTAATAGTCCAAAAACATACAATATAATCCTTAAAGTATAAAATTCAAAATAAAGAAAGGAATTCATTTCTTTTTTTTCAATTTTATTTATTTTTTAAATTTTTTATTGAAATATAGTTGATTAACAAAGTTGTGTTAGTTTCAAAGTGATTCAGTCATGCATATATATATACCCTGAAACGTCTCCACATCTGCCACCTCTGTTCTGTCCCAGATTCATTCCTCTGCTCCCATAAAAGTTTGAGCCACACTTTACCATGGAAGCTCATTAGAGTGGCATCTCACAAGCTGCCTCCTGCCAAGGGACAGCATTTCTGTCTGACTCCTGCAATTTTAACCGTGGGACCTTTCCTGTCTAGGTGTGTGATTTCTAGAAACGGGCCCTGATCACTCAGCTGATAGCGCACAGGAAGCCTCTCAGGGTTTTCATCAAAACCATCACTTTGGTCTTTGAATAACATGTAAAATTGCCTTCTCAAAATAAGCATGGGCTTTAGATCAGTGGGCATAACAGGCAACTGGACCACCCTGGACTGTCCGACGTCACTCATGCTGAGTTAATTAGCCGGGTGTCAAGGGGTGCTCAGTAGGCCTGGACTCTGGGTGCCAATCTCTGCTCTGTGTCACTGTGATGTCTGAAGCCCAGGCTTATCATCTACAAGGACCAGATGATCATATCTACTGTGGGCTATTCTTGTGAGGATTAGGTTTCACGTATGTAAAATACCAGGACATGGCAAGCATTGTTAAATAGTAATGATAATGATGCTAACTTTCCCTAAAACAATATCCGACAAGGATGTGGAAGGCTGAGTGATGGCCAGCCCAAAGATGTCCACATCTTAATCCCCAGAATCTGAGAATGTGTAGAAGGACTTTGCAGATGTGATTAACAGAAGGATCTTGAGATGGGAACACGATCCTGAACTATCCAGGTGGGCCCAGTGTAATCATAAGGGGCCTTTTAACAAGGAGGCAGGGGGAGGTTATGTGAATTACGGAAGCAGAGGTTGGAATGAGGTGAGAAACGGGCCACAGACCAAGGAATGCAGATGACCTCTAGAAGCTGGAAAAGGTAAGGAGAGAAGTCCTCCCTAAGAGCCCTCAGAGCAAACTAGCCCTGCTGACGCCTTGACTTTAGCCCATTAGGACCAGTTTTGGGGTTCTGACCTCCAGTATTATCAGAGAATAAATCTGGGCTGCTTTAAGGCCCTGGGCTTCTGGTAATTTGTTGTAAAAGCAGGCAAAAACTCATACAAAGACTCTAAAACTGATTTTCTTGGGCAGTTCATAAGCTGGCTCTGGGGGCCAATTTCCAACAAAACAGTTTCTCCCGTTTTTTCAGAACATATTCATGACGTACCTATTTCAGTGTGTAGAGTGGGAAGAACAGAGGCCTTAAAGCAGACACTGGACCAGTTATTCTCAGAATATCCTATGATTTTGAATTATTAGAGTTCATGCTAACATGAACATTCTGATTCAGGAGGTTTGGGGTGAGGCCTGAGACACTGCATTCCTAACACGTTTCAGATGATGCAACACTGCTGGTCCCCAGATCACACTTTGAGTAGCCAGGCTCTAGAGGACCAATTCGAAGGGAACACACATTTTTAAAAATTGAAGTATAGTTGATTTACAATATTATGCTAGTTTCAAGTGTTCAGTAAAGTGGTTCAGTAATATTTTTTTTTCAGATATTTTTTGCTTGATAGGTTATTACAAGATGTTGAATATACAGTTCCCTGTGCTATACAGTATTTCCTTACCTATTTTATACATAGTAGTCTGTATCTGTTAATCCCATACTCCTAATTTATCCCTCACCCGCACTTTCCTCTCTGATAACCATAAATTTGTTTTCTATGTCTGTGAGTCTATTCCTGTTTTGTATATAGATTCATTTGTATTATATTTAGATTCCACATATAGGTGATATCATATAATATTTGTCTTTCTCTTGTCTGACTTACTTCACTAAGTATAATATCTATATATCCATCCATGTTGCTGCAGATGGCAATATTTCATTCTTTTTTAGGGCTGAGTAAGATTTCATTACATATATATATATATGTGATATGTATATCACATCTTCTAAGGCCAATTGTCTGTTGATGGGCACTTGGGTTGCTTCCGTGTCTCGGCTATTATAAATAGTGCTCTGTGAACATTGGGGTGCGTGTATCTTTTCAAATTAGAGTTTTTTTCTTTTCCAGATATATACCCAGGAGTGGAATTGCTGGATCATATGGTAGTTCTATTTTTAGTTTTTTAAGGAACCTCCATACTGTTTTCCATAGTGGCTACACAAATTTACATTTCTACCAACAGTGTGGGAGGGTGAGGGAACACATTTGCTTGGCACACAAAAGGCTGCATTAACGGACCTGCCCTAAACCACCTTGCCAACTCTGTCCACTACTCTGTAAAACTTGACAAGGCCCGCTGAGTGCCCAGGGCTGGTCACGCCTCATTCACTTCCACTCCTACCAAGTATATTGTACATATAAACTCAGTTGGATCTGTTCCCAAGTGAGTGTGTCCCAAGGTATTACAAGCTGTACTTACTATTCTAATTATAGGATGAAGTTGATTACCTAAACTAATGAAATATGAGTCTCTGCAAAGAAAAAAACATAACTCTTTCTATGAAAATTAAGTTACTAGCTTTGGAAAGAGAGAGTAAATGCATAGCACTATAAAATATGTCAAATCACAGGTGGGTAAATGCAAGGGAGAATCACAAAAATGTCTACACTTAGAATGCTTTAAAATATGCCTATAAATTTTCACTCCATTTTAAAGAAACCAAAACTTTCCTGCCAGTACATTACAGATAAGCCTTAGACAAGCAAAGCTATAGGGATATGCATCTACTTTTTCTTTTTTTTTAACATCTTTATTGGAGTATAGTTGCTTTACAATGGTGTGTTAGTTTCTGCTGTATAACAAAGTGAATCAGCTATACATATACATATATCCCCATATCCCATCCTACTTGTTTCTCCCTCCCACCCTCCCTATTCCATCCCTGTAAGTGGTCACAAAGCACCGAGCTGATTTCCCTGTGCTATGTGGCTGCTTCCCGCTAGCTATCTATTTTACATTTGGTAGTGTATACATGTCAATGCTACTCTCTCACTTCGTCACAGCTTACCCTTCCCCCTTTCCGTGTCCTCACGTCTACTCTCTACATTTGCATCTTTATTCCTGTCCTGCCCCTAGGTTCTTCAGAACCTTTTTTTTGTTTTTTAGATTCCATAATATGTGTTAGCATATGGTATTTGTTTTTCTCTTTCTGACTTACTTCACTCTGTATGACAGACTCTAGGTCCACCCACCTCACTACAAATAACTCAATTTCATTTCTTTTTATGGCTGAATAATATTCCATTGCATATATGTGCCACATCTTCTTTATCCATTCATCTGTCGATGGACACTTAGGTTGTTTCCATCTCCTGGCTATTGTAAATAGTGCTGCAGTGAACATTGTGGTACATGACTATTTTTAAATTACGGTTTTCTCAGGGTGTATGCCCAGGAGTGGGATTGTTGGGGCATATGGTAGTTCTATTTTTAGTTTTTTAAGGAACCTCCATACTGTTCTCCATAGTGGCTGTATCAATTTACATTCCCATCAACAGTGCAAGAGAGCTCCCTTTTCTCCACACCCTCTCCAGCATTTACTGTTTGTAGGTTTTTTGATGGCCATTCTGACTGGTGTGAGGTGAAACCTCAGTGTAGTTCTGATTTGCATTTCTCTAATGATTAGTGAAGTTGGGCATCCTTTCATGTGTTGGTTGACAATCTGTATATCTTCTTTGGATAAATGTCTATTTAGGTCTTCTGCTCATTTTTGGATTGGGTTGTTTGTTTGTTTGATATTGAGCTGCATGAGCTGCTTGTATATTTTGGAGATTAATCCTTTGTCCATTAATTCATTTGCAAATATTTTCTCCCATTCTGAGGGTTGTCTTTTCACCTTGTTTATGGTTTCCTTTCCTGTGCAAAAGCTTTTAAGTTTCACTAGGTTCCATTTGCTTATTTTTGTTTTTATTTCCATTTCTCTAGAAGGTGGGTCAAAAAGGATCTTGCTGTGATTTATGTCATAGAGTGTTCTGCCTATGTTTTCCTCTAAGAGTTTTATAGTGTCTGGCCTTACATTTAGGTCTTTAATCCAATTTGAGTTTATTTTTGTGCATGGTGTTAGGAAGTGTTCTAATTTCATGCTTCTACATTTAGCTGTCCAGTTTTCCCAGCACCACTTATTGATGAGGCTGTCTTTTCTCCATTGTATATTCTTGCCTCCTTTATCAAAGATAAGGTGACTATATGTGTGTGGGTTTACCTCTGGGTTTTCTATCCTATTCCATTGATCTATATTTCTGTTTTTGTGACAGTACCATACTGTCTTGATCACTGTAGCTTTGTAGTACAGTCTGAAGTCAGGGAGCTTGATTCCTCCAGCTTCATTTTTCTTTCACAAGATTGCTTTGGCTCTTCGGGGTCTTTTGTGTTTCCATTCAAATTGTGAAATTTTCTGTTCTAGTTCTGTGAAAAATGCCATTGGCAGTTTGATAGGGATTGCATTGAATCTGTAGATTGCTTTGGGTAGTATGGTCATTTTCACAATGTTGATTCTTCCAATCCAAGAACGTGGTATATCTTTCCATCTGTTTGTATCATTTTTAATTTCTTTCATCAGTGTCTTATAGTTTTCTGCATACAGGTCTTTTGCCTCCTTAGGTAGGTTTATTCCTAGGTATTTTATTCTTTTTGTTGCAGTGGTAAATGGGAGTGTTTCCTTAATTTCTCTTTCAGATTTTTCATCATTAGTGTATAGGAATGTAAGAGATTTCTGTGCATTAATTTTGTATCCTGCTACTTTACCAAATTCATTGATTAGCTCTAGTAGTTTTCTGGTAGCATCTTTAGGATTCTCTATGTATAGTGTCATGTCATCTGCAAACAGTGACAGTTTTACTTCTTATTTTCCAATTTGGATGCCTTTTATTTCTTTTTCTTTTCTGATTGCTGTGGCTAAAACTTCCCAAACTATGTTGAATAATAGCGGTGAGAGTGGGCAACCTTGTCTTGTTCCTGATCTTAGGGGAAATGGTTTCGGTTTTTCACAATTGAGAATGATGCTGGCTGTGGGTTTGTCATATATGGCCTCTATTATGTTGAGGTAAGCTCCCTCTATGCCTACTTTCTGGAGGCTTTTTATCATAAATGGTGTTGAATTTTGTCAAAAGCTTTTTTGGCATCTATTGAGAAGATCATATGGTTTTTATTCTTCAGTTTGTTAATATGGTGTATCACATTGATTGATTTGCATATATTGAAGAATCCTTGCATTCCTGGGATAAACCCCACTTGATCATGGTGTATGATCCTTTTAATGTGTTGTTGGATTCTGTTTGCTAGTATTTTGTTGAAGATTTTTGCATCTATGTTCATCAGTGATATTGGCCTCTAGTATTCTCTTTTGGTGATATCTTTCTCTGGTTTTGGTATCAGGGTGATGGTGGCCTCGTAGAATGAGTTTGGGAGTGCTCCTCCCTCTGCTATATTTTGGAAGAGTTTGAGAAGGATAGATGTTAGCTCTTCCCTAAATGTTTGATAGAATTCGCCTGTGAAGCCATCTGGTCCTGGGCTTTTGTTTGTTGGAAGATTTTTAAGTACAGTTTCAATTTCAGTGCTTATGATTGGTCTGTTTATATTTTCTATTTCTTCCTGTTTCAGTCTCGGAAGGTTGTGCTTTCCTAAGATTTTATCCATTTCTTCCAGGTTGTCCATCTTATTGGCGTATAGTTGCTTGTAGTAATCGCTCATGATTCTTTGAGTTTCTGCAGGGTCTGTTGTTACTTCTCCTTTCTCATTTCTAATTCTGTGGATTTGAGCTTTCTCCCTCATTGTCTTGATGAGTCTGGCTAATGGTGTATCAATTTTGTTTATCTTCTCAAAGAAACAGATTTTAGTTTTGTTGATCTTTGCTATTGTTTTCTTTGTTTCTATTTCATTTATTTCTGCTCTGATGTTTATGATTTCTTTCCTTCTGCTAACTTTTGGTTTTGTTTGTTCTTCTTTCTCTAGTTCCTTTAGGTGTAAGTTTAGTTTGTTTATTTGAGATTTTTCTTGTTTCTTGAGGTAGGATTGTGTTGCTATCAACTTCCCTCTTAGAACTGCTTTTGCTGCATCCCATAGATTTTGGGTTATCCTGTGTCCATTGTCATTTGTTTCTACGTATTTTTGATTTCCTCTTTGATTTCTTCAGTGATCCCTTGGTTATTTAGTAACATGTTGTTTAGCCTCCATGTCTTTGTATTTTTTACAGAATTTTTCCCTGTAATTGATATCTAGTATTACAGCATTGTGGTCAGAAAAGATATTTGATATGATTTCAATTTTCTTAAATTTACCAATGCTTGATTTGTGACCCAGGATATGATCTATCCTGGAGAATGTTCCATGAGCACTTGAGAAGAAAGTGTATTCTGCTGTTTTTGGATGGAATGTCCTATCACTATCAATTAAGTCCATCTTTTTTAATGGGTCATTTAAAGCTTGTGTTTCCTTATTTATTTTCATTTTGGATGATCTGTCCATTGGTGAAAGTGGGGTGTTAAAGTCCTCTACTATTATTGTGTTACTGTTAATTTTCCCTTCATGGTTTTTAGCATTTGCCTTATGTACTGAGGTTCTCCTATGTTGGGTACATAAATATTTACAATTGTTATATCTTCTTCTTGGATTGATCCCTCAATCATTATGTAGTGTCCTTCTTTGTCTCTTGTAATAGCCTTTATTTTAAAGTCTATTTTGTCTGATATGAGAATTGTTACTCCAGCTTTCTTTTGATTTCCATTTGCATGGAATGTCTTTTTCCAACCCCTCACCTTCAGTCTCTACGTGTCCCTAGGTCTGAATTGGGTCTCTTGTAGACAGCATATATATGGACCTTGTTTTTGTATCCATTCAGACAGTCTATGTCTTTTGGTTGGAGCATTTAATCCATTTACATTTACGGTAATTATCGATATGTATGTTCCTATTACCATTTTCTTAATTGTTTTGGGTTTGTTTTTGTAAATCCTTTCCTTCTCTTGTGTTTCCTGCCTAGAAAAGTTCCTTTAATATTTGTTTTAAAGCTGGTTTGGTGGTGCTGAACTCTCTCAGCTTTTGCTTGCCTGTGAAGGTTTTAATTTCTCCATCAAATCTGAATGAGATCCTTGCTGGGTAGAGTAATCTTGGTTGTAGATTTTTCCCTTTCAAAACTTTAAATATGTCCTGCCATTCTCTTCTAGCTTGCAGAGTTTCTGTTGACAGATATGCTGTTAACCTTATGCGGATTCCCTTGTATGTTATTTGTTGCTTTTCCCTTGCTCTTTCTAATATTTTTCCTTTGTATTTAATTTTTGATAGTTTGATTAACATGTGTCTTGGCATGTTTCTCCTTGGATTTCTCCTGTATTGGATTCTCTGTACTTCCTGGACTTGAGTGACTATTTCCTTTACCATACTAGGGAAGCTTTCAACTATAATCTCTTCAAATATTTTCTCAGCCCCTTTCTTTCTCTCTTCTTCTTCTGGGACTCCTATAATTTGAATGATGGTGCATTTAATATTGTTCCAGAGATCTCTAAGAGTCTCCTCAATTCTTTTCATTTTTTCTTTATTCTGCTCTGTGGTAGTTATTTCCAGTATTTTATCTTCCAGGTCACTTATCTGTTCTTCTGCCTCAGTTATTCTGCTATTGATTCCTTCTAGAGAATTTTTAATTTCATTTATTGTGTTGTTCATCATGTGTTTGCTCTTTAGTTCTTCTAGTTCCTTGTTAAAGGTTTCTTGTATTTTCTCCATTCCATTTCCAAGATTTTGGATCATCTTTACTCTCATTACTCTGAATTCTTTTTCAGGTAGACTGTCTATTTCCTCTTCATTTGTTTGGTCTGTTGGGTTTTTACTTTGCTCCTTCATCTGCTGCATATTTCTCTGTCTTCTCATTTTGCTTAACTTACTGTGTTTGGGGTCTCCTGTTCGCAGGCTGCAGGTTCGTAGTTCCCATTGTTTTTGGTGTCTGCCCCCAGTGGGTAATGTTGGTTCAGTGGGTTGTGTAAGCTTCCTCGTGGAGGGGACTGGTGCTTGTGTTCTGCTAGATGAGTCTGGATCTTGTCTTTCTAGTGGGCAGGACCGCATCCAGTGGTGTGTTTTGGGGTGTCTGTGAACTTATTATTTTAGGCAGCCTCTCTGGTAATGGATGGGGTTGTGTTCCTGTCTTGCTAGTTGTTTGGCATGGAGTGTCCAGCACTGGAGCTTGCTCGTCATTGTGTGGAGCTGGGTCTTAGCATTGAGACGGAAATCTCTGGGAGAGTTCTCGCCAATCTGGTGGTTCAGTGTCCTGAACTCAGCTCTCCCACCTCAGAAGCTCAGGTCTGACACCCAGCTGGAGCACCAAGACCCTGTCAGCCACACGGCAACAACGAATGGAAGAGTGTTTCTGTGTGGTATGCTATCCTTCTACTAGTCCCTGATTTTCCAATTCATTCAGGAAGCAGATTCCAGTTTTCATGTTGTATTGATTTTCTATTGCCATTGTTCTTTCAACATCTCCTCAGCTGCCCAGGGCTCGGGCACCTCACTCTCCTGGGCTGTGGCCCTGGGGGACTCAGAACTGCACGTGGCCCAGCCTCCAGCCGGGTTGGGGGCGGGGTGGGGGAGGAGCCCCACTCCAGGCCTGGCGTCAGGGACCCCCACCTGGGATGGGTGAGCACCACTAGCCCTGCTCAACCTGTGGAAGATGAACCTGCAATCTGGAGAAGAAGAACTGGCATTCAGGCTGGACCACTACGAAGCCAAGGCCATGTGGCACCTCCTCCTCATCAGACACACTCCTGGTACCACGCGGATGTCTCCCTGGAAAGAACCGCACTCTTGCATCTACTTTTTAAGTGAAAATGTAAAAGGTCAAGTGATTATTGCTGCTCTCAATGGTGGGGATGGTGTACTTACTTATACTTCAGACCTTTGGCTCTTCTTACACAACATTGCAGTGTTTCCTACCACTGCTGTCAAGCCTCAGCACCAAAACCTGTCAGAAGCTGTGATTAATCTCCATCTTTTGCAGCGGAAGAAACTGAAGCTCAAAAAGAAAGGAGTGAATTGACTCAGTTCTAGAGGCAGTAAAAGCCTCCTCATTCTGGGCCATCCTCAGCAACCCAGGGTTGTTCTTCTAAACAACAGAATGTCATGTTCTGACATTTAAAGAGAGAAAAAGAATCACATGTATTGTTCAATTACGATCAAAGAGTAAATTGAAATAGCTGTGGCAAAAGCACATCAGATTGAAGGAAGTATAAGCTGGAAAATTATTCTATAAAGTAGAATACAGATGCCTATCCAAGATGTCCCTAGAGACCCTGGTGGTTTCTCACCAGTGTAAGTGCTAACTCAAGATTGTATCATGTGATAACCTATATGGGAAAAGAATCTGAAAAAGAATGAATATATGTATAGTATAACTGAATCACTTTGCTGTACACCTGAAACTAACAAAACTTTGTAAATCAACGATACTCCAATAAAATTAAAAATAAAAAAATAAGTTATGTTAAATTAAGGTATGCTAAAAAAGATTACATCATGTGGTTGAGGTTTTGGATATAACTATACACACATTTTCAATCCTTCTGTGCTCAGCAGTTGAAACTTCAGTTTCAATAACTTCTGGGAGGGAAGGATGTTGGCCCAAGCTCCAGGAAAGGGTAGAAGCCACATAAGGCAAGCTCAGGAGCCCTGCTGGCCTTCTCTATTGCCACAATGACTTGCTGCAGTATTCCTGTCTCTCTTGAAGGATCTACATTTTGAGCATGAAAGAGTTAAGCATAATTTCCATATACGGAAACGTCCCACAAGGGTTACATGGATGTGCCAGAAGAGACCACACTGAACAGCTCTCCTCCTTCTCCATGCACTTCATCTTTCCTTCTCCTTTTGAAATGGGTCACCAGGGACAATGAGTGCCAAGTCTCAATAAGAGCAAACAAACAAACTAGGCCTTCTGATTCAAGTTAGCAAACTAAGCATATTCCTCTCTCTCTTCTCTCCCCACATCCCATCTATATGGCAATAAGGAAGGACCAGGAAGAGTGGAGAGCATAGGAGAGGATCAGCAGACCAAGGATTTTCATGATTCTTGGGTAGAATTACACTGAGGGATAAACATTGGCAGAAGGGATATCAGCTCAGAACATGCCCAAGAGAAGGCTGCAGCAGAAGAGGGGTCCTGGATTCAGGCATGTCAGGTGTGAAAATGATTGGACAAATGCCTATGGAATAAATGCTGGAGTAGGTTCATTCACCTATCCCCTCTCCTCCCCTATGCATACAACAAAAAAAAGTCCATGGGAGAATGAGTCCAAGATTGTTAATTTTGGAGCCCTGGGATATCATTAGGGCATCAGATTCTTTCCACCTCTCAACTCCACCCTCTTCACTCTGTCACTTCACCCCACCACCAATAGACGCCACAGCAGTTCCATCCTCTCACCTAGAGGTGACTATATCTGGTGGAAGGACCAAGGATGGCTCCTAATCTTCCATGCGCCTCTTTTAAGAGCAAGAACTCTTTTCCCAGAAGCCCCTCAAACAAACCTCCTGTGGCATCTCATTAGCCAGAACAGGGTCACGTGTCCACCCTAAGCCAATCATGGGCAAGAGGAATAGGATTTCTGTGGCTGATTTAGAGCAGTGCCTCTCAAACTTGAGCATGCATCAGAATCACCCTGAGAATTTGCTAAAACACCCATTGCTGGGCCCCACCCCATAGGTTCTGGTTCAGTAAGTCCCAGGATGGGGCCAGAGAAATTGCTTTTCTGCAGAGTTCCCAGATGATGCTGATCGTGATCACTGGGTTTGAGGAGGCAAACAGCAGTGAAAGGGCCTATCCTCTTTCAGCATTTTAAGTAGTTCTAACCTAACTTCCTGCCCACATGTTTCAAGTTAAACCTTCTAGTGCACATGGTCTGCACTCATGCTCAGGGCTTAGTCATTTCTCTCATTCAGGGAAGTTATGATTGTAACCATCAGAAGAACTAAAAGCAGAAATTGTCAAAAGTGGCTGCCTCTGGGGAGCAGGTGGGAGCAGAGGGGGCAGAAGGAAGTAATGAGATATTTTATTATTATTACATGCCCATCTGAACTGATTGGATTTTTCTTTTCATCTGTATTATTGCTTTAATAAGAATGCTTTTGTAGTGCATGTTTTTCTTATTAAAGAATATTTTCAGCTCCTCCTTTTTCCAACCAGTCATTTCTATGTATCAATATCAATGTTGTGAATGGAGCTTAATGTAGGTGGGAGTTGCTATTGAGTAATTGAGTTAAAATCATCATCATGAGGTTGACAAAATATTAACCTATGGTTTGCACCAAAATTTGTCTTAGGAAGAAGACTCTTCCCCTTTGGAAAAATAATTTGAGAAGAACCTGGGGGAAAAGTTCACTTCCACTTCTCCTCAGTCACCATCACCAGGGACCTCCATGAAGGCCAAAACCAAGGCTCAAGAGAAAAGGGCTGACATACTCTGAAAATAAAAGGAGAAGTCATTGGACCTCCTCAGGAAATCCACTGGAAAGCAGAGAGGAGGAGAGAGAGAATTGTGTGCCATTGAGAAGGAGGAATTGCATTTTGAGCTGTGACCTCTCACCTAGATATCCTTCATCAATTCCTCAGGGCCCTCTTCTGTTAAGAGTCTTACACATGCTTATTTGAGTGAGTTTTTGTGGTGGAAGCTAAAGCGACTATGTTTCACATTTGGCATGGGATGACCTAGACAACCCAGGAGGAAGCGGAAAGCCAGAGAGGCAGAGGAGACTCAGAGAACAATGTAAGACTGGTCTGCCCTAGGGGAATGTAGCAGAAATCTTGTTTCACTTTCCACAGGCCCAGTTATTAGAGAGTTGAAGGTAATTTTACCTACATCTCAAGGGGCAGGTCAGCCCCCAATTGACATACCAGTTAGTTATATAAGAACTAGAAAAAGCCACCAAGTTCATATCAAGGAAATAATATTTCAACCAGATGACTGAGGGCTTTGAACTCCTGAGAAGAAACTGTTACTCAACTGCTGCAGAGACATCTTCCAGGAAGAGGGGATGGTCCAGGTGTGTCCAGAGCTCGCACCTGGACTGGGAGTTTTATTCCAAAAACTGAGCATGTTCTTCAGATGGAATAACTCTGAGGGCTCCTAGGCTGGTGTTCATCTATGCAGAAATCAGAAAAGCCAGGCCTGACTTATCATAGGGGCTAAATAAATAAATAAATAGAAGTCCTACGGCTGTTTTTAGCCTGATTATTAGCCCCACTAATACCCAGGAAATAATGTGAAGTTCTGCCACTAATATAAAATTATTGCCATTATTCCATTTACTCAAGAAGTTAATGGATTCTGTTCATCAGTGCATGTCTTTAACATTTCAAATTTGTAATTTTTTTCTCTTAAGCATTTCCATTTCTCTTCACAATTGCAAAGTTAGGTTGAATTATTATTTTTTCCTCCCTTTCTATGACTGATTCTCCTTTTCCTTTATAAATTATCTATTTGACTCATTTACAGACCTAGCATAAACTCAACCTCATACTATCCGTCCTGAGTAATTAGCTGTTCTTTTTATGGATCAAATGGAAGCGTTTGTCATCAGACTCCTCAATAAGTCATCTCTCACAAAGAATAAATAACACTATTACTTTAAGTAAAATCATTCTTTAACTTACTAGAAAAAAAGCCGAAGAGAAATGTATTAACCATTTGTCTTGTAATCCAGTTTGATTCTCCTCTCTTTGTCTCTACCAGAAGAGGATCATAAGGCAGCATAAATGTCCACATTGGGACACAGTGCTACATCTGTTCTCCCATCACTCAAAGACAAGGACCACATGGCTGGCTCAGGAAGGAAAGTGGTACTGAAATACCAGGCACACTCACTTGCCAAATTCTGGAATATTAGGATCTTCGCTTAATCTGTTCCAAATTATAACCTAGTAGGGAAAAGTTTGTATTTTTTATCTGTAGCCATGGGAATATTTGGCAAGAGGAAAACTTGTATCTCAGCTCCCTCTGCTGGCGTTTCAGAAAACAATTTGTCCCCTTATTACCAGGTCCTGTGCTTTATACACACAGAGGGCCATCTTCTTGCCAAATGTGAGCTGATAGGGAAGTTAGGTCTACATCAATAGGGAAAATCTTCTCAAGGAGCCCGGTGCTCCAAAAGATGAAAATAGGAGAGGGGCCTTCCCAATGGTGAGTCCAAACTAAAATGGAGATTCTCCAGCCCCCTCTATAAAGGTAAGCCTGAGATGAATTCAGACATGCTTATTCTGAAAAAGAATCCCAGGTGATTCTGCTGGACCTCCTCATTAGGAATTATCTAATGACTTTCCCTCTCTTTGAGAGTCTGCCTGCCGATGCAAGGGACACGGGTTTGTGCCCCGGTCCGGGAAGATCCCACATGCCGCGGAGCGGCTGGGCCCGTGAGCCATGGCCGCTGAGCCTGCGTGTCCGGAGCCTGTGCTCCACAACGGGAGAGGCTACAACAGTGAGAGGCCCATGTACCGCAAAAAAAAAACAAAAAAAAAAAACAAAAAAAAACAATGGGTCAATGAAGAAAACAAGGAGGAAATCAGAAAATATCTCAAGACAAATGAAAATAAAAACACAACTTTCCAAAACCTATGGGGCAAAGCAAAAGCAGTTCTAAGAGGGAGTTTTATAGAGATATAGGTCTATCTCAAGAAACAAGAAAAATCTCAAATAAACAACCTAAAGAAATTAGAAAAAGAAGAACAAAGCCCAAAGTCAGCAAAAGGGAAGAATAAAGATCAGAGAGGAGGAACTTCCCTGGTGGTCCAGTGGTTAAGACTGTGCGCTCTCAGTGCAGGAGGCCTGTGTTCAATCCCTGGTCAGGGAACTAGATCCTGCATGCCGCAACTAAAAGGTCCCGTGTGCTGCAACTAAGACCCAGTGCAGCCAAATAAATAAATAAATATTTTTTTAAAAAACAGAGAGGAAATAGAGACCAAAAGTAATAATAATAATACAAAACCCACACAAAACCAAAAACAAAACAATAGAAAAGACCAATGAAACCAAGAGCTGGTATGTTGAAAAGACAGACAAAGTTGATGACCCTTTAGCCAGGCTCATCAAGAAGAAAACAGAGATGAGCCAAATAAGTAAACTAAGAAATCAAAGAGGAGAAACAACAACTGATATCATAGAAATACAAATAATCATAAGAGAATACTATGAAGAGTTATATGCCAACAAATTGAACAAACTAGAAGAAATGGATAAATTTCTAGGAAAATACAATCTTCCAAGACTGAATCAGGAAGAAACAGACAATCTGAACAGACTGAACACTAGCGATAAAATTGAATATGTAATAAAATAAAAAAAATCCCAGCAAACAAAAGTCCAGAAGCAGATGGCTTCACAGGTCACTTCTATAAAACATTTTAAAAAGTATTAATATTTATCCTTTTCAAACTATTCCAAACAATTAAAGAAGAGGCAACACTCCTAGACTTATTTTATGAAGTTACCATTACCGTAACATCAAAACCGGATAAAATCACTACAAAAAAAGAAAATTACATGTAAATTATATTGTTTAGTTTTCAATTATTTGAGGGTGTTTCAGACAGGTTTTTATTTTTTTATTTGTAGTTAAGTTCAATTTGTTCAAAGAGTATACTTTATGTAATTTGATTCCTTTTAATTTTATTATGAATATTGCCTATCTTGTTGAATGATCAATATGGATTTGAATGTGGATTCTGTTTTTGTGAGTGGATTTTACTGTAATTATTATTTAGGCAAAATTATCTAATGACTTTGCTCAGGTATTCTATAGCCTTATTTAGTTGTTCTAATTATTCCTAAGGGTGAAGTGTTGAAATCTTCAACTCTAATTGTGGATTTGACTGTGTCCCTTTTTCAGTTATATCAGGTTTTTTTAAATATGTTTTGAAATTGTTATTAGGTTCTCTGATTTTTCTCTTTTCTTTCAGATTAATTTACTATTTTATGATTCCATTCTATATTATTTATTGGATTATTACCTGTAATTTGTGTTGTATTTAGTAATTATTCTAGGACTACAGTATTCATTCTTATTGTAGTAAGAATTCAAATAATATTATACTACTTCACATAGAGTATAAACATGTTTCAACAGAATGCTTTCACAACTAGGGCACCTGCAGATGCTGGTGGAGGACCCCAACATCCAAGGAGATGGGAAGAACCCCCAAGGGAACCGAAAGGATGTGGGGGGACTGAGGGGAGGGGAGAAGTGGAGGCTGGACAGGACCAGTGCCCCTGAGGGGTGGCTGAGAGGATGGAGGGTTTCCCACACCTGGAGGGACCCTCAAGGGCTTGAATCAGGGGGAGCAGCCACAGCACTTCCCCTGCCTAACCGGTTGGGGAAGTCTTCCCAGCTCTCAGAGGTCCCTTCTGGGCTGGGTTTGTCCTGGGGGTGTAGAAGGGAGGCTGGGGAGATCAGGAGAGGCAGGTGGGAGGGGCTCTCCATTACAGGAGGAGCAGGAGAGGAGCAGAGGGTGTTTGCCCTGCCCACTTGAGCCCAGGAAGCCTGGTGGGCTCCCAGGTGGGGTCCCCTACCATCTGAGACCAGAGGTGGGAGAGAGAAGCATGCTTGGGTCCCTTCTGTTTTGTTGAGCCTAAGCCCCACCTCCCACCCTCCCACCCCGCCTTTTCCTACCCTGTGGGTACTAAGAATAGGCCCTGCCCATCACCCAAACCTCAGCCCTTCTTAGGCCCCCACCCTCCACAACCAAGGCCTTTTCCACCTTTTTTTTCCTCCTCCTCTTTTTTACTATTGTGGTTCTGTTTTACATTCTGATTGTTGTTTCATCTATATTTTTATTTTTTTCTAATATAGCTGTTAGTTTCCTAGACTAATTTTATTTTTTACTTTGTTATTGTTCTCCTTTATTTATCTGTTTATTTTTTTGCCACCCTATGCCACTTGCAGGATCTTGGTTAATGAGACAGGGGTCGGGCTGAAGCTCCTGTGGTGGGAGCTCCAAGTCAGAACCACTGGACTAACAGAGAACCTCAGACCCCAGGGAATATTCATCAGAGTGAGGTCTCCCAGAAGTCTTCATCTCAGCACCAAGACCCAGCTCTACCCAGCAGCCTACAAACTGCAGTGTTGGAGCCTCAGGCCAAACAACCAGTAAGACAGGAACACAATCCCACTCATTAAAAAAAGAGACAGAAAAAATATATGTAACAGATGAAGGAGCACGGTAAAAACCTAAAATACCCAATAAATGAAGAGGAAAAAGGCAATCTACCTGAAAAAGAATTCAAAGTAATGATAGTAGAGATGATCTAGAATCTCTGAAATAGAATGGAGGCCCGATTTGAGAAAATACAAGAAATGTTTAACAAAGATCTAGAAGAACTAAAGAACAAACAAACAGAGATGAACAACACAATAACTGAAATGAAAAATACACTAGAAGGAATCAATAACAGAATAACTGAAGCAGAAGAATGAATAACTGAGCTGGAAGACAAAATGGTGGAAATATCTGTCGAGGAGCAGAATAAAGAAAAAAGAATGAAAATAATTGAAGACAATCTCTGAGACCTCTGGGACAACACTAAACAAACCAACATTCAAATTATAGGGTCCCAGAAGAAAAGAGAAAAAGAAAGGGTCTGAGAAAATATTTGAAGAGATTATAGTGGAAAACTTCCCTAACATGGGAAAGGAAATAGTCATTCAAGTCCAGGAAGCACAAGAGAGTCCCATACAGGATAAACCCTAAGAGAAACACACCAAGACACATATTAATCAAACTAAGAAAAATTAAATTCAAAGAAAAAATATTAAAAGCAGCAAGGGAAAACCAAAAAACAACATACAAAGGAATCCTCATAAGGTTATCAGCTGATTTTTTAGCAGAAACTCTGCAGGCCAGAAGAGTGTGGCAGGATATACTTAAAGTGATGAAAGAGAAAAACCTACAATCAATATTACTCTACCCGGCAAGGATCTCATTCAGATTCGATGGAGAAATCAAAAGCTTCTCAGACAAGCAAAAGCTAAGAGAATTCAGCACCACTAAACCAGCTTTACAACAAATGCTAAAGAAACTTCTCCAAGCGGGAAACACAAGAGAAGAAAAAGACCCACAAAAACAAACCCAAAACAATTAAGAAAATGGTAATAGGAACATATATATCAATAATAACCTTGAATGTAAATGGTTTAAATGTCCCAACCAAAAGACACAGACTGGATGGATGGATAAAAAAACAAACCCATACATATGCTGTCTACAAGAGACCCAATTCAGACCTAGGGACACATACAGACTGAAAGTGAAGGGATGGAAAAAGATATTCCATGCAAATGGAAATCAAAAGAGCTGGGGTAGCAATAGTTGTTTCAGATAAAATAGACTTTAAAATAAAGACTGTCACAAGAGATAAGGAAGGACACTACATAATGTTCAAGGGAACAATCCAAGAAGAAGATATAACAATTATAAATGATAATGCAGCCAACATAGGAGCACCTCAATACATAACGCAAATGCTAACAACCATGAAATGGAAAATTGACAGTAACACAATAATAGTAGGGGACCTTAACACCCCACTTACACCAATGGACAGATCATTCAAACAGAAAATAAATAAGGAAATACAAGCTTTAAATGATACAATAGACCACATAGATTTATTTGATATTTATAGGACATTCCACCTGAAAGTGGCAGAGTACACTTTCTTCTAAAGTGCACATGGAACGTTCTCCAGGATAGATTACATCTTGAGTCATAAATCAAGCCTTGGTAAATTTAAGAAAATTGAAGTCGTATCAAGCATCTTTTCTGACCGCAACGCTATGAGACTGGAAATCAATTACAGGAAAAAAATTGTAAAAAACACAAATACATGGAGGCTAAACAGTGCACTACTAAATAACCAAGAGATCACTGAAGAAATCAAAGAAGGAATTAAAAAACACAGAGAAACAAATGACAACAAAAACATGATGACCCAAAACCTATGGAATGTAGCAAAAGCAGTTCTAGGAGGGAAGTTTATAGCAATCCAATCTCACCTCAAGAAACAAGAAAAATCTCAAATAAACAATCTAACCCTACACCTAAAGCAACTAGAGTAAGAAGAACAAAGAAAACCCAAATCAGTAGAAGGAAAGGAATCATAAAGATCAGAGCAGAAATAAATGAAATAGAAACGAAGAAAATAGCAAAGATCAATAAAATTAAAAGCTGGTTCTTTGAGAAGATAAACAAAATTGATAAACCCTTAGCCAGACTCATGAAGAAAAAAAGGGAGAGGATGCAAATCAATAAAATTAGAAATGAAAAAGGAGAAATCACAACTGACACCACAGAAATACAAAGGATTATAAGAGACTACTACAAACAACTGTATGCCAATAAAAAGGACAACCACGAAGAAATGGACAGATTCTTGGAAAGGTACAGTTCTCCAAGACTGAACCAGGAAGAATTAGAAAATATAAACAGACTTATCACAAGTAAATAAATGAAACTGTAATTAAAAATCTTCCAACAAACAAAAGTTCAGGACCAGGTGAATTCTATCTAACATTTAGAGAAGAGCTAACACTGATACTTCACAAATTCTTCCAAAAAATTGAAGAGGGAGGAACACTACCAAATTCATTCTATGAAGCCATCATCACCCTGATACCAAAACCAGAAAAAGATATCACAAAAAAAGAAAATTATAGACCAATATCACTGATGAACATAGATGCAAAAATCCTCAACAAAATACTAGAGAACAGAATCCAACAACATATTAAAAGGATCATATACCATGATCAAGTGGTATTTATCCCAGGAATGCAAGGATTCTTCAATATATGCAAATCAAACAATGTGATAAACCATATCAACAAGTTAAGGAATAAAAACCATATGATCATCTCAATAGATGCAGAAAAAGTTTTCGACAAAATTCAACACCTATTTATGACAAAAACTCTCCAGAAAATGGGCATAGAGGGAACCTACCTCAACATAAAAAGGCCATATATGACAAACACACAGCAAACATCATACCTAGAGGTGAAAAACTGAAAGCATTTCCACTAAGACCAGGAACAAGACAAGGATGTCCACTCTCACCACTATTATTCAACATAGTTTTGGAAGTCCCGACCATGGCAATCAGAGAAGAAAAAGAAATAAACAGAATACAAATTGGAAAAGAAGAAGTAAAACTGTCACTGTTTGCAGATGACATGATACTATACACAGAAAAACCTAAAGATGCCACCAGAAAACTACTAGAACTAATCAATGAATTTGGTACGGTTGCAGGATACAAAATTAATGCACAGAAATCTCTGGCATTCCTATGCACTAACAACAAAAAATCAGAAAGAGAAATTAAGGAAACAATCCCATTTACCATTGCAACAAAAAGAATAAAATACCTAGGAATAAACCTACTCAAGGAGGTGAAAGACTTGTACTCAGAAAACAATAAAACACTGATGAAAGAAATCAAAGACGACATAAACAGATGGAGAAATCTACCATGTTCTTGGATTGGAAGAATCAATACTGTGAAAATGACTATACTACCCAAAGCAACCTACAGATTCATATGGAAACACACAAGACCCTGAGTAGCCAAAGCAGTCTTGGGAAAGAAAAACAGAGCTGGAGGAATCAGGCTCCCCAACTTCAAACTATACTACAAAGCTACAGTAATCAAGACAGTATGGTACTGGCACAAAAACAGAAATATAGATCAATAGTACAGGATAGAAAGCCTAGAGATAAACTCATGCACCTATGGTCATCTAATTTATGACAAAAGAGGCAAGGACATACAATGGAGAAAAGACAGCCACTTCAATAATTGGTGCTAAGAAAACTGGACAACTACATCTAAAAGAATGATATTAGAACACTACCTAACACCATACACAAAAATAAGCTCAAATTGGATTAAAGACCTAAATGTAAGGCCAGACACTATAAAACTCTTAGAGGAAAACATAGGAAATACACTCTGACATAAACCACAGCAAGATCTTTTTTGATCCACCTCCTAGAGTAATGGAAATAAAAATAAACAAATGGACCTAATGAAACTTCAAAGCTTTTGCACAGCAAAGGAAGCCATAAACAAGACAAAAAGACAACCCTCAGAATGGGAGAAAATATTTGCAAATGAAACAACGGACAAAGATTAATCTCCAAAATATACAAGCAGCTCATGGAGCTCAGTATCAAAAGAACAAACAATTCATTAAAAAAATGGGCAGAAGACCTAAATAGACATTTCACCAAAGAAGACATAGAGATGGCCAAAAGGCACATGAAAAGATGCTCAACATCACTAATTATAAGAGAAATGCAAATCAAAACTACAATGAGATATCACCCCGCACTGGTCAGAATGGCCATTATCAAAAAATCTACAAAAAATAGATGTTAGAAAGGGTGTGGTGAAAAAAGAACCCTCCTGCACTGTTGGTGGGAAGGTAAATTGATACAACCACTATGGAGCACAGTATGGAGTTTCCTTAAAAAACTCAAAATACTACCATATGACCCAGGAATCCCACCACTGGGCACATACCCTGAGAAAACCATAATTCAAAAAGAGACATGTACCACAGTGTTCACGGCAGCACTATTTACAATAGCCAGGACATGGAAGCAACCTAAATATCCATCAACAGAAGAATGGATAAAGAAGATGTGACACATATATACAATGGAATATTACTCAGCCATAAAAAGAAAAGGAATTGAGTTATTTGTAGTGAAGTGAATGGACCTAGAGTCTATCATACAGAATGAAGTAAGTCAGAAAGAGAAAAACAAATACCATATGCTAACACATATATATGGAATCTAAAAAAAAAAATGGTACTATGAACCTACTGGCAGGGCAGAAATAAAGACGTAGACATAGAGAATGGACTTGAGGACACAGGGGGGAGGTAGAAGCTGGGGCAAAGTGAGAGTAGCATCGACATATATACACTATTGAATGTAAAATAGTTACCTAGTAGGAAGCAGCAGCATAGCACAGGGAGATTGGCTCAGTGCTTTGTGATGACCTAGAGACGTGGGACAGGGAGGGTGGGAGGGAGGCTCAAGAGGGAGGGGATATGGGGATATATGTATGCATATGACTGTTTCACTTTGTTGTATAACAGAAACTAACACAGTATTGTGAAGCAATTAAACTCCAATAAAGATCTATTTTAAAAATACTTTCATTTTCCCACATCTGCCTTTGCGCTATCATTATCATACATTTTATTTTACATATGTTATAAACCTAAAAATACAATGTCAAAAATTTTACTGTAAGCTGTCAATTTACATTTTTAAAATTTAGAAGACTAAGTCTTTTTAAGTTTCCCACATTTTTTCCATTTCCAGCATTCTTCTATCCTTTGTGAATAACCAAGTTTCCACTAGTATTACATTTCTCTGCCTGAAGAAATTTCTTTAATCTTTCCCATAGTGCAAGTATGCCAGCTATGAGTTTTCTCAGCATTCGTCCATCTGAAAAAAATCTTTTCACTTTTATTTTTGAAAGATAGATTTTCACTGAGTATATAATTCTAGGTTGAGAGTGTTCCAGTGCTTTAAAGGTGTTATACCATTGTCTCTGGCTTGCATAGTTTCCCATGAGAACTCTGCTGTCATTCTTATCTTTGTTTCTCTGTATATGATGGGCTTTCCCTCCCTCTGATTGTCTTCTCTTTGTATTTGGTTTTCAGCCATTTAATTTTTTATTTTATTGTATTTTCCATTGTATTGTTTTCTGTACTTTCTGGATCTGTGGCTTGTTATATTTCCTTAATTATAGAAAATTCTTTGCCACTATCTCTTCCAATATTTATTTTGTTCTGTTATCTTTCTCTTCTCCTGATCAAATGCTAATTGTATTTGTTAGTTTTTTTTATAGTGTCCAGCACTCTAGGATCTTTAAATTTGTTTGTTTATTTTTGTGTTGTTGTTTTTCTCTTTATGTTTCAATTTGAACAATTTCTCATGACTTATCTTCAGGCTTACTGCTGACAATCTCATCAAGAGAATTGTTTTTCTTTGACATCATGGTAGTTTTTTATTTACAACATGTAATGTGATATTTTTATAGTTTTTTTCTCTCTGCTGAAATTTCCCATCTGCTCATGCCAGCTATCCATCTTTTCTATTAGATTCTTCATGATATTAATCGTAGTTATTTTAAAACTTTTGGCTGATAGTTTCAACATCTTTGCCATTTCTGGGGCTTATTCTGTTCTTTTTATCTTTTGATAGTGGATATCTTCTTGTTTTCTCCTCTGTGTTATTCTATTGAATGCCAGCATGTGAATGTAAAAGAACAGTGGAGAGTAAGTAAATAATACTATGCTGGGAAATCGGTACACTTCTTTTTCAGACCATTTTTCTGTGGTGTGTGTGTCTGTGTGTGTGTGTGTGTGTGTGTGTGTGTCTGAAGGAATGGGTTGATTTAGTCAATAGTTGAGCTTGGTTTGGATTTTGTTTTAAATTTTAATTGCTCTGTTGTACACCTAAAACTAATATAATATTGTAAATCAACTACACTTCATTTAAAAAAATTTAAATTGTATATTATGTGTATTTTACCACAATGAAAAAGGGGGACTCTTTAAGGTCTCCTGCCCTGGCCCAATCTTTCTCCTAAGTCTGCCTTTTTCTCATTGTTAGTTTAGGAGTGACATTCTTTTCCGGCTTTCTCTACCCTAAATGGAAGCAGAAATGCCATCTTGATGTTTTACTGTTATTAGATACTGAATTCCTTGAAGATGTCAATCAAGGTGACTTGTTACCCCAAAATGAAACTCAAAATAAAATACTCCAATTCTATGTATACTCCTAATATCATATCTACTTCACATTTTAGCTTCAGTGTATCGTAATATTAATTTCCATTAAGTTACACATAGAAATCAAATATCCTAGCTCTAACTTGGCCACACAGTTACTCTAGCTCAAGTTATTTCTGATAGTTTCATGGGTTGTGTACCTAGAGAAATCTCTCTCCCAGGGTGCCTGCATGGCTCCATAGGCATGCGCCATAATCTCTGCACCATGGTCTCTCTTCAGATCTCCACTGGGCACAGCACTTTCCCAACTTATGTTTGCAATTACTCCACCAAGCAGATCCTGCTCCAATGCAGCTCTGCCAGAGTGGACCATCACTACCATTCCCCTGGGCTACATGCTACAAACCATGAGCCATGGAACACTAGAGTCATGCAATGTTCTAGAGAGGAAGGAGAGAGCATTCCTCATTTTTGTGTTATGAGGATCCCTCTCTTGTGTTCTATATGAGAGATCTCAAGGCAGGATTGCTTGAGCCTGATGTATCACACAACAGATTTTTTCTTCCATCTTTTCTTCCCTCTATAACAAGGTAGACATGTGGGCATCTACGCTAAGGGCAGATTTAAGTAATAGCAATTATGTCTTCCAGATCCCTGTCACCTCTGAGAAGTACATCTTTTTACTGGTTCAAACTCTTCATGCTTTGCCCCTTCTTCCCTGAGCAGCATAGCACAGCAAGCCTCTTTCAGATCACTGCACAAATTCACCAGACATACCCACTTATGTCTGAACCCCAACAATATATGTGGTTTGAATCCCACACACAAACACACACCAATCAGACTCCTTAGGCCCAAATGCAAGTAGCCATCTGTCATGTCTGCTCAGCAATTAACCAAATAGGTCTGAACTCTTCACAGCAGGCTGTGTCTCCAGTTGTAATTTCCATAATGAAAATATGTTTTTCATTAGTAAAGGTGCCTTTCCCCAAAGGAATCTAGAAGAATGCAAATCATCTTCAAATTTTCATAATACAATCGGAATTGGTGCATTTTAATGCTACCTTTTGACATTTATAGATTTTATCCTAGGGAGTGGTGAGATGGCGAAATAACATATGTGTACAGTGTCAAATTCAGAATTAAGTCAAATAATCTTAACCAAGAAATCATTTCTTAGAAGTGATTTAGTGAAACTAAGGACAGCAAAAAACATTTTATAACAAAAATATGTTCTTTTTATGTATATAATATTTTAAATGAAGGATAAAGACACACAAAGAGCATAAACTTCAGAATGTATAAACTACAAAATCTCAAGTTCTCACACTTGATGTTTTTAGGTCATTTAAAAAAGATGTAGGAGAATATATATTATTTTATATCACTGAGATTTAGGAATAGCATTTGACACCTTTTCAATTTTTTTCATTTAATTTATACATTAATACAGAAAAATTAATTCTTGTTATCCATTTGATGCTTACTCCTTCCTCCCACATATGTTGCAAATTTTAATTAGCCCAGGCACAGATAAGCTTTCCTTCTCTCTACCTTCCTTTCCCGACCAGTATCATCTCTTCTCTTTCCCTCTTTTTCTACTTCAGTTTCCTACTACCCTTCCATATGTACTTTTGAGTAAGTCTTTTGAATAAGACATTAGTTCTTTATACCTCAGTGTGCATTTATGTCAGGGATACTTGTATTCTAAATCTTTATCTTCACTGTATACTAACGAACCTTTTAAATGAAAATCCAGTATCAGCCGTCCAAGAGATCCAGGCAAACTTAATTGAAAATCCCCAATTCCACAGCCATTTTTTATGATTTTTGTGAATTCCCAAGAGTTATTTATTCTCTTGGTGTTCTCTGTCAATGGATCCTGAGTTCATGTGTCCTGTCTCTGTCATGCATCAACTTGGACTCAAGAAGTCAGCGCATTTTTTGAGTTCAGATGGATTTGCTAAAGATTTGGAGCTACAATGGACAGCACACGTCCCTCTACCATCTCAGAAGCTCCATCCTTCCTCTTTCCTTGTTTCCTCTGAGCACACCCTGTGACCCTCAAATTCTTCCCTTCCTATCATGCAGAGCATTTCTTCTCTCCCACAGAGTCTGCTCTGAAACTTAGAGGTGGAAATTCATCAAGATAATCAACATAACTTAGAGCCTTCCATTCATCAGGAGCAACCTTCCTTAGAAGATAGTGGGGATTACAAAGAACAGGTTTTCTCCTTTTGCCTCCATATAAGGAAGTTCTGACAGTAGTTGGGAAGGCTGCTGGAAGACAATCAACTTCGGCAATTTTGGTTGAGTGAAGACTTTATTTCAAGACAACTTTGGAATGCCATCAAGAGAGAGGTTGTGTGAGGAGGGTCACGAGTGGTGACAGCATGGAGTTGGTTCTTGGCAAGGGCTGTACCACTGCACACTCAGCAAAGTGTTGTCAGCAGCAATTAAGCATAGTGTTACTGCAGCAGTGAGAGCAACTCAAGTAGGCGATTTACCCACCTCCCAAAGAAGAGAGGCTTTGCGGCAATGAGGTGAGGTCAGCACACACTGGCACTGGCTGCACTTCTGGTTGTTAATTGGAAAAAGTGCTTCTTCTCTCTTAAAGCAGGGTTTCTGCATTTAGAGCAAAGATAGGTTCACTATGTTTTTCTTTTTTGAAGAATATGAATATAATTGTCCCCATCCCCATGGCCCAAACTTTAAACAATGCCTCCCAACTCAAAGAAAAACAGCCAGACAACTAAATAGTTATTAAAAACAATTCAAAGTAATTCAAATATTTTTCCATTTCTTGAGGAACCAACTTCTTAACCCACAATCAAACATCTTAAGCATCCTGTCTCTTTAGCTCTTCCATTCTCAATAACTTCCATGTAGATAGAAGTTACTTCCTGGGAGCATTTTATCTGTCATCCTCAAGTCCCAACTTAAAATTCCACGAAAACTATCTTACTAGATATATCTAGTATTCTATCCCATTTTTAGATTTATTGGGGTTTTTTTCATTTTCAGTATAAATTTTCTGTCTTACACTTCTCCTGTTCACTAATAAACTAGATCCTCATAATAGAAATGTCTGTTGGGGAGGTGGGTAGGCTGGGGGAAGAGAACATGGTCAAAGGCTAAGTACTAAGGCAAGAATCCTAGAATTTCCAGAATTTTCCTTATGGATAACAGGAGGGTCAGAGGTTATGAGTGTTTATGCATTATTTGCTTTCACCTGTATTGTACAAGGAAGATAGGATCTCTGGGAAAGGATCAAGGTTTTTCTTCTGTTTGATAGAGAGGAAACATCCCTCCACTACTTTTGTATCTGATAAGGGGATTTACTGAAAAAAATAAACACAAGAGTGGGATTTTCTGAGGCTAGCACTAACAGATCTACTTGGCCCCTCTTCACTACAGCTATGAGCACACCCTTTCTACCAGAAGTGGCCACAGTGATGAAAGCCTTAACCTAGACCATGAGAATCCTTGGAAATGTGAGGACTAATGTGAAATCACTGAGCAGGGGGCCCCAAAGGCCTTGAGTGGCTCAACTCTCATCCATACCGATGACCTGGGGAAGGTCTGGCCTCCCCTGTCCTTTACTGTTTGCCCCTCAAATTTCAGTAGGATGTTTATGCAAACATGATCGTCCAAAATGATCATCCCTACCAGGACAAGAATTTTCCAGGCCAGGTCCCTCTGAGAGACAAGAATGAGACTTTCCTGCTCCGGCTATTGACAGAGGCTGGCTCATTAATTTACGCCTGCTGGTTAAAGCCTGAGGGCTCACAGGCCAGGGGCAGAAAAATCATCCCAGTCAGCAGCACCTTTCTGGAAAGCTTTGTTCTCAGCTGAGCACCTAGAGACCCTCCCCAAACCCAGTGACACTGCAGACTTGCTTCACTCCCCAAATGCTCTACCCCTGGGCTCGCGGCGGGTGTCTCAGTACAGTAAACAGCAGAGCCTGCTGTTTCCTGAACAGCAGAGCCCAGGCCAGGTGTGCTGGGAAACACATAGGCCCCTGCCAAACACTATCTGAGGGTGAGAGGCATGTCTTATTGACCATCTTATAATCGCCACGTGTTGGGAAGCACAACCTAAGGGCCTTTCATATAAGACGTGCTGATGTCAATTCCAGACAGACTCTGCTCCGATAACACTCCTGCAAATGAGCAAACATATGTTTGGAATTACCATGCAATATTCAGATTGTAAAACAAAAATACAAATTAAAACGTTAACTCAGGTTGGTTAATAGTTGTATGGCCTTATGTCACCTTTGAAACGAATGATACGCTGTAGTGTGCTTCATAATTCTACTGCCACAATACCAGGAGCTAACAAACGTTGAACACATACAGTGTGTCAGGCACATATCATGTGATTTCATCTAATGCACGGCCTGCAGCTGCCAGTCACTTCCTTCTGCTCCCACTGTGACTCTCCACTCAGAATGCGTTCAGGCCCCCAGGGAATGGACACAGCGCAGAAGGCACAAAGTAACCACAGGCTTTGTTCCAGGCCAGGTGGGAATACACTTCTTCATTACGAGAGTGAATGCAAATGAGCACAATTTAAATGAAGCCTGGCTCAATTACTCCATAGGAAGGCAAAGCAAGAAAAATTCAAAAGAAGCCTTGCAGAGAGAAGCAGGAGAGCCACGGGGGGGTAACCGGCCAACTCATTTCCTGCCAGAACTTTCGCATCACAGTACACCACTTCTGTTTTTCTGCTTTGTCTATCAGTAAAATGAGAGCCTCGTGACAATAAAGCCCCTGGCCAGAGTTGGTGATTAAATGCAATATTCAAAATCAGCTTCCACAGAAATAAGCTGTCACAAAGAGGCGGATGAGGAAGGTGGCCTAACGGCTCTGGTTTCAGTTCTCCTCCTGTGAAATGAGTTGCTGAACTTCATTTTCCTCTAGATCCCTTAGTATCCAGCTCCATTGCCACCTGCTTGACCTAAACCTGCGCAGGAAACTGTGATCTGTGGCAGGGGGACAGGAGATGCATAGTTTGGCTTCTGAGGAATACGGCTTCTGGAAAGCTCTGTGATTAACCTACCCTCCCCAAAGCAGACACTCTGTCCTTCCACCCCACTCCAGCCCCTGACAAAAAGCCATTCCCGGGATTTCTCTTCTCACCTACTTGCAGTAGAGGAAAGAACAATGAACAATGAACCAAGGAAAGAACAATGAACCAAGAACAATGAACCAACAATGAACAATCTGGTTACAAAACTGGATTCTTATCCCAAATGTCAGCTAGCTGTGTGATCTTTGCCTAAGTGATTAACCTCCTGGGAGTGTTTCCTCGGCTGAAAAATGAGGGGATCGGGCCAGGTGGTCTCTAAAGATCCCTTCCAACTTTGAAACTTGAAGAAATAACACAAGTCACATGGAATAAAGGAATTTTTATGACAAAGTTCTCAAGCTTTAGATTCAGCAGTGATGCAGAATGCAAACCAAATGGCCAGTTGGAAGGAAATAGCTTCCAAGAAGTGGTATTGATAAGCACCTAATTTTCATACCAGACTTAGATTTCATATAAGTATTATCAAGTCCCTTACTTAGAGAGTGATGCCAATTTTAGCTACAGTTACAAGATTGATTTCAGTATAAAATTTCACATAAAATCTATTTCTTCTAATTACTGATATCTGCTCCGCCCAGTAGTTAAGAGACAATGGATATATGGTCTTTTCTCCAACAGTCCGAGGTTTATTTAAAATTAATAAACAGAAAATAATAGCTCAATAATTATCTTTGAATAAAGGAATAATATGAACAAGTGACATTTTCTAACCAACCTATTTCCTGCCATTTGTGTGGGCTCCAAATGAAAGTGGTCAAACTCATAGTTATTGTGCCTCCTTATAGCATGGGAACTATATATACTAGGTTCTGAAGATTCAGAAATGAAGAGATCACAATCTAGTTTGAAAAGGAAGAAAATAGAGTAAATGGTGAAAAACAATGCAGTCATAGTCAGCTTTCCTTTAAAGTGCTTCCACACCACCATCAAAAAGTCTACAAATAAATGCTGGCGAGGGTGTGGAGAAAAAGGAACCCTCCTACACTGTTGGTAGGAATGCACGTTGGTACAGCCACTACGGAAAACAGTATGGATAAAGCAGAAACTAACACACCATTGTAAAGCAATTATACTTCAATAAAGATGTTAAAACAAAACAAAACAAACAAAAAAACCAGTATGGAGGGTCCTTAGAAAGCTAAAAATAAAGTTATCATATGATCCAGCAATCCCACTCCTGGGCATATATCCAGAGAAAACTCTAATTCAGAAAGATACATGCACCCCAATGTTCATAGCAGCACTATTTACAATAGCCAAGATATGGAAGCAACTTAAATATCCATTGACAGATGGCTGGATAAAGAAGATGTGGTATACACACACACACACACACACATACACACATACACACATAAAAATGAATGCAATCATACCATTTGCAGCAACATGGATGGACCTAGAGATTATCATACTAAGTGAGGTAAGTCAGACAGAGAAAGACAAATATCCTATGATATCATTATATGTGGAATCGAAAAAAAATGTTATGAATGAACTTATTTATAGAACAGAAGTAGACTTAGACATAGAAAACAAACTCATGTTTACTGAAGGGGAAAGGAAGAGAGGAATACATTAGGAGTTTGGAATTAGCAGATACAAACTACTCTATATAAAATAGATAAACAACAAGGTCTTACTCTATAGCACAGGTAACTATTTTCAATATCCTGTAATAAACTACAAAGAAAAAGAATAGAAAAGTACTCCTTAGTGCTGAGGTCCCCACTCTTACCTTCTGTAGGGTCAGGAACAAGGCAGGAGGAGCCTATGGGTGTTGAGGGATAATGTTTGTTGCTCCCTCTCAGAGGAGAGGGGGAAGGTAGGATAGTATGGGTATTCTTATTACCTGTACTGCTTTCATGGGCAATTTCTCCAGTATCACACAGTTCCCTATCAGTTTGAAAATGAATTCAACATTTTTCCACCAAAAAAAAAAATTGCTGCCATAAATTTGATTATGTTTTCCATTTTTCTAGCAAATACAAAGTAACTAAAACATTCTTTCTGGTGTGTGTGGTAGGGGTAGGAGCAGGACACCATGCACAGTTATGTGCCTAGACATGCTTGATGGCCCAGAATGGGACATTGGTTGTATTTAGGGGGATCGTTTCTATGGGAAACTGTAGAGAAGGACCAGAGAAGTCAGCATTTTGTGGGAGGGGCTATATCATTTTACACTCCTACTAGCAATGTATGAGAGTTGCAAGGATATACAATGGAGAAAAGAAAGTCTCTTCAATAAGTGGTGCTGGGAAAACTGGACAGCTACATGTAAAGAGTGAAATTAGAACACTCCCTAACACCATACACAAAAATAAACTCAAAATGGATTAGAGACCTAAATTTAAGACCAGCCACTATAAAACTCTTAGAGGAAAACATACAAAGAACACTCTTTGACATAAATCACAGCAAGATCTTTTTTGATCCACCTCCTAGAGAAATGGAAATAAAAACAAAAATAAACAAATGGGACCTAATGAAACTTAAAAGCTTTTGCACAGCAAAAGAAACCATAAACAAGACGAAAAGACAACCCTCAGAATGGGAGAAAATATTTGCAAACGAATTAATGGACAAAGGATTAATCTCCAAAATATATAAACAGCTTATGCTCAGAATGGGAGAAAATATTTGCAAACGAATGGGAGAAATGGGAGAAAATATTTGCAAATGAATTAATGGACAAAGGATTAATCTCCAAAATATATAAACAGCTCATGCAGCTCAATATTAAAGAAACAAACAACCGAATCCAAAAATGGGCAGAAGACCTAAATAGACATTTCTCCAAAGAAGACATACAGATGGCCAAGAAGCACATGAAAAGCTGCTCAACATCACTAATTATTAGAGAAATGCAAATCAAAACTACAATGAGGTATCACCTCACACCAGTTAGAATGGACATCATCAGAAAATCTACAAACAACAAATGCTGGAGAGGGTGTGGAGAAAAGGGAACCCTCTTGCACTGTTGGTGGGAATGTAAACTGATACAGCCACTATGGAGAACAGTATGGAGGTTCCTTAAAAAACTAAAAATAGAATTACCATATGATCCTGCAATCCCACTACTGGGCATATACCCAGAGAGAATCATAATTCCAAAAGACACATGCACCCCAATATTCATTGCAGCACTATTTACTATAGCCAGGTCATGGAAGCAACGTAAATGCCCATCAACAGATGAATGGATAAAGAAGTTGTGGTACATATATACAATGGAATATTACTCAGCCATAAAAAGGAACAAAATTGAGTCATTTGTTGAGACGTGGATGGATCTAGAGACTGTCATACAGAGTGAAGTAAATCAGAAAGAGAAAAACAAATATCATATATTAACGCATGTATGTGGAACCTAGAAAAATGGTGCAGATGAACTGGTTTGCAGGGCAGAAGTTGAGACACAGATGTAGAGAACAAACGTATGGACACCAAGGTGAGAAAGCCGCAGGGTGGTGGGGGTGGGATGCTGAACTGGGTGATTAGGATTGACATGTATACACTGATGTGTATAAAATTGATGACTAATAAGAACCTGCTGTATAAAAAAATAAATAAAATAAAATTCAAAAATTCCCAAAAAAAAGAATCCCCACACAATTGAGGAAATCATCTAATATAACAATTAGACCAAAGAAAATAGAAAAAAATAAGAGTTGAGTCTTACTGAGCACATATATGAGCTAGGCACTATTCTAGGCACTTTATATGTATTTACTCATTGAACCCTTGTAACCAGCATTTGAGCTAATACTATTGTTATCTCCATTGAAATAAAAAAAACCAAAAACATTAAGTAACTTGCCCAAGGTCACACAGGTAGTAAGTGGGGAAGCTGTTATTTCAACCAGGCAATCTGGCTTAAATCTATGCTGTTAATCACAAAGCCAATAATAATAATAAATAAAATAAAACACACTTGTTAGTAATAAAGACAATTCAGAGAAAACAGAATTTCAAAAAGTAATAAGAATATCCTCTATAATACAAGAGAAGAAATTTTATGTAAGAAAACAAGAAAAGAATGCTGTTAAATGGAATATTAAGAGAACAAAAAGAATCTCCTTAGAAATTAAAACTATGGAAACATACTCTTTAAATGGAAGTCTTCCAGAAACTAGATCAAGTCATAGCTTTGTAGCTGGTCTCTCAGCTTCCAAACATGGCCCACTCTCTCTAGATTATTCTCAATGCAATGGGCAGAGTGCTTAATTTTAAACCCTAATTTAAAGCCACATTAATTCCTTGCTTAAAACTGACCAGCAAACTTCCATCACAGTTAGGATAAAATTCACAATTACTGTGGCCTGTGAAGTCCTGCATGATCTGGTGTATGGCCTCCTCGCCAATATCAACTCTGGCCATTTCCTCCTTACTCATTCCAGCCACACTAGCCTCTTGCTGTTCATCTCACCAAGCTTGCTCCTACCTCAGGGACTTTGCACTTGCTTGTTCCTCTGCTTGTAAAGCTCTTCTACCAGATCTTGACAGAACTGGTTTCTTCATTTCAAGTCTCCGAGAGGCCAAGCTTTCCCTGACCTCCCAACCTAAACCACCTCCAAATCCCTTCTGCCTTATTCCCTGAATTGTCACTTGCTGTCCCTTTACCCTGCTCTACTTTCTTTTTAAATAACATTTGCTACTATCAGAAATTATATGTTTACGCATGTGCTCTTATTAGTTTGTTTGTTTGATTGGTTGATCTAGACTATAAGCTCCATGAGGGCTAGAACTTTGCCTTCTTCACTGTTGAATCTCCCACCCCTACATGGCCCTGGTACAGAGTAAGCATTAAATAGAGATTTGTTAAATAATGAATAAATGTTAGATGGTAAAAACAATGATTGCAACTGCAGTGACTGTTTTTATAGAATCCCTGGATTTTCAATCTGCAAAATAATAAAGTAAAAGTTTGTGCAAAACAAAGGAAATTGGTTTCATTTTTTTTATGCCCACAAGCCCTGGAGGAGGTAGCTGCAGACACCATATTTAGGCTGAACAGTGTGCTCTGACATTTATTCTGTCAGCCCCAGAGTTATCTCCCTTCTGGCAGAGCCTCAGGCACAAAAGGGGAACAACACAGCACTTCTGTTAGCTAAGTATGTAAACAAGCCAGCTGCGCCCTCTGCTGGTTATCTGCAAATAAATAAAATGCTTCCACTGGGACACACAGAGGGAGAAGCATTCTCAGTTCCAAATGAGCTAAATTCTCCAGAAAAGTGACTTTTTTAAAAAAATTGAGGTGTAGTTGATGTACAATATTATACAAGTTTCAAGTGTACAACAGTGATTCACAATGTTTAAAGTTATACTCTATTTATAGTTATTATAAAATATTGGCTATATTCCCCATGTTGTAGTATATGTCCTTGTAGCTTATTTATTTTATATACAGTAGTTTGTACCTCTTAATCCCCTACCCCTATCTTGCCCCTCCCCGTTCCCTCTCCCCACTGGTAACCATTAGTTTGTCCTCTATATCTGTGAGTCTGCTTCTTTTTTGTTATATTCACTAGTTTGTTTTATTTTTTAGATTCTACATATAAGTGATATCATACAGTATTTGTCTTTCTCTGTCTGAATTATTTTACTTAAGCATAATACCCCCTAAGTCCATCCATGTTGTTGCAAACGGCAAAATTTCATTCTTTTTATGGCTGAGTAGTATTCCATATTATATATATACCACATTTTCTTTATCCATTCATCTGTTCATAGACACTTAAGTTGCTTCCATATCTTGGCTACTGTAAATAAGGCAACTATGAACATTGGGATGGATGGATGTTTTCAAATTAGTTTTTTCACTTTTTTCGAACCCAGGAGTGGAATTGCTGGATCATATGGTAGCTCTATTTTTAGTTTTTTGAGAAACCTCCACACTGTTTTCCATAGTGGCTGTATCAATGGACATTCCCACCCACAGTGGACAAGAGTTCCCCTTTCCAGGTTCTTAACTGGCAGCTCAAGGAAAATACTTTGGAGGAAGAAGAGACCAGTTGATCTGCCTTTTCACAGCTGGGCAGGTTTCTCTCAGCTCCAAATCACAAGGAGGAGGACAGATTTTCTTTAAACCATGAAGGAGGCTTTTCTGAGAAGAGCACTTATTTAGACTGTCAACTCCTATGGAATATCTCCATTGTCATAAGGGGTAGAGAGAGGACAAGAAAGAAATTCAGTGCTAATCAGAATATCTCATTAACTACAGTAATAATCTCACTCCCCAAAAATGTCCCCCAAGGAAGGCCTTCGCAACCATCTTCAGCCTGACACGCAGGGTTGACACCTGGAGCCTACAATTCCCCAGCAGCAAAGGGAATCCAGAGTTGAGGGCCTGGCATTGAGAAAGCAGCAAGACCCACACTGGAGTTCCCACAAGCTGATTCTAGAAGCAGATCTGCGGTTGTAGGCAGGGGGGAATGTGGGTAGAAAAGTGAAGTCTCCAGGCAGCAATCTTAAGGAGAGTTTTGGTATCATCTAACAGTTCTGGAGGTCAGAAATCCAAAACTCAGCTTCACTGGGCTAAAGTCATGGTGTCGGCAGGGCTGGCTCTAGAGGAGAATCTATTTCCTTGAATTTTTCAGCTTCTGGTGGCCTTGGCTTGTGACCCCCTACCCCAGCTCCAAAGCACGTGACTCCAATCTCAGCTTCCATGGTCACAGCACCACCTTTTCTCCCTCTGCTTCCCACTTATAAGGACACTTGTGGTTACATTAGGGCCCACCTGAATAATCCAGGATTACCGCCTTATCTCACAATCCTTGACTAAGTCACTTCTGCAAGGTCCCTTCTGCTGTATAAAGTATTCACAGGCTCCAGGTACTCAGACCTGGATATCTTTGAGGCCATTATTCAGCCTATCACAATATATAAAGTAAATTATATATACTCATTAGAGGATGGAGGGAATGAAAAGTGCCCATCAAACGGAGAAGGCTTATTGAGAGCAAAGAACGAGGAAGGCAACTCCATGTAATCAATGGATTCATTTCTTATAGAGTAACTTACACATAGGGTGGGGTTGGAATCCAGTGGACAGCAATCCGGAAGCATTTGCAGCTGCACTCCGCACCACTAAGGGGCCGTGGGGACAATATTATAGTTAACCCAGGAGATGGGGGTAGGTGCTTGGAAATAGGAAGTGTATTCCTAAATAAAAATTAGCGAATGGGTAGCTAACCTCGTGGGTGCTGGGAATATGTCAGTGAAGGTTTTCATCATTGTTTGGGCATGAACAGGGCAGAGAGGCCACCTGATCTAATGATTAAACAATATCATTTAACTTCAAAGCCCTCGACCACAGGGCTGTGACTTACTGCACAGTACAGTCCTGGGTAAGAGAGCAAAAGGACAGGAGAATCTGTAAGGGCCCAAGATGGTATCAGTTCTGCTAACGGCCATGCAGCACTATATATGTATAGTATATAGAATACCCACTCCTTGTTCATTATTCATGGAGAAGACACCATTACCTGATTGTTGATGCTTCAGACTGAGATAAATTTGGTTTTCATAATGTAATTCGATATATCATTGGTAAGACTGTGTCCTTACGACCAAAAGTGATCTTCTCCCGCAACAACAGACACACCCCAAGTGTGGACTGTGAACAATCCCTAAAAATAGGTGTTCATTTTTAGTAGAGGTGTGTGTATATTTTCCCCAAGGGTTTACTAACTGAAAATCACATTTTCAAGACCACATATAAGGGCCAACTGCTCCTTACCTCCCTCTGGATGAAAGGAATTAGGCTTCCTGGCACAAGTCACAAGGCGGACTACCGGTAACTCCCAAGCATTAAAGACTGAAAAACTCAGATTTTGAGAAATATTAATAAACTACTGGGTGAGAGATGAGAAAATTCTGCCAAAGGAAATGCATGTAGCCTTGCATGGAGGAGTGAGAACGTTCTTCTCTCTCTGATGTTGAAAGACTGCGGGAGAGGCAGACAAGCCACTGCAACATACAGGCCATCTGGAGCCCCCTTGTGCACGGGCACAGCCTACAGACTTGAGCAGCTGTTGATGCAGACTGTGGACATGAGATGCCTGGCTGAAGTGATGAGCAACAATCAAAAAGAAATTTGTGGGCTTCCCTGGTGGCGCAGGGGTTGAGAGTCCGCCTGCCGATGCAGGGGCCGCGGGTTCGTGCCCCAGTCCGGGAGGATTCCACATGCCGCGGAGTGGCTGGGCCCGTGAGCCATGGCCGCTGGGCCTGTGCGTCCGGAGCCTGTGCTCCGCAACGGGAGGGGCCGCAGCAGTGAGAGGCCCGCGTACCGCAAAAAAAAAAAAAAAAAAGAAAGAAGAAGAAATTTGTGAGACCTAGACCTTCCTTGGGGAGCCTCAGTAATACTTAGAAAGGGAGTCACACATCAGGACTTCCCGCTGTTATGGACAGGTGACAATGTAATGACAATTACATTAAGCAAATGTGATGTCACAGCACTCTAACAACTGGGGGAGGGGTGTACCTATTTGGTTTGGCGATAGGTTGCCATGCATATACTGACTGACTCTTGAGGACATTTTATCTGAAAACCTGACTTCCCCCTTGGGGTCCAAAAGTTCTTTTACATGTCCGGAGGTACACCTAGAACGAGGTATGGCTTGCTTTACAAACTGCCATTTTAAGAGTCTGTAGACATTTTTTTCTTGGGGGAATCCAAAAATAATCACACTGAAATTAAAATACCTATTCTAATTCAAGGATTCTATAAATTTCTGTGTATGTTCAGATGAAGATGACCTTCTTTGTCCCATATTTTTTCAATGCTATTAGAAAAAAAAATGTACTCATTAGGCTGTATATTATTTATTGATGCTCAAACTGCTCTTCCTTGAAGTTCACAGAAGATTTTGGTCGGCCCACTTCCTAAATAAAAAGGTCAGAGCTAGAGGCATACATTTTATTTTTTGTTTGTTTGTTTGTTTAATTTTATTTCTTTATTTTTGGCTGCACTGGGTCTTTGTTGCTGCTCATGGGCTTTCTCTAGTTATGGTGAGTGGGGGCTACTCTTCGTTGCGGTGCGCAGGCTTCAGTAGTTGTGGCACACGGGCTCAGTAGTTGTGGCTCGTGAGCTCTAGAGCACAGTCTCAGTAGTTGTGGCACATAGGCCTAGTTGCTCTGCAGCATGTGGGATCTTCCTGGACCAGGACTCAAACCCGTGTCCCCTGCATTGGCAGGCAGATTCTTGACCACTGCATCACCAGGGAAGTCCTGGAGACATACATTTTAATGCCTCATGCTGAGAACTGTTCTAAACCTGGGTTTCTGCAAGTTTAATTTCCAATAAAAACAAATAGCTCTTAATTTTAGCTTTCTGGTATAAATAATTCAGAGAGCCCAAGTTTGAAACAGAATCATGGGTGCTCAATTCTTTTCTATCCACAGCCTCAGAGATCCCATCTTGGTGGCCAGTTTGAGATCTTTTCTAATGAGCAGTGTAGAGAAGCTGACAGCTCCATCGGACATTGGATCCACCTGCCCTGTCTGTTGTCTTTTGGCTTTAGAGTCGAGGACAAAAACTCAAAAACTTTGTGCGTTTAGATAGAATTCTCATTACAATGCAGCTAAAAGGTGGAGTCCTTGTCCTCAGACACTCCTCCATACAAAGGTAGACATAGAGGGGAAAAAAGGGAAGACCAGATAGGGTAGTGTCATCTCAATATTATTCAGAGGTATCCCTTCCAATCCTTGGCCTTGTAGTTTTAAATACAAAGGTGGAAGAGACCTTACAAGTTTACAAGATAATGCATCCTAGTGACTTCATATGCTGAAACCAAACCAGCTTGGTTTTGAACCGTAGTCTGACCACAGGACAAATGACCCTCAGCTACAATATTACCACCCATCTCATTGGGTTATGTGGGTTAAATAAAATCATGCTTGTAAAGTGCTTAATAGAGTCACAGAGACATTGATTGGCTAGAACTAATAGTATAGTATATTATAATTACTACTACTACTACTATATTCCATATCACAGTAGCCAAAAAGAACATTTAAGCAATTCTTACTCTTAAAAAGAAAAGCTTGCCTATGGTAAAGAGGATGCACCTTGAGGTCAGGTGAAAATTTTTCCTCGTATGTGTGGTTCAGATTACATTAGAATTGTTCAGATTCTGTTTTTATTAAGGTACTAATACGCTGGAGAATGTTGAAATCCTGTTCATGTAGTTTGACAATGTAACCTCCATTGAGAAGACGGGCATTGGAAGACAAAATGTAATCAGAGCTAGCTGATACTGAGCCCGTCTGGAGGCAAAGTTAAGTAGGAATAGACCTCCTTAAACAGTGACTTAAATCAGAGGGCAGTTTACGTTTACCTCACTTAGGAGAAGTGTAGAGATAGTCCAGTGTCGGAATGGACACCACAGAGTTACTATGGGCCCATTACCTTTTCAGCTCTCTGGTCCACCATGCCTATAGTGCAAGCCTTACTTTCATTGCCCAAGATGGCTGCTGGAGCCATCACATCTCATTCTAAACAATAGAATTTTGAAAGGGAAAGAGAAAGACATTTTCCCCCTTTGTAGGGAAATAAGTTCTATACTTTCATATCTTTCCTTCTAGGTTTTACTGGTCACCCACTCATCCTTAACAGTGAGGGAGTCTGGGAAATAGAGTCTTTACTCTGAAACAAAAATTTGGTTCCCTTACTAAGGAAAAAGAAGATATTGGTGAGTTGAAGGAAGCTAAAATTTCCAGTCACACTAAATTCATTCTTCTTCTCTGAATATTCTCTATCTCTCTCCCATTTCATTCCTGGTTTTTTCCTTTTTTTTTATTTCTCAACATTCATTCTACTTTTCTCTCTGTATTCTGTACTTTCAACTTCATCCATTTCAAAGACTTCAACTGCAAGTTTGTGTGAGGCTAGGAAGGTGTTAAGCCAGCTGGTCTGTGGTCCATTTCTCTCCCTGTTATCAGAAGGATGCTCCCAAGGTGCAAAGGCAGGTGGCCCAGTCTAATCTCCTTGTAAACCTGTTGATCACTGGATCTTCTGGAATCAATTAGTGATTTTATGTGAAAAGAGTCCTTATCAGTAAAATTCTCTTAGCAGGATATCGCTGTTTCAGGATTACTTATGTTAAATAAAACTAGAGTCTGTGTATTTATGAGTCATGACCTCTAAAAAAGTCAGAAAATCTCTGTGATGATCTGTGTTTAAAAAAAAAAAGAGTTATTTCAGAATTTAAATATCCCCCACCCAGTGAGGTGACCCACAAATCTCATTTAGAGACCTCATATTTTATTTGGGGGCAAAGACTAGGTCTGATATGGGAAGAAAGGACTTAGGTAGCCACCAGATTGTCCTAGAAAATCCCTCCTTTACCTAAGCCTCTGGATTTCTTGAGACTTGAGATTGTTAGTAAACCTTGATACTGAAAAAGAGCTCTAATTTGTGAGTCTAATTTGACAAACCGATCCTTTGTGATAGTTCAGTGTGAATGGTAGCCACATCTATCTAACTTCCGATTATCTCCTAAATTCCTCCCCAATATTCCTAACAGCTTGCTGGATATAGCTAAATATTTTATCAGTACCTCAAAATCAATATATCTAATTCTTGCTGGGTATAGCTAAATATTTTATCAGTACCTCAAAATCAATATATCTAACTTCTTATCTGCCCCCTTAAATCAGTTCCTGCTCCTGAATTTCCAGGCACCCAACCTCAAAACATCAGTATCATCCCTTCCGGCTCCTCCTTCCTTGTCTCCAGTAACACTTTAAAACCTTCACTCCATCCATCTCTTCTTTTGTATTTTTACTCCCTTCTAATGATCTATCTTGTTCTAGTTCTTCTGAAAAAAATCCTTCCAACATATTAATCTTTCTATAGTACTCTTTGACACATACAAAGGACTTTTAGGGAAACATGGTAAAGGAGACATAGGATCATAAACCTAATGATATATATCACAACCTCATACATATATATGTGTGTATATATATATATGTGTATATATATATATATATATATATATATATATATATATAGTGTATCCTTTAAAAGTGGTACCCTGAACAAGGTGAGTAGATGAAATTTTGAAGAATCATACAAATATGCCCCACTGTGAAAGAAGCACATACTGGGTGTGGGAGGTAGACATCTTAGAGAAACAAACTAAAAATTCCTTTATGGGTTAAAAGCCTTTTCCCACTACTATGTATGATGACATAGCAGAAATGAGGAAAACTGCCAGGATTCACCATTTTGTTTTTCACCAACTGGGAAGAAGTCAGGAGAGGATTGAAGAATGATCACCCCAGGTTAATATATCCAAGAACAAAAAGTGACTTAGCAAAATGGAAAGAGAAAATTAAAAGTCAGACAAGAACTTGTTTTTGCCTCTTACGGGGTGGGTGATCCGTAGGAGATATGCACAATCCCCTTCTTCTACTAGAAGTCATAGTGCTGTGGTTGATGCTCTATCAGCTAGGGAATTATCAGGAAGAAGGGGGTTGGGAAGGGGGGCTTGTCCTTAATAAAGCACAGGCTTGTAATGGTACAGACAGGGCTAAGAAGAACCAACCAGGGGTAGTGAGCTCCCTAAGGCCAGCAGCAAAGGCAGCCAGGGTCTCCCCTAGGCCTAAAGGAAAAGGGGAGGAGCAGTACCCAAGGGGACCAACAGCTATCAAGGTGGCCCCTGACATCTGGAAAGTTGGGAGTCAACTGAATAAATCCCCGTCTTCACTCTGTTTTATCCTCTGACCGTCTGTTTGTGCCTGCCATTGACAATCCAACAAGAAGCTAGGGAAAACACAGTATATGGTTTATCGATGGTCTAATCCAAAAGTCAGTCTCTTGGGTTCTAGAACAGGCTAGAGAGAGGAGTCAGAGAAGCAAAGGAGAAATATCCTGCAAGAAAGCCTTCAAGTTCTCTTGATTTTCCCACCGAATGATTGGGAGAGGAGGAAGAGAAGTAGATGGGGAAAAAAATCAGATGAAATTGGGAATAATTAATTTAGGGCAGATTATCACTGAAGAAAGTGAAGTTCAATAGCTCTCCCTGAGTTGAGGGAACAATCCAAAATCCAAGGGAAGGATGGGCACCTGTCTAGCAAGAGTGAATCCCAGGATAAGACTTTAGATAAAATAATAGAGGACCTCTCTTATGGCACAGTGGTTAAGAGTCCACCAGCCAACGCAGGGGACATGGGTTCAATCTCTGGTCCAGGAAGATCCTACATGCCACGGAGCAACTAAGCCCGTGCACCACAACCACTGAGCCTGCGCTCTAGAGCCTGCAAGCCACAACTACTGAGCCCAAGTGCCACAACTACTGAAGCCCATGTGCCTGGAGCCTGTGCTCCACAGCAAGAGAAGCCACTGCAATGAGAAGCCCATGCACCGCAATGAAGAGTAGCCCCCGCTCGCCACAACTAGAGAAAGCCCGCACACAGCAATGAAGACCCAACACAGCCAAAAATAAATAAATAAATTTATTTTTAAAATAAATAAATTAATAAAATAAAATAATAGAAAAAAGAACCAGCCCACCAATCATGGCTACAAATAGTCCTTACTTTCCATCCTCAGCGAAGCAGAACATGGAGCACAAATGATTTAGTTGAAGCTCAGATGGAAGAAACTAACAGAGAGGGCATAGAATCAAGGGAAATTCACCCATATGGTATTCGGGCAGTAGGGCTGGTTCTGCCCAAGGTGAGTAAAATGAAAAGAAAAAACAGGACAACAGTGCATATTTATGCAAAAAACAAAGGACAAAAGAAAGGAAGAAAGAGGAAAAGAGAAGAAAAAGGAAGAGATCCTGCAAAAGAGAGATGAATAGTCTACTCTGGAAGAAATAAATATCACAGTAAACAAAAGGAAATAAATACAACAAATGCTGGAAATCTTAAGTACATAAAGAGAATATGGAAACCCTGAACCAAGAAATACATTTGTCAAACATAATGAAATAAATAAAACAAAATATTTCAGAGCTAAAGATATTTTACACTTTCAACCAAGAGTAAAGCTCTACTCAGAAAAACTCACTCCCTTAATCACTTACAAGACACAAAAAAGAAAAAATAAAAGAAATGTATACTCAACTCAAGAAGATATGAAAGGGCCAACAATATTAAAATGAGGAGAGCAGAACCAAAATAATTAATATAAGAACAGAAAGTAACAAACAAGAAGAGAAGCAAAGCATTTGACTTGATAAGTAAATTTGCCTTGTGATTTCCAGCAACCAAATGCCCAGTCTCCTTGAGACCAATCATTAAGGGACAAGAGTTGGAATTGTATCTTTTTTTTTTTTTTTTTTTCAATTTTTGACTGCATTGTGTGTTCTTTGCTGTGTGCGGGCTTTCTCTAGTCGTGGTGAGTGGGGGTTACTCTTCGTTGCGGTGTGCATACTTCTCATTGCAGTGGCTTCTCTTGTTGCAGAGCATGGGCTCCAGGTGCGCAGGCTTCAGTAGTCATGGCGTGCGGGCTCAGTAGTTGTGGGGCACGGGCTTAGTTGCCCCGCGGCATGTGGGATCTTCCCGGCCCAGGGCTCGAACCCGTGTCCCCTGCATTGGCAGGGGGATTCTTAACCACTGTGCCACCAGAGAAGCCCTGGAATTGTGTCTTATTCATTTTGTAACATCACAGTCTAAGACAATATATGATTATTAAATAATTGTGTGAAAGAGTCCTGAGTGTCCAGGTTATAAGGAGAGAGACAATCTCTGGCTTCTTGGATGAATTTTTGCCACATGGATGAGGGCTGGGGCCACTGAGAAGGCACAGGATAGAGAGTGGGTGAACCACAAGGCCTCCAGAGGTGTCTTTATAAGAAAAGTGCCCAACAAAGACCTGTTGCTTTAATTCCATTCACATGTGTGCGACTCTTCCTTCCTGCCATCTCCATTTCTACCAGTGCCCACTCCAGGCTGTGCTTGTCTTGACCTCCCTCCAGGCAGGTGCTCTTAACCGGTTCAGGGGCCATAAACACGGATGGAAAAAAATGCATTGTTATTCTCACTAACCTGTAACTAAACTTTAGCATTCCCTGCTATTATGACATAGGTGACAAACCAGTCTAGTATTAGCAGTCCCTGAAACTGTCCCCAGGAGAAATGACAGATATTTTATACTACATTGTAGCTTGGGAAGAGATCTCAAAATGTCATTCACATTCATTACTACTTCAAAATTATGGTAGTTTTTAGCCTTGATCTTAATCTTATAATTTAAGGCCTTAAATAAAGATTTTACATAAAGAAATTTAATATAAATATTCATACAATCATACTATAAACTTTTAAAATATTTTGATAAGTGTGTGTCCATGTAATTGATTTCTTTGGCATCCCTATGTATTTTATTTAATACATTTGAAAACATTGTTTTTCATGAACATGAATTTCACTAGATGCCCATGACACTCAAAGGTTAAGGACTCTGCATCAGGGTCAACTGCTGAGGGTGAATAAAACTTCTCAGAGAAGGAAAAATAGAAGTGGGACTTGTGCCATTCTCAGGTTTTGAGAAAAATCTAATTAACTCAAGAGACGATTTATCACTTAATGATTGGACTGAAGGAGGCAGGCATTTATCTGGTTTACTAGCAAGCACGTGGAAGACCTAGGAAAATCATTGAAAGGCTGCAGCGCAGAATGATCCCAAGCTTGAGCCCTAGAGTGGAACTTCTTCAGTTCAAATCTCAGCACACTGTTCGTTCCTTGCATGACCTTGAGTAGCACTCTGAGCTGAGGCTCGGTTTCCTCATCTGTAAAATGAGTCATATGAGCCCCCACCCCTCCCCCTGCCTTGGAGGGCTTTTGTAAGGACTGTGCAAGACAACCCCTGTACCCTGATCAGCTCAGCCCACTACATGTTGTGGAGGCCCCTCGCTGTTGGTATTAAAGTCAGCCAAACGTGTTTTCAACAACTTCCTCCTCCGCATCTTTTTTTAAATATTTTCCCCTAATGATGAGATGCGTTCCTCACCCCATCATACAGACCAGCTTCCCAAGACTACTTTCTGTCTCTCCTTCTCTCCTCCCCCTCCTTCCATCAGAACTCACTCTCAGATAAGGCTGCAATATTACTTACATCTCTGAGTGTTATTCAGTGTTTGGTTACCTCTTCCAGGGATGACAATCCTATCATTGGGTGAGAAGCCTTTTCCCCCCGGCAAAAATCAATTTTGGTTTCCCGAAGCAGGTAAAGGTAATATTTCTCTTCCCATGTGGAGTGCTTGCCCTCTGCTTCTCTAACCCCACTTGTCCTGTTCAAGTCTGACCTTGTTCGCAAAGCTCCTCACCTCTCACCTTCACTTCTGATGCCACTGAACTCTGAACACATACGCCTGCCCTCCATCTGGACACCCAGCCAAGTCTATTTTCTTTATCTCTCTCCTCTGCTTTTCTAGGGCAGGGCAGCTGTCCTCAGGGACAGGGGCCTGCTATCTTTTCTTTTATATTCCTAGGGACCCCCAACTAAGCATTTAAAGAAAGAGCAGCTGTAAACAGTTTTTAGGAGTTCTTCCCTAAAACCTCCAGATCTCCATGTCTGTGCTACGAGTTCCCAGTGGTAGGATGAGTGAAACTTATCTTGCAAAGGAACCAGGACTGTTTCTGAAACTCTTTAAGTGTCTCCAGAGAAGGGTCAGACTGGAGATGAACAGTCATCTCAAGGATTCTTGGAAAGGGTCCTTCTCTTTCCAAGATTAATGCTCCTGCACCCACGTATGCTGTGGTAGAAAAACTCTGGACTGAGCTTTGGGGTATAACCCTGGCTCTTACAGTGACCAGATATGTGACCTTGAACTTCTCTTCCCCTCTCTGGGCTTCAGTTTCATTACTTGTAATATGAATGATTGGAATTTGATATTCTCACACTCTAGGAAGGAGAGCTGGACTCATTCTTTCGTGGACACATTCCAACATTTATCATAGTTTTCAAGAAACAGGACGCATGTTCATAATTTTCTGTCAGTCTCACAAATCCTTCAGCATTCTTTTCCACAATGAGCATGGAACTTGTTTCACACTTGAGGGCTTGCTGTGGTGATTGCCATTCCCATAATGTCTTTGATTTAAGAAATTATTTTTTAAACGTATACTCACTCATTAGGCAAAACCTCCCAAAGCTTTGTTCAAAACCTGCCCTTCTCTTTTACTTTAGTTCAGGAGATGGTTTGATTTTATAAAATAATGTTTTTATTCTTCTGTACTGGACAATGTGCATATCCCTTTGCATGCATTAGAGAACAGAAAAGAAATACGTAAGCACAAGTGCCACCTTGTTGGGTTTTCCACCACTTTGGGGGGAAGCCATTGGCTGGCCAGTCCACCGCTCAATTCAATGAATCAGCCACTAATCTGAAAGAGGCGTGGTACCCTAGGTTCATCTCCTGGCTCACTTTCCACGTGCAGACATTGAGCTTGCTCAAAGGTTTAGCTTTAGTTAATGTAACAGGCATAAAGCGGTCCTCAGATTTCCAGTCTTGGCACTCAAATGCTACGGTTTTACCAAAGCAGACTTATAGGAAGAAAATATAAATCACTTAAATCTCTTTAGGATGGAGAGAAGTTTGTAGGCAAGAAGAACATGAAATATTATTCTCAGAATTCGTATGATCATGGAATCAGCGTCTATTCAGTGCTCACTCAGAAAACCATCACACTGTAACTTGGAAAAGGATGGGGGAGAGCAGATATTACAGGAACACTATGGTCAATGATTATATAGAGAGATTGTTTTATTTCACTTGATAACAACACTTTCATTCACTGTACAATCACGAACAGACACAATATCTAGAAATATTATAGACAGGCAAACAAGTGAAAATTTGATATTTTAGGCTGAAAATCAGAAAGAGGTTTGGTTGTCACATGTAAAAAATTCCTATTTAATACAGTCAACTCACGTTTAGTATTCCTAATGGAAAAGATGAACATGACCACAAATTATATCATTTTATTATTGTTCAGTCCAAAAACTAACTTTCCTAATTTTAGAATGCAATCTGCGATTTTATTAAAAAAAAAATAAGAAGAATTACCTTCCAAAGCACGTTGGCTTTAGGCTAATATTTTAATTAGTTTTTATCCTCTGAGAGTATTCCGGTTAAACCATAGGGTAAGTCTGCTGGATGATGAATAAGAAGAAATAAATAGGTTTTTGAAATGTGTCTTCCAGGGAAATAGAGTAACTATTAGAAAAATAAACTTTGTTGTCAATAAAGAGTTGACTATGTTTGGAGAGGGAAACACCATACACATGTCACTTAAATAGCATTATAGATGTACTGCTCTAGAATTATTTAAGAAGTAAAGGATGAATCTGCTCTATAGCTATACACACTCATGAAAATAAAACCAGACTATGAAACAAGTATCACATAGCCCAGATTCACACTGGTTAGGAACAGGCATGGTTGACACTTCCATGATCACAAAGATGCTCTGATTCTGAAGTTTCTAAAACCCTGAGCTCATCTTCTGCCTGGAGACCAAGCTACCATCTCCTTCTATAATTCTGCCACCAAATTTCACTACCTTGTTGTACCATCATGCTATTAGGCACATAATGCATACACAGCACTGCTGAGAGGAGCAAGGGAATATTCACACAAAGAATGATGAAAGGGGGAGATGGTGAGGTTTCTAGATACATAAGCTAAGGTGACAAGTCTTTCCTTCTCCTGGGCTCTACACACAGCTGTTAGTCCATTCTTTTGATTGCTTGCATGGTTGAAAGAGTTTTCCCATATATTATCTCATTGGCTCTTCACAACCACCCCATTGGTAGCCATCATAGGTATCATCTTTGTCCCCACCAAGAGGCTTCACCCAGGCCCACACAGGTGATGGAGCCAAGGCTGGATCAGATATTCTGATCCCAAATTTCCAAATTCAAAATTCAAAACACCAAACAAAGGAGGTGGATTAGAAAGAGGGACGAGCCCTCAGTAAGCCTGTAGAGTCACTGAATCTCATTGTTGGGTCCCCCCCACCAACCATTTGTATGTTCTTTTCTTTCCTGGGTGCCCAGGGTGAGAATCAGGACCAAGGATGAGAAGAGAAAGTTGCAGGAAGAGCCAGAAGCCTGCTTTGCATTCTTGCCCCAGCCCTGCAAATGTCAGGAGTGAACTCAAGCCTAGGAACAATCCCAGAGATGGGCTACATCAGTGTCTGATGAGTAACTTAGATGGTCCAGAGAGACCCTCACCCTACAGACACATGTACCACAGTCTTCGATGCCTACTTAGGCTCCCTTCTGGAAACCCCATTATTCCAGGCTATCTCCCAACATTTTTCGTGGTTTTATCGTTACTTCTTTTTGCCTATTAAATATCGTCAACATATATAGGTTTCACCAGTGCCTACTCTTTGCACAAACTAGATGTTCAATGAATGTCAGCCACTGGTGATGGTGTCTAATCACACCCGTTTTAGAGATTCTGAGCTCCCTGAACACAACGTTGACATATTTGTCCATTTGCTTTGCTCTATGCAACACACCAAGTGTTCTTGGTTGATAGCGTGTACCTAAGCACACTGCTCAGGGTCCCAAAGGTCCTGTCCTGGGGTTATTTCAGTATGATGCAGTCCACCTCTTCAGTGGCAGGCATCCCCGTGGTTTTGAGGTCAAGGTCCCCACTGGACTTACTCCCGCTGTAAGAAGCCTTCCAGTGGAGCAGCATGATCTTCTTGAAGTACTTGATGGTGTTGTTCTTGACAGTCACGAAGCACACGGTGTTGACCATGCTGTTGCTCATGGCGATGCACTCAACCACATAGAAGGCCGTGAGGTAGTGCTTCTCCTTCACAAACACGGTGGGGAAGAAGTCACGCACAATGGTAAAGCCGTAGAAGGGCGCCCAGCACAGCACGTAGGCGGTGAGGATGCACATGAGCACCAGGACCGTCTTCCGGCGGCAGCGCAGCCGCTTCCGGATCTGCTCAGTCTGGAAACCAGGGACAGCCTTGAACCAGAGTTCCCGGGAGATCCTGGCATAGCACAGGGTCATGGTGACCACCGGGCCCACGAACTCAATGCTGAAGATGAACAGGAAGTATGACTTGTAGTAGATCTGCTGGTCCACTGGCCAGATCTGGCCGCAGAAGATCTTCTCCTGGCTCTTGACAACGAGGAGGACCGTTTCAGTGGTGAAGTAGGCTGACGGTATGGCAATGAGGATGGACACCATCCACACCAAGGCAATCAAGCCAGTGGCTGTTTGATACTTCATGCGGGGTCTCAGCGGGTGGACAATGGCCAGATATCTAGGACAAGGACACAAATGGGATCAACCACTGTGGTAAGGAAGTGCTGGAGGATGATGTTATTTTGGCAACATTGAGTCACAAATGGTAGGTGTGGAGGGAAAGAACAGTGTTATGTGGGCTTCCAGGAAAGGCAGACTTGAATGCCAGCTCCAGCTACACCTCTTACTAGCTGTGCAACCTCAGGCAAGTTTTTATTTATTTTTTAATTGAAGTATAGTTGATTTACAATGTTGTGTTAATTTCTGCTGCACAGCAAAGTGATTCAGTTTTATATATATATATTCTTTTTCATATTCTTTACATTATGGTTTATTCCAGGATATTGAATATAGCTCCCTATGGTATACAGTAGGACCTTGTTGTTTATCCATTCTATATGTAAAAGCTTCCATCTGCTAACCCCAAACTCCCAATCCATCCTTTCCACACCCCGCCACCCACCCCTTGGCAAACACAAGTCTGTTGTCGATATCAGTGAGTCTCTTCTGTTTCTGTTTCATAGATAAGCTCATTTGTGTCATATTTTAGATTCTACATATAAGTGATATCATATGGTATTTGTCTTTCTCTTACATAGTCACTTACTATGATAATCTCTAGGTCCATCCATGTTGCTGCAAATGGCATTATTTCATTTTTTTATGGCTGAGTAATATTCCATTGTGTATATATACCACATCTTCTTTATCCATTCATCTGTCAATGGACATTTAGGTTGTTTCCATGTCTTGGCTATTGTGAATAGTGCTGCTGTGAACATAGGGGTGCATGTATCTTTTTGAATTAGAGTTTTGTCTGGATATATGCCCAGGACAGGCAAGTTATGTTTAATCTCTCTGAATCTCAATTTCCTTATCTGCAAAAGTTTTTGTGTTTGTTTGTTTTTAAAGATTAAATGTGCCAATATAGACACAATATTTCTGGCACAGTTTAAAACACGGTATATACTCAATAAATGGTAACTATTATTATTAAATGTAGTAATAACATCTCCTATCGGTTTCTAGCCTGGCACTGTTCCCAGGTCCTTCCTGTTTTCAGGGCCATTCATCCTAATTACCGCACAGCTTAGAGCTAAAAGGACCTGATAATTCCAGAGTTGTTGGGAGGATTTGCCCTCTCTGATAGAAAAGCTTTGCCTTCATTCCACATTTTTAAAAACATTGCTCTGCATGCAAAGTTGGAGGAAAAGCATGTGACCATTTATCTTATTTTTCAGGTTGAAAAATGGAGCTTAGTGAGAGATGAGTGACTTTCTCAAGGTCAAATACCACAGGACTCTCGATAGAAAACATTTAACCCTATCTCACATGGTTGATGTGAAAATCAATTGAGAATATACACGAACTTGTTTTTTGAACCACAAAGCAACAGACAGTAAAAGATATTGCATTTGTTCTTTCCCTTAAAACCACACTGCTGTTACCACAGTTGTCCAGAAAACAAGAGAGAGCATTTTCCGGGGGATGTGAGTCATTCGTGCAGTATGAAAGCCTCCTTCCCAGAGAGAGTGCACATACTTAGACAGAGAGCTCTGGTTTCCTGGAAGACGTTCTGTGTGTGGCAGGGGGAGGAAGCAGGAGAAGGAGAAAGATGGCAAGTGAAGTGGGAGGGAATGACTAATCAACGCTGGAAATAAACACATCCTCACGTGTCCACAGCTCATCCCTGGGAAAGCCAAGGGCAACCGTGACGGAGGCCCGAAGGAAAGCCAAACAATTCTGTTCCCTTTGCAGCCGATCCCTTTGAGGTCATCTTACTTGGGATTTTGACTGGAAGAGGAGGGTCATTCTTTTTTTTTTTTTTTTTTTTTGTCATATTCCTGCTGTTTCTGTCCTTCCCACAACACAGACAGCCAACCCCATTGAGTGTCATATGGAGAGTTCAGTGGCACAAGACTTCTGCTGTCTTGTAGCTACCAGCTGTTAGATGAAGTTGGATGGGTTGGGTCCACCCTCTGGTCGCCCATCTGGCTGCTTTTCATGCTCCGCCACCAGCAACAATCCCTGGCACTCGCCAGTCTCCCAGGGTGGATGCTGAGGGTGAAATGGGAATGTCTGCAGGGTGTTGGCAATGCTTTTGTCCGTGCACATGAAGACCACGCCACTCTTGCTGTATGGAGGGCACCAAAGCTGCTCTGAACCATAACGAAAACTAAGAGTTTAGAGCTTTTGTTCTCACCAGCTCTCTCCCTCTCTATCTACCCCACCGTGTTCTGTTAATTACTCTCTCAAAGAATATTTCTGTATTCATAACTGCTTGCTATATGAACGTTCACTCTATGATTCTATTCCTTCTTTTCCCACTAGTAATTTCCCAAGTCTTTATGATATTTTCAAACTCAGAGTGTTTTTCCAATGAACACGTAGGGGAGGATGCTGATCTAGAAGACCAAGAATCTACTCCCAGCTTTGCCACAAACTTGCTATGCGAATTTTTCATTTCTTAGCCCTGAGGACTCAATTTCCTCATCTGTGACATGGGAATATCAAGTGCCTTACCAGGCTCACAGAGATACTGTGAAGCTCCACTGAGACACTGCACATAAACAATAGGTTATTAATGTACAAGAAGAAACTCTTAGTATCCTAAAATGTATTTTTAGAGCTATTCTGTATAGCAAGCAATTTTCTTTCACCTATTACTGGCAAATCCTGCATTTGCAAGTTCTATGCTACTTTCTATTTTATTGGACCTATTTTATTGGATTTACTAATCTTCACATCAAAATTAATCTGTGATTGCCCATCAGATAGTTAGCTCATCCTGACATCACCCCACCTCCATCCCCAAAGTTAGCACCAGATGCTGTGCAAGAGGTCTTCCAAATACATTAACCAATAGGCAAATTGCAGAAAACGGTTTCAAGGATTGCCACCAGCCTTGGGTATGCTAGGCTCAGAACTCCATTATTAGTAATAGTTGCTTGACTTTGTAAAGCAACTTAGAATTTACAGAGCGTTTTCAAATCCACATTCTCATTAGATGACCCCAACTCATTTGAATAGGTAAGGGAGCAAAGATGCCCACCTTACAGAAGAGCAAACTGAGGTCTGAAGAAGTTAAATAACGTGTCAAAAGCCACGCAGCTAGTAATCGACATAACCATGACGCAGACCCATCCGGATCTTGCTCCAAATCCAGTGGGCTTGCCAATATGCCAATTGTTCCTTCCTTTTCAAACCAGAGCAAGCAATATCCCTTCCTCCTGCCCTTCTGGCATCCTGGCAGCCCCTCCGTTCTTTTCATCATAGTCAGTTTCAACCTATTGACGTTCCAAAAAGGAGTCAGGCGATTGGCAACTACTTTCCTTAGGAGTATGCACTTGGCATTGTAGCGTGTCTACCACTACAGTGGTTCAGGTCCAGATCCACTTTAAGAGTCAGCATTTCCCAGAGAACAAAGAATGAAGGCTGCTGGACAAAGAAATGTCCAGCCACTAACTGCGTGATGTCAGTGGGCTGGGTGATTAAGCAAAGAGCATTTGAGCCCCCTCTCTGCCCCAGGACTCAGCCCCAGTTCCAATCACGGAAGTGGCGGTCACAGTAGCTACTAGGCGGCTCATGGGATGGGTAGCAAATGTACAAGCTGTTTTTTGGGCCAACCAGCCCCAACCAATAAGCTCACCAGGAAGCATGAGGGCTTCCTAAGGCTGAGTGCTGTCCTTCATGCCTTAGCTGCCTCATCCAGACAGTACAAGAGAGCTGCCAACAGGCAGGCAGACTGGCCAGCTTCCCCTGGATTCCTCATAAAAAAAAGGAGGGACCCCAGTGCCCCACGTGCCTGAGATCCAAAAGATATACCCCGAGGGCAGTGCAGGTGTCTCCACATCAAAGAAGAAACCCAGACCTGAGGGGACAGAGTCCTCTGAGGATCTTTTGCAGTTCCCTGCTACCCTCAGGTCTGACTCCCTGTGCCTAGATTTTGTGATGTTCTAGAACAGGACCCTATTCTTTCTGATCTCTACTCTTTTACATTCCTTGCCCTGTCCCCCGTCCCCGCCCCCGCTCCCCGGACCTCACTCTCACCTCAAGCACTCTCACCTCTCGGCTTTTGCAAACACAGTTCTACCTACCCTCTTGGCAATCCTTTCTTCTCCTTGCTGATCGTCATTTGTTGAAAGCCAGTGAAAAGTCTGTCTCCTGCATGAAGCCTCCTCTGATTATTCTGTTACGCCACAATCTCCCCCTTCTCTAAATTTCATTTCAAACTGACCCTTTACTTATCCCCTAACTTTCCTGTGTTAGTTCTCACCCCTCCCTCCGCACTCTGGATGGTAAGCTTCCCAAGAGCAGGGATCATGCCTTACTTATTTTTTTTTTTTTTTGCGGTACGTGGGCCTCTCACTGCTGTGGCCTCTCCCGTTGCGGAGCACAGGCTCCGGACGCGCAGGCTCAGCAGCCATGGCTCACAGGCCCAGCCGCTCCGCAGCATGTGGGATCCTCCCAGACCGGGGCACGAACCCATGTCGCTTGCATCGGCAGGCGGACTCTCAACCACTGTGCCACCAGGGAAGCCCCATGCCTTACTTCTTTTATAACCTTTTGCTGTCTGTGAATTCTGGGCACCTAGGATCTTAGTAAAACTTCACCTTCGGCAAGTACCTAGCACTGGATGAACAGAAATGTCATAAGCCATGGTGACAGTTCTCAAAAAGATTGCAACCGTTTTTGGAAAACAGGACATCAATGTGTTTACCCAGCATGAGATGGGCAGGCAGTCTGGCGCTCGATAATAAAATGGTGGAAAAGCAGATGAAAAGATTCCAGCCATATTTTGTATACAGTGGCGTCGTTAGAGGTCTTCTGAGCAGGAGAGGGGGGTGTGTATGAGGCAGAAGATTAATTTGGCTGCAGTCTTGCTTTCTTTCCCTGGGCCATGGGACCCTTCTTGCTATTCCTAGAACCCTCAGGTTTGCTCCAGTCTCGAAGCCTTTGCACTTAGAATTCTCTTTGTCTGGAATGCTCTTTCCCAGTCTTTACAAGGCCAGTTTTTTTTCCCCCATCATTCAGAGGTCTGTTCAAATATCTTCTCAGAGACACTTTTCCTGATTCCCACTTAGAGCGTCTCCCACCCTTGGTCACTCTCCGTGTTTGCTTGCGTGTTTGTTTGTTTTATTGAAGAAGAGTTAATTTACAATTCTGTATTAGTTTCAGGTGTACAGCAAAGTGATTCAGTTATACATATATGTATTTGTTTTTCGGATTCTTTTCCATTATAGGTTATGTTTATTTGTTTTTGCTCAGAGTATTTCTCATGCTCTGAAATTACCTTCCTTGGTTGCTTGCCTGACTGTTCTCTCTCCATCAAGCTCCATCAGCACAAGGAGTTTTTTTGCTTATTCACCATCGTATCACCAGTGCTTGAAATAGTATTTGTAACTTTGTAGTCGCTCTATAAAAATGCATTGTGTGTTGGGGCTTCCCTGGTGGCGCAGTGGTTGAGAGTCCACCTGCCGACACAGGGGATGTGGGTTCGTGCCCTGGTCCGGGAAAATCCCACATGCCGCGGAGCGGCTGGGCCTGTGAGCCATGGCCGCTGAGCCTGCGCGTCCGGAGCCTGTGCTCCACAATGGGAGAGGCCACAGCAGTGAGAGGCCCGCGTACAGAAAAAAAAAAAAAAAAAAAAAAAAAATGCATTGTGTGAATGAATGAATGCTTAGGATGGATTGTGAGGGAGTAAGGTTGGCAGAGGGGCGGAGCTGAGAGACACTGGCCGCAAGAAGACCAAGAGGAGACTGATAATTCAGCTCTGGGTGAGCAGTGGGGAGGTTGGGCCGGGTGTGGGAGGGGATTGTCAGGGCCTGGGAATTAAGTGAATGCTGGAGAAAGGGAGAGAGCAGCCAGGACAGAGGGAACTTTTGAGCTTAGATGCCTGGGAGAACCATAGAACCAATAGTAGAAACAGAGAACGGGTGGGAGATAAATAGTTCTGTTCTACTATATCTTGAGAGCTGTGTTTCTTAGAAACTTTGTATCATTATTTCTTTAATCACATCACAAAAACAATCACTGTCATGAAAGCAAAGAGGTTAGCCAATCGGAAATAGTCATTAGTTTATCTGGTTTTGTTGTTGTTGTTCCTTTAAGGGTTCATTTAAAAGCATAACATCTGCCGTTTATTAAGTGCTTACTCTGTTTTAAGCATTGTTCTAAACAATTCCATGTATTATTTCATTTCATCCTCAAAGCAACCCAATACATTAGGTTTTCTAATTATTCCCATTTTATACATGAGAAAATTGAGGCAGAGAAGGGTCAACTAACACACATAAGGCCCTGCAGCTAATAAGTGGGGCAGTAGGAATTTAAACCCAGGCAGACTAACTGCTCACACTTTTCCTACAGAAATTTCATTAAACAAAAATAAAGATTTTTTATAACTGTGGCCATATTTTTTATATCAAGACAAAAATTAGTTGCCTAAAACTAACAAAGTCAAACCCAGTGTCTGGGGTCAAGTTTCCAATCACAGCCCCACCCTAACCATAGCCGATGCAAAGCACGTTCCCGATTAACATACCCACCGTAAGAGAAATGCCTGCAATATTTCAGACAAGCTGAGTTTCATATGAAAGGCGAATATGAGTTTGAAAGAGTTCAGTGGATGGAGGTGGATTGATTGACATAGATATTACCTCTTACACGTTCAGAATAGCCCAATGCCCTGATTTTGTCCTGGCTCCCATTCCCCTTGAAGCCATTTCTTCCTGCAGTGTTACCTCTTTCTACGAGTAGCCCCCCTCCATGGTAAAATGGGTCTCACCCAGGGAGCAGGGGCCCACCCCACAGCAGGCACCTACCCACCCCACTTTCAGTGGCTGAGAGCACCTTCTGTGAAAAACTGTCTTGCCAGAGTGAAACTTCAGGAAATTACCCCATATGTTTTGTCCTGTTCATGTGATAAGAGGGATGGTGGCACTTTCAGAAAAGTTTAGAGACAAGGTCCTCGGAGATCTTCCTCGACAGCTGTGAAGGGAACTTGGGGGGCAGATACTCTGCTTGCCTGTCCCTCCTGTTCCTTCTACAGATTCACCCAGGGTCCGCTGCTGGGTGGACAGAACACCATGGGGGCTTCGTGACTCATGTGGAAGAGCTTGGCCAAGCCTTGCGCAGGGATGACACCTCTGGACACCTTCTATGGGTGACAAACCGAGGGCTATTTCATGTGCTAATTCCAATATCCTCCTAGGTTTTAAGGCCAGGCTCCTTTTCAACCCTCTGCCCTTGGGAGTGGTCTATGTCTAGGTATTCTACCCCTGGTCATCCCACTGATGGCTTCAGAAATCGGGCTCTATTTGCTGTGTTCCTCCCGGGAACACTGTCCTGGGGTGTCCTGATTGAGGGGGGAGGGAGCTGAACGCCACCAGAGCCCTGAGGCCATGGGACACGGAGACCATCTGTGCTTCAGGTTCTCTGGGTTAAGAGAGAGAGACGGGCTGTGCAGATCCAAGTACACAGAGGCCCGATTAGACCCTCAGGGTAACTGTCTCTGGACTGCAACAAGGTGTTTTGTAACAAGAGTCCAACTTTGGGCACAGAAGCCTGCAAAATTGTTCCAAGGGAACAAAAACTACTCTGGCCCATTAGCACAGGAGATTATACTAAATGAAAAGCCTAAAGATAACATAGGAAAGATTTGCATGGGCTGCTCTTACTGATTCTATTTTTCATCACTAGAAACAGCTCTTGCGTACTGTTGTACACTAATGTACGAAAAGCAACCGGCTGATTACTGCAACAACCAAAACAGAGTAAGTAAGCATAGGTCTCCTTTTTGTTTTGTTTTGTTTTGTTTGTTTCTTAGAACAAATCCCTCAACGTTATTTAAAATCAACCGGTGTTAACATTGTTAATCAACTATACCCAATATAAAATAAAATTTTAAAAAATCATCATAACAATAAAAAAATCAACTGGTGTTTGTAGGGGCATCAGTAGAGGATGTCTTGATGAGATAGAAACCTCCCTCAAGATTTCCAAGTTGACTCAAGAGGTAACTGCCTGAAACTTAAACTTGTCCCTCCGCACCTCCTGGGAGCCGCCTACCTCTAGACCTCTGACAGATACAACATCTAGGAGCATGTCCATAACAGAGGGATCAAAAGCCTTCCTGCTGCCCAGCTCTAGGGGGCTCCACTACCTCCTGCCTGCTTACCACTGGAAAACTAGAACTCTTTTCCCTGTTCAATAAATGGGTCACCTTTGGGCCCCCATGCATCCACAGCTCTGGGGAATACAGATACCTCTCATCAATCACAACTGCCCCTTCCTTCATTGTCCCCACCCCTCACTCACCTGTCGATGGCGATGGCCAGCAGGGCGTTGGTGGAGACGTAGAGAGAGACGGTGCGCAGGTAGTTGACCGAGGCGCACAGCACGTGGCCGTGCTCCCAGGAGAGCTGGCGTACCACGTAGTAGTCCATCTCGAAGGGGCAGCAGACGACGGCCACCAAGAAATCAGAGATGGCCAGGTTGGCGATGAGCAGATTGGTGAGGTTGCGCAGCTTCTTGTAGCGGGCCAGGGCCGCGATGAAGATGAAGTTGCCAATACCACAAACCAGCATGATGCCCACCAGCGCCATGCCAATGACAATTTTGGCAGCAAAGAAGGTCCGGGAATTGGTCACATCCTCATCTTCGTCCAAGGGCATATCATAGTCGCCATAGCTGAAGTTGAATGGGAAGAAAGCAGCTTGGGTTCCGTGGGGGTCAAGCAGAGAAAAATAGTTGGTTGAGGTGTTTGTGGCATTCTCATCCATGACCCCCATGTCGACCTCCATCTGGCCAGGTGAAGCCTTGAGCAACACTCCTGGGAATTCCTCTGGGGAGATGTCGTTAGGCTGAGGTCTCCCCTTTCTGCTGGTACTCAGCTTTCCCTTAATGAGTCAGATTGTCCCTGCAGGCGTCCTTGGGGTCCAGTATCCAAGCTCCATCCTAAGCCTTGGAAAGACATACAAACAATTGGCTACATATGTAAGTGAACCTGGCTAAATTTAAAACCATTCTATAAACTAAGCTGACCCATTAGCCACCTGCCCAGAGTGAACAGGTGATGGAGTGGAAATAAAGGAACCAGGGAAAGAAAACAAAGGAATCAAAACCACATACCCACTCATTCAGGGAAGGTTAGATTGCTACAGAGACAAACAAGCGCTAACTCAGTTTATTTCCGTTTCACTGAAGATTCTGAATGTTGCACTTTTTCTCAGGGACCAAAGTTAGGAGTGTGGGAGGCTGAAGAGAACCAAAGTGACCTGCTCCAAACCCCATTCCTTGTCCTGACAGCCTGAACTTTGTCCTTGTGGAATTGTCCCATTCTGTAGCTTAAAAAATTATTCTGGGGCTTCCCTGGTGGCGCAGTGGTTGAGAGTCCACCTGCCGATGCAGGGGACACGGGTTCGTGCCCTGGTCCGGGAGGATCCCACATGCCGCAGAGCGGCTGGGCCCGTGAGCCATGGCCGCAGAGCCTGCGCGTCCGGAGCCTGTGCTCCACAACGGGAGAGGCCACAACAGTGAGGGGCCCACGTACCGAAAAAAAAAAAATTCTGAATTCCACTGAAGAGGCAAGACTTTGAGACAGGCCTGACTGCTCTCCAAGCCTCTTTCCTTCTGGCAAAACACTGCTTTAAAATCAGAGCCTATGTAGCAGCCACCTTCCCCTCTCCTCACTAGGTTTCCTGTTCCTACTTCCAAGTCTGATGTGAGCCTAGAAGCCAGGCACAGCATTTACCAAGGCCTGTCCCCACACAGAGGCTGCAAGAGTTAAGTCCCAGCCTAATCACTGAGTGGCTTAGAAAGGGGACTCTGGAACAAAATCCTTCCTTGGCTGGTTGTGTGTCCTGAGATAAATAGCTTGAGCTCTCAGAGTTTCAACATCCTCCAGGCAAGAGATCAGTGATGTCTGTAAAGCATGGAGGTCCCTGGAGAGGGAGGGTGTTACATCCTAGGACTGCAAGGAATTACTAGTGAGGACCCAGGCCTCCTCGGTCAGCTTCGAGGAAGAGGAGGGCCCTCCTGACCCAGATGATGGGGCTGGGGTACCAGGAGGGGGTTGTCAGCTGCACCGGTGGGGATGCAGAACCAAGAGGGAGCCAGAATCCCCATGTCCCCTTCCCTCTCCCTGCAGATCCAGTCCCTCCCGGAGCCTGCAAACATCAGGCCAGGTTGCTCGGATGTAAGAAGAGGGCTGGGGTCTGGAGAGCTCCACAGAGGGCAGGAAATTCAGAGAGGGAGGGGAAGTGTGGAAGCCTGAGGTTCCTGGGAAAGGGGGACACAAGAAAGACTCCTAGGACCCTCAGGAGAGCATGCTGCCCACATCCCTTAAAGGTGACATGTCTGGAGCCTGCCTTTGGGGGTAGAACTAAAGTCCCTCTGCACAGGGAGGCCCAGCCGCAGTCCCCCTTCTTTCCCCCAACACTTCCCCTCCATTTTTCGCAGATTTTTTTCCTTCTCTGAGCATCGGTCCTGCCCCTCTCAGGCCCTGCCCTTTGCTGCTATCGTGTGTGAAGCAGAACCCAAATCGGAAAGGTCAGAGAGGGCCAGGCTTGCCATCCAGGCAGGAAGGATGCAGTCCGCCGCGTGGGACAGTCCTCACCCCTCACAGGCCCTGTGGGTCTCCAAGGCGCGCCACCTCTGGAGAGGGACCCTGCAAGCTCGCTACCTGGAAGACTCAAAGTCATGTTTTAAAAACAAAGAGCATAAAAACTTCTTGGGGAGAACGGGTGTTAGGAGATTTGGGATTTGGGGAGAAATTGTCCAGCGATCTCTTTTTCTCCTTCATTCTCACCTCCCCAGAAGGAACCCCATTGTCACCCGGTGTCCTCTGGAGCCCCTGCGTTTAGGGATTGCCCCCTGGCCAGACCTTCCCATCTCTGGAAGCATCTCTTTGCAGCCTCTGCTGATAAGCCTGCTCCCAACTTAGTCCTCGGAGCCTCAGAGGCTACGCCTAAGGACAGAAGGAGGGGACAGACCGGGTCCCCTGCAGAAATGAGCACGAGTGCGAGTCTCTTGAAAAGCCCCCTCCCCACTCAAAAGCCCCCGCGCCCTGGCGGCCGCTGCCGCGTGGAGTCCTAGGAGCATCGCCCCGGAGGGCGCGCTCCGTACCTGCGGCATCCCGGCGCCGGGCGGACAAGGTTCTGAGCTCTTTATTCCGGGTCCGGGGACACGAGCCGCTTCTCCCAGAGGCCCATAGGAAGAGCACGGGTCCCCTCTCTCCCTCCTCTGCTCGGGGATCTTTCCCGGCTGGGCTCTGCGGGAGTTGCGCTCTCGCCGCCGCAGATCAGAGGACCGCGGCTCCTCGGCGTGGCCACCAACGCCCCCCGCCCCCCTCGCTGTCCCCGCCCGGGTGACCGTGGGGCGCCCAGGGCCGGGGTGCCCGGCTCGGGGAGGCGTGCTCCGTCGGGTCCGGGAGACACGAGAGGGAGGGGCTCCGGGCTCCAGGCAGGGGCACGTCGGGTCGCCCAGGCACGCGCGCGGCTGGGGACCCCGGGAGTCCCCCCGGGGCCGGAGTGTCGGGGACGCAGAAGCGGCAGCTCGAGGCGAGGACACGCCGGAGGGAGCGCGCGTTCCCTGGGCTCAGGCTCCGGAACGACCGCCTGGGGCGGGAACGAGGGCGGTGGAGCTCGGAGCCCGGCTCAGCGCGGACTCGGCACCCGAGGCTCCCATCCCGCAGGGCTGCGCCCACCCCGGGGCTCGGGACCGCTCGGCCGCTCACCTGGCCAGCCCCGGGGCCACCGCCAGAGTGGGCGGTCGGGCCCGATGAGCTGGCGAGATTTCAGAGAACCGGGAGGAGCCTCCCCTCCTGCCCACACCGCCCTCGCAGGAGACGCTGGGAGCGACCCAAAGGTAGTTCCCTCAGACGAGCCCAACTGGACGCCGGGGTCAGCTTCATTTCAGTCGCCTGACCTCTGTGTTAGAGGCTCTGAGAACCGCTTTCCGGAAAGCAAGGAAGCGGGGGGAGGGCAGCGGTGTGGATGCGGGAGAGAGAGGTGGCCTCCCACCCACCCAGGGATATCTGTTCAAAAGGCTAGGATGACCAGAGCTAACTTACAGAGCACAGATCTCCAAAAGTCTACAGATTTCTCAAGAACTAAAATATCAAATTAGCTTTTGATCCAGCAATTCCACTTCCCAAAAAACCCTGAAAGCCGGGACTCAGATGTACATCAATGTTCATAGCAGCATTGTTCACAACAGGCCAAAGGGGGGAAACAACCCAAATGTTCATCCACTGATAAATGGATTTTTTAAATGTGGTGTACGCATACATTAGACTATTTCTTATCCTTGAAAAAAGGAATGAAGTATAAAAGTGTTGACGAGGATGTGGAGAAATTGGGACCCTTGTGTGCTGTTGGTGGGAATGTAAAGTGATGCGGTCACAGTGGAAAACAATATGGCAGGTCCTCAAAAGTTAAAAAAAAAAAAAAAAAGAATTACCATATGATCCAGTTCTTTCACCTCTGGGTACATCCCCAAAATTATTGAAAGCAGTGTCTGAAAGAGATATTTGTACACCCATATTCATAGCAGCATTATTCACAACAGCCAAAAGGTAGAACCAACCCAAACGTCTATCAACAAATGAATGGATCAATAAAATGTAGTAGGTACATACAACGGAGTATTTTTCAGCCTTTAAAAGGATGGAAGTTCTGTCACATGATGGGATACGGATGAACCTTAAGGACATTATACTAAGTGAAACAAGCCAGTCGCAAAAAGACAAATACTGCCTAATTCCACTGATATGAGGTACCTAGATGCATCAAAATCATAGAGACCAAAAGTAGAAGAGCACTTGCCAAGGGCTGAGGGGATAAGGGAAGGGGAGCTCCTATGTAATGGGTACAGAGTTTTAATTTTGCAAGATGAAAAGAGGGTGATGGAGCGTGGGGATGGTTGCACGGCAATATGAATGGACCTAATTCACTTAACTGTACACTTAAAAATGGTTAAGATGGTAAATATTATATGTATTTTACCACAATAGAAAAAATGGGGGGAAAAAGAAATGAAGTCTTGATACATGCTACAATACGGGTGAACCTTGAAAACATCATATTAAATGAAAACATTCAGACACAACAGGATAAACGTATGACTCCACATATATGACGTACCTAGATTAGGCAGATTCATAGAGCCAGAAAATAGAATGAAGAAGAGGAATGGTGAGTTATTGTTTAATGGACACAGAATTTGTTTGGGTTGATGACAAAGTTCTGGAAAATGGATAGTGGTAATGGTTGCACAACATTGTGAAAACACTTAATGTCACTGAAGTGTACACTTAAAATTGTTTAAAAACAAAACAAAACAAACAGAAAACATAAGCCATGGGCTTCCCTGGTGGCGCAGTGGTTAAGAATCCACCTGCCAATGCAGGGGACACGGGTTCGAGTCCTGGTCTGGGAAGATCCCACATGCTGCAGAGCAACGATGCCTGTGCGCCATAACTACTGAGCCTGCACTCTAGAGCCCGTGAGCCACAACTGCTGAAGCCTGTGTGCCTAGAGTCTGTGCTCCGCAACAAGAGAAGCCACCACAATGAGAAGTCCGCACACCACAACACGCAGCAACGAAGACCCAATGTAGCCAAAATTAAATTAATTTATTAAAAAAAAAAAAAGCCATGGAAGAGCTCAGATCTCCTTAGTAAGGCATCAAAGTTTGGCCTCCAGTTGTCCACAATGGAAATGGGGCTGCCAGGGGTCTGGACTTTTACTCCTCTTTGCCACTATCAAACTTCAGGCAAGTCACAGAACTTTTCTGAGACTCCCTTTCCTCATTCACTAAATGAATGAGTTGAGCTTGCACTAGGAAACCACTGCCATGTTCCCGCTCTTCATACAGTATCCTCCCCTGGCCCATATCCCTCCGTGGACACCTTCTTCTGTTATTTCCACAAAACTCCTGTCTTTTGCAAAAATGTCCCAGCCTTTCACATTTCTGAGTCTCACGTCCCCTAGGACATGGAACACGATAGCAGTTAAAAGCATGGCAGATAGACTCAGCTATCTCCTTTCTACCTAGTACTGCACACAGGAGCTGTGTGACCTTGGACAGTGTGCTAACCAAAGTCTAGCTTTCCCACTTGTAAAATGGGTGACAGTAGCTCCTACTGCACAGGACTGTTGTGAGGACTGGATAAGACGAGGCAGGTAAAGTGCTTGGTGCAATGCAGGCCCCTGACAAATGCCACCAGTTACTCTCACTCTGTGATTCTTTCCATATATTGCTCCCTGAGGTCCTAACCAACCCTTGAGATCTTACTCATGTGTCATTTCTTCCAGGAAGCATTCCTTGATTCCCCCAAGGCTATTCAAACCTTTCCTTGACACTTGGTGCCTCTCTTTAAATGTATTTCTGTGTACCAATTTGCTTTCCATCTTGCACAGTTTCCTGAAGAAGAGGTATGTCTCATTCACTTTTGAATCCTGTTCTGTATTGTTTCTCAAACTTTCCTGATGATAAGAATCATCTGGCGTGCTAGTTAAACATATGGATTCCTTGATCCTGCCCCAAACTCAGGGAAGATATAAGATAGACACATGTTGACCTGTCATTCCATATAGCATGTCTTCCTATTTACTCAGAAAACCAAAAACAAAGCACAGAGTGCATTAGTTATCTATTTCTGCATTCCAAATTACCCCAAAACTTCAGAGCTGAAAGCAACAAACATGTATTACCTCACTGAGTTTCTGAGGGTCAGGAATCTGAGAGTGGCATAGCTGGGTGGTTCCAGGTTCAAGGTCTGTCGTGAGATTGATGTCAAATTGTCATCCAGGGCTGTACTCTCATCTGAATTCTCAGCTGGGGTGGGGTGGGGATCCACCTCCAAGTTCACTCACAAGGTTGTTGTCTAGTTTTCACTGGCTGTTGCTGGAGACTTCAGTTCCTTCTCATCATGTGGGGTTCTCTCTAGGCTGCCCGAGTGACCTCACTACGTGGCAGCTGACCTCCCCTCTTCTGCAATATGCTATTTGTCACACACTCACGCACACCCTGCCAGAGTGTGGGAGGGGACCACACAAGTGTGCGAATACCAAGAGGTGGATCATTGGGGACTGATATGGAGGCCATCTTGGAGGCTGGGTACAATGCAAAACTTAGAATTTTCCTATTTCCCCTTCAAAAACCCGGCAATGAATGGTTTTTGAAGCTAACAATAATGCTAGCCTCAATGAAGACATTTTTGACCTTCAGAGGAGTGAGGTACTGGGTGACTTGTGGAGTTGGAGTCATGAGGGCATAATTGGAAGAATTTATTGGCCAGGACCCCCATGGGGGAAATGGAAATATTAGAAGCAGATATAGTCGGGCAGGTTCTATGCACTGCAGCTCTTGGTGGGGACTCCTTTGAAGGGCTTAGTCCCTACATGTCAGTTTCTGCCAAAGGCTTCAGGGGAGCCTCCTCCATCTGTGAAGCAGACATCTATCTGGGGCCCAATTTTAATAATTCATCTCTGTGACAGAGTTAAACCTAGGCTTATGGCAAAATCTGTAAATAAAATTTTTTTAAAAAAAATAAGGAAAGAAGAAGGAAAGGAAATGAGTTTAAAATAATCTGGAACTCCAATGATGTAATTTCTTTTTCAAATGTGTAGCCCCAAAGACACAAATGACCTGGAAATTTTTTCTGTGGTTAGAGTCTCCTGCTGCAAGGGGCACATTCCTTGCTTCATCTCACCTACAAAGCAAGTCACAGTATCGGAGAGAATTTCACCTCAGGGAGCCGTCACCCAACAAAACCAAAAGAAAGAACTCATTTGGAAAGCACTGTTTTTAGAGCTTTTAGGTATCCCTCACCCCTAAATAATGTTCTTGAGCTACCTTGGATTTTTTTCCTTTCTTATTCCACTGGCAGGAATCATCCCAAAGGTGCTCTGAAATTTCATTTCTTCATCACATCATTCTATAATTATGTCCTTTGGTTTAGACATGAAAGTTTAACATCTTGGGGCTTTTTTCAGCCATGCAACTCCTGTGTTGCTCTAGTAAATACCACTTAGAAACCCAGCTCAAGGAGAGCCTTAGAGGTCCTTCAGTGAGCACTCTTATAGCGAGAAAAGAGCAAACAGATGCTCAAGAGGAAAGGCCTTTAGCCCAAAGGAACAGAGCAGCATGACTTCAGAGCTCAGACTGGAATCCAAGTCTCCTGAAATTTAGCTCAGCCCCGCCTCTCTGCTCAGCCACACCCACAGTGCACATTGCTACCTGTTTTCAATTTGCCCTTCTTTCCATGATCCTTGGCTCCAGGGTTCAGCCACAATTCCTCCTGTCTGACAAATTTTACTAAATCAGCTTATTTTCTGCTTTCATCAGATCTGTTCCCTGGGCACACTCTCTCATCCAGTGCCATGAAAAAAATCAAGAATTCCTGGAAGACACCCAGAGCTGGCTCAGAACTCATCCTGCCTCCTTTTTCAAAGAACTCCCCTGTACTCGAGCCAGCAATGCTTGATCGGCTTCCCAAAGCCCACTCAGCAGGTTGTTTGGACTGCTCTCTGCCATTCCTCTCCAGCTCCCCAAATCCCTCTGGAGGAGATGTGAAAGGAGATTCAGCGAGGCACAGAGACATGCTGTCATTCCTGATGGAAACCCAAACATGCCAAAGATGTCAAACCTCTTGTTAATTTCATTGGTTTGATGCCATCCTTGACAACTTCTTAATGGTCGACAATACTATTCCTATATTTATCTGGAGAAATAAACAGGTCATGGCTTATAAGAATGTTTTCTTTTTTAAAAAGAAGAGAAGAGGATATTTTACCTGTGAATATCAAAATATCATGAAGGCTCAAGAAGACAGCAGGTAATGAGTTTGAGCAGAAAGTGTGCTCACTGTTAAGATCTGGATACATCCCGGCATGAAGTCTAACTGTGGAATCATCAATCTGGAATATTTCACATGGGCACTGTAATGCAGCTGACACATGGTGTCTGCCTCAGATTCCAATCTTCCTAGCTAAGTCCCAGGTGAAAGGGCTATAGGCAGCAGGACTCTGGGAGACAAGACAAAACAGGGAGGGCTGTTTGGGGGCTCCTGGTACAGAGTGGCTAAGAAAGGCCTTTTCTCCTCGTTTAAGAAACATTGCCTGGGGCTTCCCTGGTGGCACAGTGGTTGAGAGTCCGCCTGCTGATGCAGGGGACACGGGTTCGTGCCCCGGTCCGGGAAGATCGTGCCCCAGTCCGGGAAGATCCCACATGCCGTGGAGCAGCTGGGCCCGTGAGCCATGGCCGCTGAGCCTGCGCATCCGGAGCCTGTGCTCCGCAACGGGAGAGGCCACACAGTGAGAGGCCCGCGTACCGCAGAAAAATTAAAAAAGAAAGAAACATTGCCTGGTTCTAATGCAATGAGGACCACATGGAATGCCACAGTGCCCTGGCACCTTGCAGCTCAGCTTCTGAAGATGAGATGGGTCCTTCCACTGACTTAATGAATTCTCAGAGGGAGTAGCACAGTCAGGCCCCCAAAAGTCTTTATGGAGGATGTGTTGGGACGTTGAGAAGAAGGTGCAAGGATTGTTCAAGAACTGGAATGATAACCACCACTGCCTCATGCCCCACCCCAGAGACTCCTAGAGATAAGGGGCTGGAATGTTCTGATTATGGAGGTGGTGGCAGAAGTGAGTTATAATCTTTATGTGGGCCCACTGTACCCACAGGCTAGGGAATCCTGGTGAGACTGGAGTTACAGAGGAATTCATTACAAAGGAAGGAGCCCACATCACCTCTATCACCAAGTATAACACTTAGAGATAGAGTTGGTGAATCATAGCCATTGTCTTACTAAGTACTTTGTACTCACATTGTCTACTAGTATTCTTTGATTCAGATAGTTCATTCTTATAGTTTCTTTTAAGGAACAAAATAAATATTCATAACACTATAAAATAATAAAATGTAAGAAAAACCCCAAAGTCATCAAAACTGGGTTATCAGTTTCCTAGGGCTGCCATGACAGAGTACCACAGACTAGGTGGCTTAAAGCAACAGGTATTTCTTCTCTCATAGTTCTGGAAGTTAAGTCTGAAATCAAGGTGTTGGCAGGGCCATGGTCCCTTTGAGTCTCTAAGTAGAGTCCTTCCTTGCCTCTTCCTAGCTTCTGGTGGTGGCTGTCAATCCTTGGTGCTCCTTGTCTTATAGCAGCATCACTCCCATCTCCGCCCCCATGGTCACATAGCCTTCTTCTCTGTGTGTCTCTGTCTTTATATGGCATTTTCCTCTTATACAGACACTAGTCATATTGGATTAGGACTCACCCTGATGACTTCATCTTAACTTGATTATATCTGCAAAGACCCTATTTCCAAATAAGGTTACATTCGCAGGTACTGTAAGTTAGGATTTCAACATATCTTTGGGGAGGACACAAGTTAACCCATAGCAAGTATACTGTGATACATTTATGTGTGATGGAATACAATGTAGCTATCAAAAATAGGACTATGAAATCAATCTATGCTGTTAGAAGTCAGGACAGAAGGACAATGGTTACCCTTGGGGAAGAGAGATCACAGGCAAGAACCATTTGGAGGGTTTTGGGGGTGTTAGTAATATTCTTCTTCTTGATCTAGTAGCTGGTTACATGGATGTGTTCAGTTGGTAAAAATTCATCCAGCTGTACACTTATGAAATGTACACGTTTCTGAATGTACAATATATTTCAATGAAAAGTTAATTAGGACGTAGTGCTGTAAAAGTATATTGACTGACATGGCAAGATAGTCATGATACATTACTGAATGGAAAAACATCAGGTTACAAAACCATATTGCAATATGATTCCATTTGGAGGGGAAATGTACGCATCATCTAGAAAAGAAAATGTCTGGAAGGGCGGAGGAAATTGCTAACACTCAACTCAGAGTGGAAAGAAAATACAAGTGTTTTCCCCCTCATTTCCACTATTTGTATTTTCTGATTTTTTTTATTGCAGCTATATTATTTGTATAATCCTTTAAATTTCATAAATGAGAAAAGGGTGAATTGATTACAACAAATAGGAGATTTACCTATTAGGGGAAATCATTAATTTAGATCTTTATTTTACACTATATTCCAAAATGCAAAAAGGAAGGATTAAAGAGCTGAATTCAAAGAATTAAAAACTGAATGAAAACACTGATAAAAATTTATGAGATTCATGAGATCTCAGAGTGGTAAAGCCTTTACTAAGCAAAAAACAAAAAGGTAATAGATGAACCCCGAAGGCAATGGATAGATTTTTCTACATTAAAACATTTGAAAGTCAGAAAAACCATAAACAAAACTAAAAGATAAATGTCAAACTAGGAAAAATATTTATGGCAAATATTGCAGACAAAAGGTCAAGATCCTTCGTATATGAAGTACTGTTACTTTGTAATAAGGAAAAAGCTGGTACCTCGAAAGAATAATGAGCAAAATATACAAATAGGCAATTCACAGAAAGAAATGCAAATAATAATAAAATGTATTTTAAAGTGCTTACTCTCACCAGTAATCAAAGAAATTTCATCTAAATACAATGGCATAAAATTTTGCCTATCAAATTAGCCAAGATCACAAAATGCAAAAATGGAAATTGGATCAGTAGCTTAATTTAAGAATTCAAATCAACACTCTCCCTTCGGGAATGTCTTAAGCTTTCTCTGATTCTTCAGCCTTTATGCATTCTGCCCAGAGTTGCTTTGTAATAAATGTGAGTTGATTCAGTTGATTTCACACAACCATATTTCCCCCTTCTGATTTTGACCTGCCTGACATTTGCTTGAGTTTCAGCCAGGAGAACAGCCACAGGCACACGGCCAAGAAGATGATGTCATTCTACAGAAAGTCAAGTGTCAGAGTTCTGAGCTCCTTGTATGTGTAGAGAAAGGCACAGGAGAAGGTTGAACTCAAATTACATGTATAAATGTGTAATTAATCTTTTGCATGGTTTATTGAATAAGTTACAAAACTGTCTTAACATTCAGACCATTTTCAAGTTGTGTGTGTGTGTGGTGTGTGTGTGTGTAGACGGTTGTGCAGGGGCGTGGTGGGAGGTGGAAGACAAGTGATATGCACGGCAAACCCCTGGAAGCACTTTTATCACTGCCAAAAGCCAGACTATAGTGATATAGCTCATCTCATGAAACTGCTCTCAATGTTAATTGACCAAAAGGCGGGGGAGGGCTGAATGGAGTGAATATTGAGACAAAGGACCAGGACTTCCTGTAATTTAGGTAAAGTAGAGCAGAAGCCATCACTTGGAAGGAAGGGTCTGAGAAGAGTTCAAGCTGCCCAGACAGAAATGCCACTTTGTGTGGCAGCACTTCACCTCCTCATCAGCTTTTTACCTGTTGATGATGTCACCTCATCCATGTTCAGGTGTCTCCAGACTCCACGCTCACCTGCACCCGCTCGTGCTCTCTCTCTCCCCACATCAAATACTATTCTCAGGAATAAAGAATACATATGTGTGTGTGTGTGTGTGTGTGTGTGTGTGTGTGTGTAGTGTTTAATTAGGCATAGTATGTGAAGTATATATTTTCCATGTTTTTAAGTTTTGTCTGTGATCACAAAAGTAACATGTGTTGTTGTCAATAAAAACCACCTCAAACCATACTAAGTATAGAAAATGAAAATTCTCACACTTACCTTTATCCCTAATCCCATTATTAGCAGTTTGGTGTGGGTATTTTCCTAAAAACAGAGTATCTTAAAACAACCTTATATAAAATTTATTAATGTGATACTAGCATATGTCAATGTATACTTTAAATATACAAATAGAGACAATCGACTATAAAGTCACAGATGTTCAAAATACCCACCTCAGGGGCTTCCCTGGTGGCGTAGTGGTTGAGAGTCCGCCTGCCGATGCAGGGGACACGGGTTCGTGCCCCGGTCCGGGAAGATCCCACATGCCGCAGAGCGGCTGGGCCCGTGAGCCATGGCTGCTGAGCCTGCGCGTCTGGAGCCTGTGCAAAAATAAAAATCCCCACCTGAGGACCAGAGCCTGTTACTGGTGTAACAGTCTACTGGTGGATGCGGTTCTTTAGAAGACTCTCTGTGTATGTATTAAAGACACCAGGCAGAATAGTCTGTGCTTTGGTAGAATTCCAAGCTCAGACTATTTTCCGTGGGGAGATTGTCTCCTGGAACCCATGAGGAGAAGACAATAATGCAGCTACTCTGCATCTGAGTGATGCTCAGGCAGGAAATAGGTGAGCCTTGCCCTGCAAGAGGATGGAACTCCTTGGAGTAGGTGGCAGGAGGTGCGGAGAGGCCGTATGGAAGGCCCAGTGGTAGAAGCGAACTGCCCTGGTCTTAGAGAGACGAGATGGTTGTGTGGCCAGACCCTGCTTCTACTTTGCTGATTGACAATGGGGACAGCTGGGAGCAAAGGCTTGGCAGTGTGTTGCAGCCCCAGGTCCTAGGCAGCAGGCCTCAGTGCCACCTCTAGCCAGGAAAGCAACTAGAACTGGCCCTAAGCACCCAATAGAGGGGAGAGATGCATTCTGGTATCGGAGGCAACAGCGGGGAAGAGAGGCTTCTGGTTACAGTCTCTCAGTTTTGTGGTTTAAGCCGTGACAGTGACAGAACTCAGCTACACACCCTGGTGGAACCAGGTCAGGTAACGGTGTGAAGTCCTCCAGCCTCAAGGGGGCACACCTGAGTTCTGACCCCATTAGCTGGACAAGAGTACACAGAACTGGGCTATGGATACCAAAGAGTATCCAAAGCTCCCTGACTCCCTGCACTATCCTCCTACATCAAGGGCTTCCTTGTAACTTGTCCCTAATTCGCCAGGCTGCTGGACGAGTCTGTCCAGGGTGTAACCTACACAAACTACCCAGACAAGAAGGCATGCAGAGGCCGAAGCCCTGCCCACACACCTCATGCCAAGCTGATGGCCTTCCTGTGGCCTGAGTCTACCCAGAGGAAGGGGTGCCTTTAGACGAATGAAACGCTAGCAGTGGCCCAGAGTCTGTCTACTGGTCAACAATCAACACTTGGTCCTCAAAAGTCTTCACTTTATCAATTCAGCATGCCAGTTGATCGTTTGCATCCAACTTTGTATTCCTCCATTCTACATTCTGTTGGGTAAAGAGGCTCCAGGACTAGGCTGGAAGGCCAACATGCTGGGCTCAAATTTCTACCCTGCTCTTGTCTGTGTGCTGGTGTACAGCTTGCCTACCTTCTCTGGGATTCGGCTTTGCCATAATCTCTAAGAACCTCTAAGATCCCTTCAAGCTCTAAAATTACATGATTCCTTTGGGCATCAAGTTTGAGAGATGCCCACACTGTCAAATTTGCTCCAACTAGTCAAATGATCTCCTCGGGCTTTGAGATCACGGCCCCCACCCCTGAGTGGCTGCTGGGAGAAGCTGGAAAGCTTCTTGACCTTTGTTAAGCTGACCACACTCTCACTGAAGCCAGCCACCTTCACTTCCACACCCTTCAGACCCTGGTGCATGTCCCTGAAGATGTCCTGTGGTTGCCATGAGATCCCATCCCACTCCATCTCCCAAAACTTCCAGTGGTAGCACTTAAGCTTCTTTTGTAGCTGGAAGAAGATTTGAGTAGATTTCTGGTTCTTCAAAGACCTGCTTGATGTGGGTGGCCTGTTGCTTGTCTGCACTGCTGGCAAGTTTCAACTAGTCATCAGCGTTGTCCTCTGGGATGTTTGTACAACCTCGATCTGTTATGTAAACTTCAGGGTCTTCTGGTGCAGGTGAGCGATAGCAGCCTTTGTGCACTGAGCATCTCATATTCCATCCATGGAATCCATTGGATGCTGCCATCAATGCGAGTGGAAGTCTGGGCAAGGCTACTTACTTCCAAATACTCCATTTATTCTTGGTTGAAATGCAGCAGCAACACAAGCTATTTCCGTCACAGTTAAGCTGCTAGAAGCATCAGTCATAGCTAGAGACTTGGGCTGGCCTGACTATAACAACTGCCATCTTCTGGCCAGATCTCCTATTCCTATTGATTTGGTGACTTCCCCTTGTGGTCTCTGGCTTGCCCACCTACTATGAAAATTCATCTCTTCCTTTATCTTGGATGGCAGTTGGATCTGCTGTAGGACTCATTCAGAGCTGTGGGGTGGGTGGAGACACCATCAATCTTAGCACATGCGTTCTTGCTTTCCAGATCCATTTCAGGCTCGGGTCTACCTGAATTCGCCGCACATCGTGTGGAGACACAGATGACCTCCTGTGCTGGTGTTGAAAGAGATGCTTCAAGCCTTGGCCAGTCACATTATTGTTCTCCAAAGCATTATGGGTCATTTTAACCATGTGTATTCTGATTCTGTCTGCTTTCTGGCCTCTGCATCTGCAAAGTAGTAAATGTGGCATTTTTACTTTGACAATTTCTTGATGCTATTTTTCCTTTCTCTCTCTTCCTTCACTAAGGAAGGTTTGCAGCTAAGTCACCCTTCCCTGACCTGGGACACTGTACCAATGGTCCAGCCCCTCCACCCTGCCTCCCAAAACATACCTTTTGGTTCTTTACAACACATTGTATCTTTGATGCTGACTGTCACCATGAAAGCTTTCACCTGACTCAATGAAACGACAAGTACTCTTTTGCTAATGACTTAGCTGCGTGATTGGGTGACTAGACTATACTTGGAGGCAGTAGCAGGAAATGACAAGCTACGCTAATTGCAAAATTCTTTGGATCTGTTTTTGATTCCGTGCAAGGGATGTGGTAAAGTAGCGGAAACTGAACTAAATATAGGTCCAGCTCTGGTTCTGCCACTAACAAGCTGTGTGGCCTTGAAAATGCTACTTTACCTTTCAGGTCTCAATTTCCTCACTTATTCAAAAATATCATTTGAGTATTCTTATGTGCCAGGTGCTGTGTTTATCACAGGTAAAGAGAACATGGTCCAGATCCCTTTGTTGGTGGGTAACACAAAGAAAGAAAGAAAGAAAAGTAAGAAAGATAAGAAAAGGAAGGAATGAAGAAAGAGAGGAAAAGATGGAAGAGAGGATGGGGTGCAGGGTGGAGAGATAAATTAGGAGTTTGGGACTAACATATACACACTACTATATATAAAATAGATAAACATCAAGGACCTACTGTATATCACAAGATATCCTGTACTATATATCTTGTGATAACCTATAATGGTAAAGAATCTGAAAAAGAATATATATTGTATATATTATTGTTGTGTACCTGAAACTAACACAACATTGTAAATTAACTAAACTTCAGGTTTTTTTAAAGGTCAAAAAAGGGAGCAAGTAAATAATCACAAATTATAATATAAAACTGAGTATTTTTCAGTTTTTTCTTTATCCATAGAACTATTTACTCAAAGAAAATCTACCAAGGCAGCCCATGAGCTGACCTGGTTGATCTCCACCTCTCTCATACATGGCACTCAGCCCTTGCTCAGCCCATGCCTGCCTTCTCATTCCTTCTGGATCAGGCTGAACTCTCTCCCACCTCAGGGTCTTGGCATTTGCTGCTCCTCTGCTTATAACACTGCCCCTACATTCTCAGATGGCCTGATCCTTCGTTTCCTTCATATCTTTGCCTAAATATCATGTCTGAGAAAAGACATCTCTGTTAAAACTATCTAAAATAATTCTGTGTCTTCCAGTGCCCTTCCTACCTTACCCTGCCTTGTTTTGCTTTTCTTTGTTTTTCTGGGGTTTTTTTTACATTTAATTCTAGAAATTATATACTCATTCTTTGTCTCACAAATGTAAATTTCATGACAAGGAGTTTGTCTTATTAATTTCTAAGTTCTTAGCTACTAGTGCAAGGCCTGGGGCAGAGTAGGAGCTCAATTAATATTTGTTAAAAGAACATGGGGAGAAAAAATTAATGTGGAGTTGGTTTTGTTGAAACATTAGGGAAGACACTAAGTCCTACACCATCGTTTCCCTCCCGATATAGCCCGTGAGGACACTTTCAGGTCTAACACTGTAGGATTTCATGAATCCATTCATCAGGAAAGAGGTCTCATGTGTTAAACTTTATTCATTATTCTTTTTTTTTAATTCCAAAATTTGTACTTTGTTCTAAGAATTATGCTAATAGTACAAATAGCATTATCTATTCTGTCTTGCAGTTCATGGTCTACCTATGAAAACAGATTAATCACAATTATGACAGATGAGCTGGGAAGACAGAGTAGCTTCATGCAGGACACCTCAAATTCCTCATCTATAAAAGGCATATTTACTTCTTGACTTCAAATTCTGTTATAAGAATGAAATGAGAAAATGGATATGAAATTGCTTGAAATACTGCATAACATCTTCAAATGTCCAGTATTGGTATGGTTAGGACTTCAGCAAAATGGTAGAGTAAGGAACTCCAAAAAGTATGTCCCTCCATGAAAGCAATGAAAAAAATGTCAAAAACTGTAAGAATCAGTTTTGACAGGAATCTGGAAATTAACCAAAGGCTTGCAATAACACAGGGAGCACTTACTCAAGAAAAACAGCTAAATCTATGTTAGAATGGTTAGCTTAGTGGTGTTTTAACTTACCCTAGTCCAACCACCCACTCCCCAGCTCAGTAACAGCCTTGAAAATAATGGTCCACATTCTCAATACCAGAGAGAACAGAACAAACCCCATTCACAAAGAATTGTCATTATTTGACCTACTAGTGACTCTTTGGAAGACTGCTTGAAAGGCTATCTTCATCTCACTTGACTCAAAACTCAACTAGTACTAAAGCCACTACCCAGGAACATTTGTCAAAAACAATTACAAGGAAATATTTTAGCCACGGCTGCCTGAGGCAATGGATAACAGCTGGGCAAACAACAGACTAACCTGGAAGCTTGAAAAGAAAGAGTAAGGAATGAAGAACTTTGAAGAGCTCCTAAATATTTCCTGGAGTATAGAAGGCTATTTACATGCCCAGAGCTGTGTACCTGCTCGAGAAAGACCCAAGAAGCCCTACATTCTCATTACTGGCAGACCTTGAGACTCTGCATAAGGATAACATGAAGCTTAGGACAGAGCTGTAAACTTCCAGACTAGATGCTAAATGTATGCCTCAACACTCACAGAGAGACTGTTGGCAAAAGCTCTAAGAATTTTTGGTTCCAGGTGTTTAAGGAAATCTCTGTCCAAATCATTAGGTAACCAATAAATGAACGGACCAGAAACATCAGTAGCCATACATGGCAAAGAATACAAACTTTACAGAATTAGTTCAGGAAAGCCACTAAAAAACAAAGACCAAAAGTACAACAAGCAGCAACAACAACAAATCCTAGGGAGGGAGGAGAATCTGATTTCCAGAGTTGCCCACATAATATTCAAAAAGTGCAGTTTTCAACAAAATATTACAAAAGATATGAAGAAACAATACACAGTGAAATATAAAAGCAATCAATAGAAACTATACCTGAGGAAGTCCAGATGTTGGACTTAACTAGACAAAGATTTTAAATCAGCTGTTTAAAAATATGCTCAAAGGAAACCATAGAGAAAGAACTAAAGAAACTAAGAGAGGGTCTCATCAAATAGAGAATAGTCCAGATTTGAAAAGTACAATAACTGAAATGAAAAATTCAATAGAGTAGCTCAGCAGCAGATTCAAACAGGCATGAAAAGAATCATCAGACTTGAAGAAAGTTGATTGAAGTTATCCAGTTTGAGAAAAAAAGAGGGAAAAAAATGAACAGAGCCTAAGAGACCTGTGAAACACCATTAAGTATATCAACATATGTACAAATGGGACTCCCAGAGGACAGGAGTGAGAGAAAGGGAATGGAAGAACATTTAAAGAAATAATGGTAAAAATCTTCCTGAATTTGATTTTTCAAAATTAAAAAAAAATTAATCTACACATTCAAGAAGCTCAAGAAACTCCAAGTGGAATCAATTCAAAGAGATTCACACAGAGTTGCATTACAATCAAACAGTTGAAAGTCAAAGAGACAATCTTGAAAACCGCAACAGAGAAGTGACCCATGTACAAGGAATAATCAATAATATTAACAGCTGATTTATCACCAGAAAATATGTAGGGATATCACATCCAAAGTGCTGAAAGAAAAAAATGAACAAACATTAATACAACATATCCAGACTTATGGGATGCAGTAAAAGTACTGTAGAGAGGGAAATTTATAGCTATAAATACCTACTTCAAAAGTAATAAAATCAATATCCTAATTTTTCAAGTTAAGAGACTTGGAAAAAAAGAGCAAACTAACTCACAGCAACAAAAAGGAAAATATATTATAATAGAAATACACAAAATAGAGAATAGAAAAATACAGAGAATCAATGAAATGAAAAGTTGGTTATTTCAAAAGATCAGCAAAATTGAGAAAATTTTAGCTACACTAACCAAGAAAAAAAAGAGAGAAAAGTACTAAAATCATGAATGAAATGACTAAAATTAGTAAAAGCAGGAATGTAAAGTACTAAAAACCACAATTACCAAAACTGACACAAGAAGAAATAGAAAATCTGAATAGACCTAAAAGAAGTATAGAGATTGATTTAGTCATCAATAAGTTACAACAATGAAAAGCCCAGAACCAGATGGCTTCACCTGTGAATTCTATCAGATGTTTAAAGAAGAATGAACACAAATGCTTCTCAAACTCTTATAAAAAACAGAAGAGTAGTGAAAACTTCCTAACTCATTCTATAAGAACAGTATTACTCTGATATAAAAACCAAAGGTATCTTAAGAAAGGAAAATCATAGATCAATATCCCTTATGAATATAGACATGAAAATCCTCAACAAAATACAAGCAAACCAAATCCAGCAACATATAAAAAGGATTATACACCATGACCCAGTGGAATTTATCCCTGGAATACTGACTCAGTATATGAAAATCAACAAATAAAATAGACCATACTAATAGAATAAAAGGCAAAAACCACATGATAATCTCAACTGATACAGAAAAAAATCTGACAAAATCCAATGCTCTTTCAACATAAAAATGTTCAACAAACTAGGAATAGAGGCAACTTCCTCCACCTTATAAAGGACATCTATGAAAAACTAACATCACACTTAATGGTAAAAGACTAAAGCTTTCACTGTAAGATAAGGAACAAGACAGAGATGTCTATTCTCACACTTCTGTTCAACATTGTACCAGAAGTTTTAGCCAGGGCAATTAGTAAAGAAAAAAAAAAGAAAGAAAAAAAATTCCAAAATAAAATTAAGAAAACAACTGTATTTACAATAGCATCAAAAAGATAAAGTCCTTAGGAGTAAATTTAATCAAGATAGTGAAATACTTACACGTTGAAAACTACAAAACATTGTTGAAAGAAATTAAAGAACACCTAAATAAGTGGAAAGATGTCCCATGTTAATAGATTGGAAGACAATATTATTAAGATGGCAATACTCCCCAAAGGTCTACAGATTCAATGCAATCCCTATCAAATTCCAAATGCCTTATTTTAGTAATGCACCATTATTGTAGCAAAGGCTAACTCAGACAGCATATACCCAAGAGAAATGAAAATATATGTTCATTCATTAACTTGTACACAAATGTTCATAGCAGCATTATTCACTGTAACCAAAAACATACAAATTTTCATTAACTGATGAAAGTATAACAAACGATGTGGTATATCCTTACAATGGAATATTATTCCGCCATAAAAGGAAATGAAATAATTTCTCTTGATGAAAGAGAAATACATGCTGCAACATGGGACATCTTAAAAACATTATGCTGAGTGAAAGAAGCCAGACACAAAAGACCACATATTCCATTTTTATGAAATATCCAAAAGAGGTATCCACAGGGACAGAAAGAAGAATGGTAGTGGGAAATGGGGAGTGACTGCTTAATGGTTACAAGAGTTTCTTTTGAGATGCTGAAAATGTTTTAGAACTTATTACAATGGGTGGTTGCACAACTGCTGTGCAACATTGTATTGTTGCTGCCCCCAGCACTATACCCACCATCTTCATAGGTCTTTAGACTCCTGTTGCTCCTGTGAAAAAGAAGGGTTTCCATCTTTAGCTATATTTTAATTCCTATTCTAGTAACTGCCTCAGAGAAGATAGGATATGACTGTACTAAGGTCCTCTGGCTATGGGCCAAATTCCATTCAATTCAGTTCAAGCGTTTAAAGTACCTCTCTCCCCAGATAAACCAGAAATTAACAAAATGTTAAACCATTGGTTATTCTATTTTCTGTAGCCTTACTGCTAGGAAAATGAACATTTAGGTTCTATCACACATGCCAAGTCCTGAACTGAGCCCAGGGTAAGGGTCTGTCACAGGGCGTGGCCAGTAGACCAGCATTTTCATGGGGCACAAAGGCCTGCTCTGTGGAACCTTTGCAAGAAGGACTGAGACCCAGTTCGAAAGTCAGTAATTTGAGTAATCAGCAGGCAAAAGCTTCAGCAAAAGTAGTTAGTAGATCTTTTTTTTTTTATCCCTATAGTCTTTTATTCATTCAGTTTCATACTCCCTGCCCACTAGACTTTTCAGATTAAAAAATAAAAATAAATCAAAACAAACCAAAAAACAACAGCATTCACAGTCAATACTTTACCTATGCACAGTGTCTTCGCCTGAGATGCATTTCTGCAAATGGAGGAGACTAACTCCCAAGGGGAGAATCCAGGCTTTTCTACAGCATTCTTCTCTTCCCTCATGACCTGGTCACCCTTTGGGGCCAGATGCCATGCTTTCCCAAAGAAGGGAGCAAGTGTTCATTGAGCACCTATTATGTGCCAACACTGTATATACACTATTCACTTAATCCTCACAACAACTCTATGAGGTAGGTCCTATCATTAGTTCCTTTTCACACTGAAAAAGAAAAAAAAAAAAAAAAAAGAGGCCAATGCCCTAAAGTCACACAGGCAGTAAATGGCAGATCCAGAGTTCAACCTCATGTTTCCAGAACTTGAAATTTATGTCCTTTCCATTCTTGTGAGGCAAATGAAGTACTGATTTAGAGAAGAAGAGCACTGAACATGGCCTCCCAATTCTCAGGTTTTGGGGCGGGGGGGATTAAGAGGCTTCCTGAAGTTTCATTCTGTTACCTTATTAAACATGATTTTTAATATCTGTTGTGCATCAGAATCACTAGAGGAGCATTTTCACTATACACATGCTTGGAATTCACACACTGGAAGACCTGGTTAGCAAGAGAATAAAATGTGTTTAGATTTTCTTGCAATTTTTAGAAACGATACCAAATAAAAATAGTAAGAGAATGAATGAAGCTCAAAGGAAATGTATCAAATAAAAAAGAGAGATTTTAATTAATTGGGGCTAAGTTATTGGCTCTTAAAGACATTAGAAAATTGCAGTAGGATGGCATTCTGGTTTTCTTGTTTGTAATCCTTGAATCAGACAAGGTTGTCTGGGTCTCCATCAACAGCTATATTCAAAGAGCTGTTCTTTTTCCTGTCCTCAATTCAATTCAGTCATTTTTTTTTGAATGCCTGTTCTTTGAAAGGCTACTTTTTTACAAGTCACATCAGGAAGAAAAGGTTAAATTCAACCATAAATTTAACAAGCATTTATTGACTGCTTGATGTATGCAAAGCTCCATGCCAGGCAATGCAGGTCTTGAAAGAAAGGAGAAAAGGGGAGACAGAGGTCGGGAGGGCATTTCAGGAAAATCGAACAAAGTGATGGTTTAGAGAACTTCTGCAGATTTTAATTAATACAAATATGTCTATATATATATATCTTATAAAACAAACAAACACACTTCTTCTAGGCCTTAGGGACTGTGCAGTAGACTGTATTATTTGTTAGTAATTATTTGTTCATACTTGTCTAGGTAGAGTACTTTGCTGACTCCACTAGCTACTAGCCCCACCCCTCCTCAGCTGACTTTGGGCTTGGTCTTAGGACTTGCTTTGGCCAATGGCATGTGAGTGGACATACTCAGTATATCCACTTGCGTGTTTTGACTCAACCTTCTGAACTCGTACTGTCCACCTGCAAACAACAGTGGCTGCTCCTTCAGTCTTGTCCCCAAAACGAGAAGACAGAGAGACCTGGATCTTTCCCACATGCTATCAAGTCTAGCACACCCCAGCAGCATCGAGCAGCTCCACAACCACAGACCCACAAGTGAAAAATAAGTGTTTGGAATTTAAGCTACTAAGCTTCGAGGTACTTAGTAATGCACCATTATTGCTGCAAAGGCTGACCAATACATCCTGTAATGGTTTACAAAGACGAGCAGCATGAAATGTTCTAGAGATACTCCCCTAGAGCCCATCTAGTATTCGTTTTCTACAACTCCTGTAACAAAGCACCATGAACTGAATGGCTTACAAAACAGAAATTGATTGTCTTGCAGTTCTGGAAGCTCAAGGTCTGAGATCAAGGTGTAGTTAAAATTGGTCCCTGCTGAGAGCTGTGAGGAAGATTCTGTTCTGTGTCTCTCTCTACTTCTGGTGGTTTGCTGGCAATCTGTGACATTGTAGAAGCATCACCCCACTTTTCCTCTTCATCCTCACATGCGTTCTCTCTGTGCCCAGATGCTTTCATAAGCATGAAATCTTTTAATAAGGACACCAGTCATATTCGATTAGGGGCCCACTCTACTGCGGTATAATTTCATCTTAACTAATTGCGTCTGCAATGACCCTATTTCCAATTCTGTTGCATTCTGTGGTCCTGGGAATTAGAACTTCAACATATGAATGGGGGAAGTGGGGGTGGGCACAGTTCAATTCGTAACAGTGCTTTTTTATACTTACGTTCCTTAAACCAGGGGAAGACCAGAGACCAAACATCATTATGGCTTACACTCCCCTACCTTGGGCCACTGGCCCTTATTGTAATAATTCTCACTTTGAGAGGAGTGGGTTGTTGATGACATGGTATGTGTTGAGCCTTAGGCTTACAAAGCTTGTAAGTTCTGGAACCAGGCTGAGAATCCAGGTGTCTGGATATTAGAACATCTTTCCTATTCTATTCTGCCTTTTTAGTGGTCAGTGATTCAGGGAGGCAGCTAAAGTAAACAAAATAAAGAAATTAACAGGAAAGCAAAAAACAACAATCACATACATTCAAATCACCTATAAACCTCATTTACCATTAGCACGACAAAGTTTCAAAGGCATGAAATCTCTGAAGAAAATAAACACATCAGTGGTAGAGGATAGCTTTAGCAATCAAAAAAGGAAGTAATTATGGTTGTACAGGATTTTTTAAAATATGAAAGTAACATTTTATAAACTTGATGAAATGAATCATTTTTTGGAAATTACAGAAATTGACTCGAGAGGTAGAAATCACAGTAATTATAGATAGATGAAAAAGTAGTTAAAGTCTCCTCCTATAAAAGGTAATAAAGCCAGATTTATGCAAAAAGTCTACTGAACTGTGAGGAACAAATGATGGAAATCTCCCCCAAATATTGGGTTGGCCAAAAACCCGAACAAACATTTTGGCCAACCCAAATATTTACCCATCACCCTTATGAATACACATCAAAAACTTTTAGTAAATATTAGCAAAACTGGATACAGCAGAAGAATCATGACCAGGATTTATTCCATGAATACAAGCATGGTTCAACATTAAATATCTATTATGTAATTTATTACATGAAAAGGTGAATGGTGAAGAAATATACTTACCAGAGGCTAAAGAATTTAATAAATTCAAAATAATTTTTACTTCTTAAAATTCTTTATAAGCTATGAAAAAAAGTAAACTTAACTAGAAACCTATTGTGTGAGAAAAAAAAACCAAAAAACAGACCCACTATCAATAAAACTACATGTCACATATTCTAAATGTTAACCTCTCAGCAAAGAATTACTTAATATTTGACTCCTCTGCACCAACTTTGTGATCTTTTTATAGGTCTTCAGTGTTTTACTCTCCTGGAAAAGATGCCATGGTACCTTTCCAAATACTCTCCTGGATAATTACTATGTGTGTTATCAGTGCTTTCTTTATACAGACCTTGAAGTTTCTAAATTATGACACAAGGGCCACTTTCATCTGCCTTTTTGAGTATCTTGGGTCTTATCTCCCCCACTTGATGTCATGAGACCCCCTTCTTCCTTGCTTACCATAAGGCAATTCTTGAAGAGCTGTTAGGTTATGCTTAGGTTATTAAAAAAAGACCCTGTGATTACTTTTATGTGTAAAAGACTGAATTATTGTGTTTGTTTCCCTCATTTCTTCCTCTAGACAATTATTTAGAAAGAGAACAAAAGGTTTGCTTGTAAAATTCTAACTCTATGATCTTTTTTATCTATAACGGCAGCAAGTCCCATACCTCATGGTAAAACCTTAGAAGCAATCCCATTAAAATCAGGAACAAGGTAAGGAATCTGGCTATAAGTTCCCATTATTCAACACTTAATGGAACAAGAAAAATAGGTGAAGTGCAAACACTGGAAAAGAATAAACAAAGCTAAACTAGTTCACAGATAGTATCATTGTCTAACGAGAAAATATCTCAGAATGTGTTATAATAAATACTGAAACTATTAAGACTGTTCATTAAGTTGGTCTGATAAAAGATCAACACAGGAAACTTGGGTTGTTTTCTTATTCATAGCAATAGCCGTAACCAATTAGAAAATGCAAAGGAAAAATATACTCCATTCAGAAAGGCAAAAATAATTATGAAGTACTCAGAAATAAAAGTGGCAAGAAATACGCAAGGCATTATTTTAAAGACTGTAATACTAAAGATATAGAAGAAGAACCGAAGAGATGGAAGGGCTGGTATATTCCTGGATGAGATTGAATTTTCTAAATATGTACCCTCCAATTAAATTATAGATTTTGTGCATTCCCATTAAAAATTAGAATAGAATTTCTTTTTGAATTTGACAAACTGATTCTAAAGTTCATCTGCAAGAATAGCCATGACAGTTTTCAAAAAGAACAAGGAGGGTTGTGGTAGGCAGCTTCTAAAGTGACCCCCAATGACCCTTACTTCCTAATATTCATGACATATGTAATCCCTTCTGCTTGAGCACGGGCTAGTTCTAATGTCTCACGTCTAATAAATATAACATGGCAAAAGTGATGATGTCACTTCTGAGATTAGGTGAAAAAAGGCTGTGATTCCATATTAGGCACATTCTGTTGCTCTCTCATGTGATCTAGAGCCAGGAAGCTGCCATGTTGTGAGCTGCCCTTTGGGGTAGAGGCTCGTGGGGCAAGGAACTGATGTCTCTGGCCAATAAGCCAGTGAGGACCTAAGGCCTGCCACCCAACATGAGGGAGTTTGGAAGTGGATTCTCCCAGTTGAGCTTTGAGATAAACACAGCCCCATATGCCACTTTGATTGCAGTCTTGCGAGAGATCCTAACCCGGAGGCTCACAGCTAAGCCACGCCCAGATTTCTGACCCATAGAAATGGAGAGATAATAAGTGTTTGTTGTTTTGGGTAATTTTTATACAATAATCAATAATTAACACACCCATAAATATTCAATTCCTTTAACCACAACTGCCTCAATCTCATTCAGCTTCCATTAAAACTTAAAACAGAGAACAGATGAGTCACGGAGTTCTGCAGATTCAGGGTCCCATGAGAGTTAGGCTCCTTGGAACTCTTACTCTTACTCCCATGTTGAGGAGTTTTGTGTGGAAAAGCAGGTGCATTCACCAAAGGAATGGTCTGAAGGCCGTCATACCTTCCCAGGGCAATCTTTTTTTTAGAAACTGCAATTAATTTATTTTTTTAACATCTTTATTGGAGTATAATTGCTTTACAATGGTGTGTTAGGTTCTGCTTTATAACAAAGTGAATCAGTTATACATATACTATATCCCCATATCTCTTCCCTCTTGCATCTCACTCCCTCCCACCCTCCCTATCCCACGCCTCCAGGGGGTCACAAAGCACCAAGCTGATCTCCCTGTGCTATGCAGCTGCTTCCCACTAGCTATCTATTATACATTTGGTAGTGTATATATGTCAATGCCACTCTCTCACTTTGTCCCAGCTTACCCTTCCCCCTCCCTGTATCCTCAAGTCCATTCTCTAGTAGGTCTGCACCTTTATTCCTGTCTTGCCCCTAGGTTCTTCATAACCATTTTTTTCTTTTTTAGATTCCATATATATGTGTTAGCATACAGTATTTGTTTTTCTCTTTCTGACTTACTTCACTCTGTATAACAGACTCTAGATCCATCCCTCTCACTACAAATAACTCAATTTCGTTTCTTTTTATGGCTGAGTAATATTCCATTGTATATATGTGCCACATCTTTATCCATTCATCTGTCGATGGACACCTAGGTTGCTTCCATGTCCTGGCTATTGTAAATAGAGCTGCAATGAACATTTTGGTACATGACTCTTTTTGAATTATGGTTTTCTCAGGGTATATGCCCAGTAGTGGGATTACTGGGTTGTATGGTAATTCTATTTTTAGCTTTTTAAAGAACCTCCATACTGTTCTCCATAGTGGCTGTATCAATTTACAACCCCACCAACAGTGCAAGAGGGTTCCCTTTTCTCCACACCTTCTCCAGCATTTGTTGTTTCTAGATTTTTTAATGATGGCCATTCTGGCTGGTGTGAGATGATATCGCATTGTAGTTTTGATTTGCATTTCTCTGATGATTAATGATGTTGAGTATCCTTTCATGTGTTTGTTGGCAATCTGTGTATCTTCTTTGGAGAAATGTCTATTTAGGTCTTCTGCCCATTTTTGGATTGGGTTGCTTGTTTTTTTGATATTGAGCTGCATGAGCTGCTTGTATATTTTGGAGATTAATCCTTTGTCAGTTGCTTCATTTGAAAATATTTTCTCCCATTCTGAGGGTTGTCTTTTCGTCTTGTTTATGGTTTCCTTTGTTGTGCAAAAGCTTTTACGTTTCATTAGGTCCCATTTGTTTATTTTTGTTTTTATTTCCATTTCTCTAGGAGGTGGGTCCAAAAGGATCTTGCTGTGATTTATGTCATAGAGTGTTCTGCCTATGTTTTCCTCTAAGAGTTTTATGGTATCTGGTATTACATTTAGGTCTTTAATCCATTTTGAGTTTATTTTTGTGTATGGTGTTAGGGAGTGTTCTAATTTCATGCTTTTACATTTAGCTGTCCAGTTTTCCCAGCACCACTTATTGAAGAGGCTGTCTTTTCTCCACTGTATATTCTTGCCTCCTTTATCAAAGATAAGGTGACCATATATGTGTGGGTTTATCTCTGGGCTTTCTGTCCTGTTCCATTGATCTATATTTCTGTTTTTGTGCCAGTACCATACTGTCTTGATTACTGTAGCTTTGTAGTATAGTCTGAAGTCTGGGAGCCTGATTCCTCCAGCTCCGTTTTTCTTTCTCAAGATTGCTTTGGCTATTCAGGGTCTTTTGTGTTTCCATACAAATTGTGAAATTTTTTGTTCTAGTTCTGTGAAAAACGCCAGTGGTAGTTTGATAGGGATTGCATTGAATCTGTAGAGTGCTTTGGGTAGTATAGTCATTTTCACAATGTTGATTCTTCCAGTCCAAGAACATGGTACATCTCTCCCCTCCCAGGACAATCTTTAACTTCCTATGTTCACAACCACTCAGCTATGGTCCTCAACCTTGTGGGCTCAGCAATCTGATTTTGTGGCCAAACAATGTCTGATTCATCCCTTAAGAGTGGACTCGTATTAGCCAAGCATGTGAGACTGAAGAATAAAATCATTTCCATTTACAAATTTAAAAAGAAAATTCTAACTCACATGGGATCCTGAATACACTGTTCTCCATGAATCATCTCTTCTCTCTGGGTAAGTTTCTTAGGCAGCAATGGAAGATGAATAAGTTCAGGAAGTTGGTTAAAGGAATCAAATTAAACATTAATTATATTAATTATCGATTGCTACATAAAAATTACCGAAACCAAGCAGCTTAAAACAACCACTTTGAAACTTTGAAGTGCTTCAGAACCTGAAATGTTTACTGTAAGACCTGGCAGCTCTCAACAAACAGGGGTCATTATGGTCATCCATCTCCCGTGTTCTCACCAGTGCTTAGGTACAAGAGGGGCAGCATGGAGTCTTGGACAGAACATGGGCCTTGATATCAGATAAATCGAGGTCCAAGTTCCTGTGCTGCCATTTATCACCTGTACTTTCTACTTCGACTGCAGGAAAGGGAGCAGCAGTTTGCTTCTGTCAGAAGTCCTTGAGAAAGTAAGTAGATGCATACTAGAGGTATTTGAGACCATCTAGATACAACAAATAATAAATAAGCCTTAGAGATACAATGAACAATATTGTGTAACATATTGCATTATAATTACCAAACTTGCTAAGAGACTATAACTTAACTATTCCAACTCCAAAAAAGAAAGGATAATTATGTAATGTGATAAAGTTGCTCACTTTCACTACAATAGCAATCATATCACAGTATGTAAATGTATCCAATTAACATGTGACCCAAGTCAAATATATTTCAATAATAAAAACTAAATTAAAGAAATAAAAATAAGACTAGATAACATATTGCCACAAAAAAAGAAAGCAAACAAAAAATCATCTAGAGAAATCCAAGGATTACAAACAAAAATATACCTTAACAAGGCTGAATGGCAAAAACCTTTTAGAATCAGGGGTTACAAACTCAAACGTCTGCTCAGAAGGCAATGTAAGTAGATGAAGCCTCTAGGGACAGGTAAAGCCAGGTTTGAGGGTCATCTAACTCTTTCAGGTCTTCACCAATTCTGTTTCTGCTGGCTCCTTGGGAAACCAGCCAGCTGTGCCACGGCCCATGTGGTGTGGCCTGCAAGATGCTCCAAGCTTCCCTGCCACCAGCTGTAAGGGTCCCTGGCAAACATGGGAAATGATAGGACAGGTGTGTGGGAACAGAGGCTGAGTTGTCCTGCCTTGGAGTTTATAGAGAGTAGTCAGTGCTTGAGCTACAGCAGTTTCATCATTTTTGGTATGGGGTAAATCTAGATCTATATATTTATTTTAGTGTTTGTGTGTTGTAAGGAATACCTCTATTACTTAAAATGGTTTTTTTGGTTGATCAGCCTCGTACAGACACAGAATAACACCATAGAGAGGCACGTGAAAGTGAAAGAGATTTACTATACTCACAGGTCCCAGAAGAGGTAAACCCAGCACTACATGCAGGCGACAGCATGGGAGGAGGGCCAAGGGAGTAGACTCAACCAAGCAGGTGGGCAGCCAAGAGAGAATGAGGACCTGTGGACAAGTGCCTGTACTGGGGGTCAGAGTGAAGCACATAAACAAAAAGTGTGAGGGGATTTCATTGGTGTGATTGAATGCCACTAGGTCAGAGGGAGGGCAAGAAGGGGAACTTGCAGTGGGGACCAGCCTTATCACACTGGTGCACCTGGTCACCTGGGCAGCGTGCTCACAGCCTATTTATGGGGATGTTCAGGAATCAGAAAAATATGAAGTTTAAAAATTTTACAATATGGTTTGGTAGTGCTTTCTAAAATTTATTTTGCAATAAAAACCTCTTGGTAGCAATGAACTTATAGAAACGAGAGTACTAATTATCATTTTTTAAGGGAAGTTGGTGATAAATGTTCACTATTCTTCCTTTATCAAAAATAAGGTGACCATATATGCGTGGGTTTATCTCTGGGCTTTCTATTCTGTTCCATTGATCTATATTTCTTTTTTTGTGCCAGTACCATACTGTCTTGATTACTGTAGCTTTGTAGTATACTGGGAGGGAGGGAGACGCAAGAGGGAAGACATATGGGGATATATGTATATGTATAGCTGATTCACTTTGTTATAAAGCAGAAACTAACACACCATTGTAAAGCAATTATACTCCAATAAAGATGTTAAAAAAAAAAAGAAAATAGGGAAGAGAGAAGATAAATATGTAAGATAAAAAATATATATAGCTGATAATTGTTAAAAGAGTTTCAAAAAATAAATTAAATAATAAATAATAACAAGAAAAGAAAGATACTGTGAATAACAGTAAAAGTACCTCTGAAAATATTTTGATTGACATATTGTTCCATTTCAATACAAAACAAAATAGATTTGGAAATAGTCTCCATTTAGCATAATTGACTCTAAGTTTACTGGGTACCTCAGCATGTATAGATAGAATATTTTCCTCATTAACAATATTATATTCTATGGAGAAGAGACAGATGAAAGTATAAACAATTTCAAATTGATTAACCATAACAGCAATATTGAAGAAAATTACAGGAGATTTTATTAAAAAAAAAAGTAAAAATAAGGCTGTATTGAAGAAACTACATTCTTCAGCAAAATACTAGTGTCATATAACAAGACAAAGATATGGCCCTGAAATTGACTACAGTTCAAGAATATTTATCTAAAATAAATATACTGCTTATGCTATTTTTTAATATTAAAGAAAACCTATAAGGGAATTTTAAATTTTGATCTATTATCACTTATGTATTCAAGTTTTTTAAAAGATATTTAGTTTTGAAAAACAGTTTTGAATAAACTCTTTCGCAGGTCTACCAATACAATAAAACCAATATTTTGTTAAATAAATAAATATTTTAAAAATCACTTGATTCTAACAATTTTAGTGTCCCCTTTCACTTTCAAAAATGTCCCAGTGGGGTGGTATATTATGTGGTCACTTTGGCTTTACATAACATGTCTGGACATCCTGCTACCCCACTACAGGCCTCTGAAGTTTATGGGTTTGTCTTTACTTGTCCTTAGACTCAGTTTGGATGAGTTCTTAGAGACGGAGTCCACCCTCTCATTTACAGATGAGGTTGCCTCCTAGAGCTAGCTTAGTTCTTGGAGGTGGCATCTTCCACTGTCAGGAGAGGACTGGAAAAATTCCAGGGTAGGTACTTACCAGACAAAGAAAGAATCCCAGGATGTTCTGGAATAGCCAAACCAATGCTGATAAAGGGGGTAGGGGGGTTTTCCTCTCAAGAAATTGATTCTCTTTGAAGGACCTGAGAAAAGTGCACAGAAAAAAAAGGAAGGGGAGCAACCTGTAAAGCCCACACAGCTGGAGAACTAAAGATCATAAAGAAGCCTTTGGATATGTAAGAAAATAACAGCAGTTACATGCATCAAGCACCTACCACGGCATGTGTCAAGCACTTGCTGGGCACATTACATACATGGTCATGTCTCATCCTTTCAACACACCTACGAGATGGGTATTAGATCCATTTTACTGTTGAAATCCTGAAGCTCACTCAAGCCTGAGGGCTCTTTACTGCTGCACCACCAGGTCTTCCCCAGTAGAGGGGAATGGAGAGCAATAGGGAAACAAAGAAAGAAGGAAAGAACAGAGATGAAGACAGGTAAGAAAATCAAGGTTACAACTTGAGAAAACTATTCGTTCATATAAACCAGCCTGAACAAAGACCTTAGCAAAATATGAAAAATCTAGAGGTTCAAAATATATAGGTTTTGAAGGCTCTTGAGAGCAGTGGTCAGCTAGAGACTTTATTCATCCAATCAGAAACAAACATGCCCTCTTTTGGGTGATGAGTGTGCAGAGAGCCAAAGCTCAGAATTAATTACAGAGTGGCTACAACACCAGCCATCCTCTGGAAGTCTGCTGTGAAGCGGAATGCAGAAATAGCACGGGTAATCAGATCCACGGGTTGCTGGGGACGATGCACGTTATTCTCCCCAAATTAAAGCACTCTATTCATGTCCAGAGCTTGAAAATTCATTTCTCAGTAAAGGTCAAGAAAAGCAAACACTGCTTGAATTCAATTATTAAGCCAGCTGTCAGTCACTGGCAGTGACAGAGACAGGAAGACATACTGAGGCAGGAAACTGGCTGAAATTAGCAAGACAGCGTCCTTGCATCTTTAGTCAGAAACTCCTCTTTTAGAAATACTTTATCGCTGAAAGAATGATGCCAAGTTGGCATCTATTATATTCCCTTATAGCTTTATCTCATTTTTTAAGTAGCAAATCTAGCAAGACCTTAGTTCACTAAGAGGATGGATTTCAGAAGGGCTGATAATCATATTATTCTGTCATTGACTGTCCACATTCAAAGTAGTGCCCTGAAGCAAGATCAAGGCATGAGATAAAAATCTGACCTGCTGGCACTTTGTTTTGTTTATAAGCTTAGGTGAGAGAGAGTTGGTTCAGGCATCAGGTGAACCAATTGTATCCCTGAACCCGCCACTACTAACTAGAGGCAGCTTCAGAAGGTAGAAAGGACCCAGTAGGCTGGAAGGGAGTACTTGAACTATTGATGTACAGTGAATGAGAAAAAGGCCTAAAGCATCTGCCATCCCCTCCTAGAACCAACCCTGCTACTAATTTTTCCTCTGTAACTTTGGAGGATTCACTTAACATCTCTTAATTTACATATTATTTGATTTTTACACATCAATATTATTAATATTTCCTTAAGCTTAAGTTACTGCCTCGCTACTGATAAATGTTCTTCTGTATTTTTTTTTTTTTTTTTTTGCGGTACGCGGGCCTCTCACTGTTGTGGCCTCTCCCGTTGCGGAGCACAGGCTCTGGACGCGCAGGCTCAGCGGCCATGGCTCACGGGCCCAGCCGCTGCGCGGCACGTGGGATCTTCCCAGACCGGGGCACGAACCCGTGTCCCCTGCATCGGCAGGCAGACTCTCAACCACTGCGCCACCAGGGAAGCCCTCTGTATTTTTTGTTGGTTCTTTACACACAGGGTCATAACAGAGGAAGCAATCCCATCATTGTCTCAAATGATAATGAACAGTCTTCCACAGTCGACCTTGCTTCTCAGTAAACTCTAAAGCTTCGTCCAGCAGTAAAAATTAAATGATGATGATACCTTTAATACTTTCAACCAATACATATCCTCCAGTCCTTATGATAAGACAGAAATGCTTTCCTAGGCTAATGTCTGACAAGGAGTTAATGAGTTCTATAGAAAAGTTCAGAAATATTCACTAACCTGTCATCAGTTCGAGAAACTACTTAAAGGGCATGACTAGTCACATTTTCAATAGTTTTTCATTCTTTTCAGCATAATGATGGCCACAGAGAAGAAATGACATTTTTGAGTTAGATGGAATTAGATAAAAATGATATAACCTTAAAAAGGAAAAGTTTCAAATACACACCTAACACCAAATAAGGTTTTATTTTTAAGTTTAGTATCTCTTACACACATGTATAATTAACACATATTTCATTAATATGCATACAAGGTCCTCATTATTTTCATTTGAAGTTTTTAACTTTTAATATTTCGGGTGTTATTGATGGTTATAGTAGAAATGTCTATAAGGTTTCTTGTGTTATGGATTTCTCTTTCAGCTGATACGTATTTGGATTCTGTTGGCTATAGTGTAAGTCAGTTTCTCTTCTAGAGCATTCATCTTCTCAAAGCCACAAGATCTAGATTCAATTCACTGGGAAAAAACCTGAAAATCAGCTACGTATACAGCACAGGGCTAAGAACTGCGTGAGAAAAAGAGAACACAGGCCTCACCCTCAAGGAAACTGGACCCACATGACCCTCCTAGGATGACCGCCCAGGGGCTTCAGTTAGAAATAACGAAACCCCAAAGGGTTCTGAACGCCCTGGTAACGCTTCCTCTCCCCTTCCTCAGGACATCACAAGCCTCAGCTGCCCATACTCCATGCCCTGTAACTGGAGGCTGCAATTAGCTGCAATTGTCTTCCATCAGATGCATCTCACCATGCCTCGCACCCGTTTGCCTCTGTCAAGTCTAAGATCATTCCTCACCTAGTATCTTATACTTATGTGTTCAATACATATACAAACTTGACTCGGTTTCTTACTCCCTCCCAACCCCCAAACTTACCCTCTGTAATTCACACTCTGTCATCTCCCAAGTCTGCTAGATGCTCACCTCTTCTCTGAACATCCCCATGAGCTGGCCCTCCGTGGTCTGGCTCCTGCCTCCCTCTACGAAAGGGAGAAGTCTCTTATCCCTCCTGACCTCCGACTCCTCTCAGCCTTTCTCATTCTACCCTAAGCACTCAGGTTTTCTTGATGCTGCTGGAACTCTCTAAGCTCCTTCCTGCCTCATGGCCTTTGTACTTGTTACTTCTGTTGGGAATACTCTTCTCCTAGATCTACACATGGCCACTGCCTTGCTTCACTCGTGTCTCTACTCAAATATCACTCCTCGGGCACACCTTCTCCTACCATTGATCTAAATTAGCCACCACCCCTCACACCCACCACAAGTCCCCACCTCACCACTCCCTATCTCTTTTTTTATTTTTATAGCACTTATTACATTGCTATCATCGTCTCTGTTTTGCTGGCTTATTTGCCGTTATCCTGCTAGAGAATAAGCTACGTTTGGGAAAGAACATTGTGCCAAGAACAATGTCTGCCTCAGTTATAGTTACTCAATAAGTATTTGTTGAATGAAGGAGTGAATGAATATTCTAGAATTTCTAGAATACTCCAGGAAAAAGGTCATGGTTACATAGGTTTCATAAACAGTAAATACTATAAACACAATTTTGAAGATTCACAGAACAAATTTCCTTATGCAAGGCTATGACATGTCTCAGAGTGAGAGACCCTTTTAATCCAGCATTTCACAAACTTACTTCATCACTGTATTCCTTTCTGAGCTTCACCTATAAACACCCTATAGAATCAGAACTCCACTTGGGAAAGGCTGTCGTTGGCTATAGAAATCCACTGAGGATATTTTAGAAGGGGAATGACATCTTCTGACCTTCAAGTAATCCCCTTCCTTCCAGCTCCAATTTTCTAATTTCTTTCCTAGACCAGGAACAGAACCTCAGTCTCAGTAGTCCAGGCTCTTGCAATCTGGGACTCACATGAGAGAACAAAGAGTCTATCTGCTGGTGGCCACTTGGGAGATTTTGTTACCTAAAGAGCCACATGGAGACACGCAGTGTGACACCCAAGCTTGTCTCACACAGGTCACAGGAACCTTCCGTACGGCAGCATCCAATCTTGCCCAATTCCTGCTTCCTCCCAACACTGAACCACTCTCCTCGTTGGTAAGATGTGTGGGTTGAGTGACATTGTTAGGAGGATGAAGATAAATCTACTTGCCATTGCAACTTGCTAATTTCCCCCAGAAGATCATTGTATTGTCTTCCCATGAGCCTTAGTTCCAGGAAGTACTGCAGTCAGAGCTTTCGGGAGCCTTCCATAGGAAGTATCTGGATCATGTTACATGCCCCCAAATTTCCATGGGGGCAAAGTGAGTGGTTGAAGACAGAGAAACACAGTCTAGAATGCTCTCTTCAACTTAATTCTAACTTCTGATGCTTAAGTGAGAGCCCACCCCCAAAAAACCCTCCCTATCTTGATTGAAGCCCGCTAACAAATTCTTCCTAATTGATTACTCTTCTTACTTTCTCTCTGCTCCACAACCAGGTTATTCTATCTGCCTTGGTAGCAGTTTAAAATTTCACCCGGAAATATGAGAAATTTTAAGCATGAAAGCGGTCTCCAAATGTTTTTGACTGCACACTGCATGAACAAGAAATTTTGAGCATGTATATATTTTTTTATAAATTTTGAGCAAGTATTCATATAAATACTGGACATAAAGTATTTATATGCACCACCATATTAATATATGCCCTACAAAACACACAAAAAATTTTTAATTTTAAAGGATGAGGTCAAATTGAAATAATATTTTTAACAGGATTCTTTTGTCTTCAAATTAACTAGTATAGAGCTATACATCACTTTCTTTTGTATTTAAGAAATCACCCCCATGTTTTATTTTCTTGTTTTATTTTCTTTGTTCTAAGACTTTTAAAGAAAGTTTTTTCAGACACACAGAAAAGTTAAAATAATAGTATAATGAACATCTGGATACTCACCACCTAAATTCAACATTAATTAACATTTTTGCCACATTATCTGTGTGTGTATATGTGTATAATGGAACCATTTGAAAATAAGCTAAATATATTACGCCACTTCAGCCATAAATATCTCAGCTTGTTATCTCCTACAATTAAGAACATTCTTCTTCAGCATCAAAATGCTATTATTGCAGCCAAAGGAATTAACAATAATTTCCTAATACCATCTAATATTCGGTTCATATTCAAATTTCTTTGACAGTCCTAAAAATATCATTTATAGCTATTTTTTCCAAAGAAAGATCAAATCAAGATTTACGTATTGTGTGTGGTGGTTATAATTTTTTATTCTCTTTAAGTCCAGACTGGTCCCTCTACAATCTTTTTAGAACATTGTCTTTTTTTAAGAGATCAGGTAGAACATCCCACATTTTGTTTATCTGATTATTTTATTGTGGTGTCATTTACCATGTTCCTCTGCCCACTATATTTCCTGTACCCTGAGAGTTAGGTTCAAAGGCTTAATTAGATTCAATAAAATATTGTGGTCAAGAACATCACTTCAGGAAGCACATAAGGTCATATTGGTGGGTGACAACTTCTCTCTCCATCGTAAAGCTACATTTTCTCATCTGTAAATTATCTGCAGGATGACACTTTTCAGGATGTGTTGATGGCCCTGGTCTGAATTTATGGGTACATTGGGGGGTTAGAAAATGGTTATTTCCTCGTTCTCTCATTTCTCCTCCTTTTATTAGCTGGCATTCTACTGTGAAAAAGAGATTTCTCTCATCTACAGGGGATGAAATACAGTTTTTCCCCAAAGGCAGGATAAACGTTTCTTCAAATTTGCAGAGTAAGAAGTTAATGAGTTTTTTCCTTCTTTTACTTTGTAACAAATATTATTAATAGTAGTAACAGTAGTATCTCTATATACTCACAAATTTGTATTTATTTAATATTTTGTTATGAATTAGAGTCACTAGTTTTTTGTTTCACTTCCAACTTCGGTAGTTTAAAGTTATACTTAAATCTCTAATCAGCTAAATAAATGCTGGTGCACTGGGATCTGAAGATCTGCAAGATTTTTTTTCCTTTAAGAAGACCCTGTACATATTTGAGCTTAAGAAGCATTGAAATAGTACCTGTATAAAAGAATAAACTTTGAGACTCATTACTTGACAAAATGCCAAGAAGTTCACCTTAAAGCGTTATATCAGATGTTTTAAAAGACAAACAGTATCTTTTCAACATTTCTACCTCAGTCTGCTTCCTTAAGTACTGACTTTTGGAGAAAACAGGAAAGGAAAGATCGTAACAAATATTGATGGCTAAAATTCCCTTAATTAAAAAAAATACCCTTAATTGAAAACTATAGTGTTGATTATATAGCTTAATCATAGTGTACACTTTACTGTAATAACTAAAAGGGGTTTTGTTTTTTCCTTTTTGCTGGATGCAGCAGACATCAATTTTGGCTAGCTTAAGGAAAATAAAAAGACCCTGTGGCACTTCAGACAAAGGTCTGGGGATACGCTCTCTAGACGGCCACAGTGCAATTGCCCCAGCTCCAACTCCTCCCTTCTGTTCTTATCCAGGACAAATTCTCTGGAAGGAACACCTGATGGGCCTGTGGGGTCTGGGCTCACCCTGCATCAGTGGCTGAGGTCAGAGAGGTAGGATCCTGAAGCTGGGACGTGGTCCCCAGAGCCACTCTTGGGCATGTTCTCAGAGACAGCAGATCATCACCAGCGGGCAGCCTCTACTAAGGAAACTTCAGTTGTTCTTTACAATGAACTGAGAGTGGCTGTCATTGGTGAGATGGTGTGCTGAGTGCAGATGTGGGAATTTCATTAACTTTGTCATTCTGATTGTGTTGATAGCTCTGTTTTGTTAAAACAAAACAACTTAGGTGACTGTGATTTTTACCATTTAGAGGGACTATAGGTAGGGTGCCAGCTTGGAAAACAAAGTTTGGGGGAACAAACATGTATCCTTGATTAGGAAAATTTTACCTGAATATCCAGCCTGCTACTTCCAGACATTTGTTTATTTCACAGACCAGTAAGCCTGCTAAGTCATAAAAGTGTCATCTCTTTATCAGGTGGCATGGTTAATATTTAGGCATAGATGATTTGTGCCATCTTGAGATGGCAACCATTAATCAGAAATAACAAGTGCTATATCTAAGAAGAAAACAAGAGGCAGATTGATCTGTGGCTATTAATTAGACACACCAAGCAACGTGATTTTATCTCCTGTCAGTTAGCACTTAAGATAGCACTGTCCAAAGAATGTAAATCCCTCCAGCATGTAATCAAGGGTGTTGGAAACACAGTTTGCTTAATCTCAGTTTTGGAAGAACAAATTTCTCTTTCAAAAAAGAAGGGATGAATTCCAATTATATGCTGTCATTAAGCTAGCATTAACACAATTAGGGGATATTCTGGACTTCTCATGTAAGCACTGGGATGGGGTGGGGGTTGTTTGGAGTCTTAATTAGCTCACATTCTTCAACCTGCATTTTCTTATCCAGTGGTACCAGTAGGTGAAACCCCCCCTGGCTTTTCACCTTGCCCTGTTATAATACACAGAATAACAACGATCATGGGTGGGTGCTTGCTGACCTAATGATGCTGACACAGTGGAGGAGTCCAAGCATCAAGACATCTAGGAGAATCCGGTCAGTATTTATGACAGATGTTAAATACCATGGAATATCAAGAGATTTCCAGGAGGAGGGGTGAAGACTCCTTCCAGAACAAAGGATGAGGATGCAGCACTGAGTGGGTTCATCCTGTTTTACCTTATGATGCTCCTTCTCCAGCTTCCCCGAACTCCTCACCCAGGAGTTATATTGATAAGTGCTTGGAATTTGGAGGGAACTGGGGAAATTTAGCTTAATATTTTTTTCTAAAATCAGATTTTCTAAAATCTATCAGATTTGGCATGGGGGAATGCCTTGAATCCATAAAATCTCTTCCATTTCTACTAAATTGTTTTTGTTTGAATTTATGTTTTGGCAAAACCCCAGAAGCCATGGGCATAGGGAGATTCGTCCTGGTCACTAAAAAGTTTTCACTGACAGAAACGTTATTGACAGCAGCAGAAATAATGCATGTGTCTGAGGGCTTTATCTTGAGACTGTACTGCTTATCTCTATCACTGCCAGCCTCGATTGGGATCCTTAGCAATGATTTTTTTTGGATACAAGTGGTACTTGAATATGTTCTTGTTATAATATAATAATGTATTCTGGGAATACATTAGTACATGGGCTGAATTTGACAGTCCACCCTCACTCCCCTCCCCCTCCCACATCCACTCCCATTCTCACAGGTAAGTATTATTAACAGTTACCTATACCCTGCTTTTTTTCTATTCAAATGTAAATAAATATACACAGGTACTTCTTTGCATAAATGCAGTCATACTGGTCTAATTATTCAATGACTTCTTTTTTTTTTTTTACAAACAGCACTTCTTGGAGAGCTCTTCGTATTTGTACATACGTCAAACACATTCTTCTTAATGGCTGCATAATACTCCACAATATGGCAGCTTCATAATTTATTCAACTATTTCCCTATTGATAGATGGAAATTTAGGTTCTTTCCTTTTCTTCTTTGTTTTCCTTTCTTATTAGAGACAAGGCTACAATGGACTTTTTGGAATATTCATCTTTACACTTGGACACAAAGTTTTTTGTAGGACTGTTTCCTCAAATAGGAACCTGAGTCAAAGGGCTTGCACTTTAAATATTTGTAACTATGGCAAAATTGTCTTCCAGAAAGGCTTGACCATTGAACACTTCCTTGTTGTCACTGAAAGTTGTCAATATTTGAGATTAAAACTTGGCAGTCAAGAACTCTTCCATCATGTTAATTTGTACCCATGTACAGTGAGGCTGAACGCATTTTCACATACACACTGGCAAACTGCTTATCTTCTATGAATCACCTGTTCATGTCTCTTGTCCATTTTTCTTTTACATTGTTCATAGATTTTTATGTATATACATTGCATATACTGCAAATATTTTCCCTGTCTGTTGCTCTATTAAAACAAAATTTCTTTATTTTTGAGTGACATGTGTCATGTTTTTTCTTTATAGATTCTGAAGCGTGGGTTTTGCTTAGAAGGGCTTTCCTTAACACTAGGTTAGGGAACTATTTTACATTTCCTTCCAATATTTTATTTCCCCCATGTTTTTTCTTTAATTCATCTGAATTTTATTTTTCAGAATCTGAGGTGAGTATAATTTCATTATTTTTCAACTTGGCCCAATTGGTTTAAAATTGCACTTTTATCATAAGTTAAATTCCTATGTACACATGGGTCTGTTTCTAGAATCTCTATGCTGTTTCATTCATCTGTTTGTCTCTTCCTGTATTGATAACAATTTTTTAAAAGCACGTATACTTCTATTGTTTAGATATAGACAATTTGACTAGGTGGTTGAGTCTTCTCATTGTTCTTGTTCAAAAATTATTGATTTGTGAAGTATATTTTTCTTCAAAATGAACTTTAAAATTGCAAACTTGTCAAAACTTTAGGTTGTAAAACTCTATAGAAAATACATTCAGGGCTTCCCTGGTGGCGCAGTGGTTGAGAGTCCGCCTGCCGATGCAGGGGACACGGGTTCGTGCCCCGGTCCGGGAAGATTCCACATGCCGCGAAGCGGTTGGGCCCGTGAACCATGGTCGCTGAGCCTGTGCGCCCGGAGCCTCTGCTCCGCAACGAAAGAGGCCATAACAGTGAGAGGCCCGCGTACCGCAAAAAAAAAAAAAAAAATTCAAAATTTTACTTGAGATTTCATTGAATTTACTGATTAGAGAGATTTATATATTTTTCCACTTCATTGAGGTATGATAAATAAAAATTGTATATAAGGTATACAATGTGATGTTTTGACATAATATATATTGTGAAATGATTACCACATCAAATTAATTAAGGTGTCTTTCAACATTGCATTTTTAATCTAGAAATATAGTGTGCATTTCCATCTATGTCAGTCTCTCATGTCCTATAAAGTTTTAATATCTAATTCTATAGGTCTTACACATTTGTGTTAGGTTTATTACTAGGCATTTTCGACTTTGTTGCTCTTCTGAATAAGATACTCATTCATTACATTTTCTAACTTGTTCCTGCAGATGTATAGGGAAGCTGTTAATTTTTGGTGATCTTGTATCTAGCCAATTTAAAAAAAATCCTTGTTAGTTTTAATAATTTTTCAGTTCATGTGTTTCCTAAGTAGCCAAACATGTTGCAGATAGTAACAGGTTTTGTTGGGGTTTTTTTCCTATCCAATATGGAAAACTCTTATTTCTCTTCATTTCTATTACCTGGGGAGGAAGACTCAGAAGACCATGAAACTGTAAAGGTGATCGTGGAGACCGTCTTGTTTCAAACTCCTTCTCTGGGAACACTTCTAATGTTTCCCTATGAACTGCAATGTTTGCTGTAAATTTCAAATAAACACTTTCATCAACTTAAAGCAGTTTAATTCTACTCCTAGCTTACCAAGCGTTTTCTTCTTGTTATTTTGTTTTTTGAAGAACAATGTTGAATTATCCAGTACCATTTTTGGCTTTTCAGGAGATCATGAGAAGCTGTTCCTTCTTTAAACTGTTAGTGTGATGAATCACATTAATAGATTTACTGACACTGAACTACCCTTATACGCTCAGCATAAATCCTGGTGCATCATGATATCTTAATGCACTGTTGGAGACAAGTGAGTCATTATTTAGGATATTTATGTCTATGTTCAAACTGAGGTAAGTCTGTAAGTTTTTCAGTGCTGTCTTTGGCTGATTTGAAGAATTGGAGAGTTTTCCATGTTTTTCTATACTCTGTAATAGTTCTTATAACAGGAGGACTGTATGTTGAATAAAGGTTTAATAGACTTCACTTGTAATCCCCAGCATTTAGTACCACAGTAGGGGCAGATCTTTGAATACTTTCCATTTCCTCTATAGCTATTGATCTATTCAGATTTTTAAATCTATTTTAAAGTAAATGTTGATTAAATTATATTTTTATAGAAAGTCATACATTTATCTAGATTTACAAACTTACTGACCAAAAGTTGTACATATTATCTTACAAAAATTTTACAACATTCGTATGTATAGTTCTAACCATTTTTGTTTCTAATGTCTTTTTTTGCCACGTGTCTATTTTATCAATCATTTCAAAGAATCTATTTTTGTGTACTACTGATCAAGTCTACTGCTTTTTCGAATCTTTTATTTCAAGTTTTCACTTTACTAATTCTGTCCTATTTTCCTCGGGTTTATCTTGATGCTTTTATCTTGCTTCTTGAGAAAACTTAGTTCATTTATTTGTATTCTTTTTTCCTAATATATACATTTAAGGCTATATATAACTGTAGAGGCCAAAGATTGAAGCAGGGAGCCCAAGCTGATAGCAGTGGAAGTTCAGAGATAGAGTCAGATTCTGGATATATTCTCAAAGTAGAACCATCAAGATTCTGCTGAGTGTGGGAGAAAATGGAAGGTCAAGAATAATATCAAGTTGTTTAGGTCTGATCAGGAGAGGAAGGTTTGGGGGGTAGCGAGGAGGGCAGTTCGAATTCAGTATTGAACATGTAAAGTTTGAGATGTCTATCATACATTCAAGCGGAGATGTTGAGTAGACAATTGGGTATGTAAGTCTGGAATTTAGTTAGGGAAGAGGTCAGGTCTTGAGATACAAATTTAGGAGTTATCCATACATAGAAAAAAACAAAACAAAACAGAAGATTGCATGAAATCACCAAGCAAATGAATGTAAATAGGAAAATGAAGACCAAGGACTCTGCTGCAGGGTACTCAGCATTAAGAGCTCATGGAAAAACTAAATACCCAGCAATGGACACTGGGAGTAAGGCAGAAAAATCTCAAGAAACTCTAATTTCCTAGAAGTCAAATCAAGGAAGTGTCTCAAGGAGGTAGGAGTGACTTATTGTCTCAAATGTTGCAGAAAGTTCAAGAGGAATGAGGGCTGAGAACTGATCATAGGATTTAGAAGAGTGATCATTGATGCTCTTGACCAAAGCAGTTGCAATGGAGAGGTGATAAGGAAAGCTTGAGTTTCAAAGGAGTAGAGGCATTAGTGACAACAAGTATAGACAACACTCTTGGGGAATATTTCTGTTAAGGGGAGAAGAGAAATGGAGTAGTAAAGCTGTAGAGAAAAGTGAAGTCAGAGGAAGATTTTCATTTGTTTTCAGGATGGAAGAAATATTCTTTATATGGTGATGGGAATGGTTCAGTATATAGGCAAAGACTGATGAGATGAGAGCAAAAGGGAGGAATTACCAGTGTGATATCCACGAGCATGAAAGAGGTGACTGAATATGGGGGATTGGCTTTAAATAGGAACACAGACAATTCAACTGTAATATCAGGAAAGACAACAGAGAATATGGGAATAGCTGGGAGATAGGTAGATACAGGTGAGAGTCTGTAAGTTCTCATCTAATGGATTCAATTATCTCCATGAAGTACGAAGTCAAATCTAATCTCAGTACTTAGGCTTGTATCCATTCTGTAGCAACTGACATTGTTCGCTACTTTCTAATAGTTCCTCAACTTTTAGCTTCTGCAACACAGCAAGTTCCTGACATCTCTCTTCTCCAATTCCTTTGAAGTCTTCTTTATCTTCCTACTCCTTAAATGCTGACACACAAGATCTTGTCTTCAACTCTCTTCTCCCTATTTATGACTCACCCCTTCAGTGATTGTGGACATTACTAGTGTTCACTCCATCTGGTTCTCATCTTTTCTGGGCACCCAAATTGTACTTTCCAGGGCCCTTTCAGTGGGCAAGGCTATGTGACTACTTCTGGCCAATGGGCTGTGAGCAGGAGTGACACTCCCAGCATGAAGCATTTAATTAACAGGGTACAACCCTCCACTTTCTTTGTTCCCCTTGCAGTCATGATTGATAAGTTTTCATATTCCGGTGGTGCAACTACAAGATGACAGGTTCTGAAAGCCTGGAATGATGAGTTGCCACATGAAAGACACTGGCCTGGAGAGTCACCCAACACAAAAAATCTTGGCTTATGAAAACTTTCCTTGTGTTCAGGCACTGTGATTTGGGGGTTATCCCACCATAACTAGCCTAGTTGAATGGTACAGTGATCTAATTGAGTGGTTCTCAAAACATTGAGGCTTAAGACTCCTTTAACTCGTAAAAATTATTGAGGACCCTAAAGAGCTTTTGTTTATGAGGGTCATATCTATACTTACCTGTTTTGAAATTATAATTGAGAAATTTAAAATATTTATTTGCTAATGCTTTTAAAAATAATAAATCCATTATACATAAACACAAATAATATATTTTATGGAAAATAATATTTTAATTTAGTGAAATGAGTGGCATTGTTTCACATTTTTGTAATCTCTCATTTTTTAAATCTCTTTAATGCCTGTCTTAATAAAAGACAGATTCTCATGTTTGCTCTCATATGTTGTTTTGCTCAAAGTATACAGAGAAAATTAGGCCTTATACAGATATATACTTAGAAAAGGAAGTATTTTAATAGGCTTTTCAGATAATTGTGAATATTATTTTCAAAAAGTCACCCAAAATAGACAGATAGCAGCTTCTGAGATGTTAGGTGCAATGTGTAACCTGAAATCATATTAATGAACTTTACAGACTCTGTTACACTAAGTTTCATTGGTCTATCTTATGCCTTGAATGTATCTTTTATCCATGCCTGATTTTATAACATACATTGGTCATTTGTAAAATAATGGCTTGCTCAGTTTTGTAGATCTCCTAAATGTGGACACATTTCATTGTATTATATCACCATCAATATCATCAGAAGAGTTTTAAAAGTTCTGGGAAGCTATCAAGCTCACAGCGACATACACAAGTTTTCTAAAATTCTAATTTTTTCTCTGAAAGCTCAATTTTTACAATTACAACATATACTGTTGGTTGCTTTCCTTGAAAAAATAGGCTAAGTTCATTTTTGAGGAACTGTCTGCCACATACTCAAATGTGAATAACCACAGTATGTCTGCCAGTCACTACTGAAGATAAAAATTGTGAACCATGAAAAAAATTTGCTAGTTCAGATTGTAACTCAAATCAGACAAGGGCTCTTCCTCAAGAATGAGACTGTATTTCAATATGCAGCAAGACAGGACATTTAAATTATACTCCAGTATTCCTTTCTTGGACTATTTCATTTCTACCCATTATGCTATTTGCATACTTGCCTCACTGCCTTTGTGAGCTCTCTGACTGTAGACCCCATGTCCTTTTCTTCCTTGCATTCTCCACAGTGTTCGGTAGTCACCGTTACTGAATGAATAAATATCCTATCTTCCCAAATAGACTGTAAGGACACTGAAAACAGAAACTGTGTTATTCTTCTTTGAATCACCAGCACCTAAGACAGGGTCTTGGGCACAACAGAGTACAACTGTGGTTGTTTATGATAATCAAGTTTATTATGTATATTATATCAAGATGGCCGGTAACAATCTCAGCAATAATTACTCTTTATCATTTTTCTTTCAATAACTACTGTAGAGGAGCAGCTTCATAAGTTAGGTTTGCAGATTGGCAGGAAGAAACCAAACACATATACACACACATGAAAGAGAAATTAATTGCAACAAGGTGGTCACACAGGGCAGGGTTGGATATAGCATGTTGGTGTGTGGTTTCCGCCTCCATGCGGTGTGTTGGTGACACTGAACTCTGCATAGATAAATCAGAAGAAAGTCACTATCCATTTATTGTCAGCTTTATATCACCATTCTGGAAAAATTATGCTCACAATCTATTTGCTTTCATTACAATGAATGTTTACAACCACTAGGATCGTCTAGTTCTAGAAACCAACAGTATCAACAAAGCCATCCTCAACCTGGGAGAAAAGCAGAATCAGCACCCATGTGTCACTGAAAAATCTTCATCTCTCCAGCTTCCCAAGGTCCCAGAAAACCCACCTCCCTTCAAGAAGTCAACAAAAAATATCTGCTTTTAGAATTAAACATGTAGGTGAGAAATGTATATGTGATCATTTTTAGCTTGAAGGAGGAGGCTGGGATATAGTTTAAATTCCATGAACACCACGATAGGGACAGTTGGCTCTTTTCCACGTTCAGGACAGCAATTAATTAAAGAATCAAGTTTTTGTTAATATTGCTTTTGAGCCCACAAATGTCATCAGTTTTCCCTCTATTTCGAGAATCACAGACTTAAATATAGTCCAATTACAAGTGGCAAATTTTTCTTACACTTTAGTCAATTGAGTTACATATTTATACATTTGTTATACTCAAAAGTGTCTTCAGGATGATTATGAAAGGCACATCAAACTATCCTTAAAAAACAGCTACCATGAGTTATCATATTACTCTACTTCCAGGAAGAACATATTCTGATATTGAATGCTTTTTTTTCTTTCTAAAAGACGAGTGTCACCTTTTGCATTTTTTTTTATAATACCCTTATTGAGATATATAATTCATATGCCATAAAATTCCCCCTTAGAAAGTGTATAATTCAGTGGGTTTTAGTAAATTTACAGAATTTTGCATCACCACCACTAATTTTAGGATATTTTTATCAATTCATAAAGAAAGTCTTCTATGCATCAGGAGTCATGCCCTAGCCCCTCCCTCCTCTAGACCCTGGCAACCACTCATCTACTTTCTGTCTCTATGGATTTGCCTATTTTGGATATTTCATAGAAAAGAGTTTACACAATCTGTGGCCCTTTGTGTCTGTCTCCTTTCACTTACCATAAGGTTTCCAAGGTTTATCCACGCTGTAGCATGTTTCAATCCTTCAGTTCTTTTTTATGGCCAAAAAATATTTGGTTGTAGAGGAAGACCACATTTTGTTTGTCCATTCATCAGCTAATGGATATTTAGGTGTCTCCACTTTTTGACTATTACGAATAATGCGTCTATGGACATTGTGTACAAGTTTTTACATGGACACTTTTTAATTCCTTTGGGATAGATCTGTAAGTGGATCAAGAAACACTTTAAGGATTAAGTTAGTGCAAAATGAGAATAAGTTCAAAGAATTTTTTTCACAGGTTTTTCAAGCCCCCAAGACTAAAGGGACATTAGGAAAGAACATTAGTTCCTAAATAACAACAGAGAGAAAAACAGAATAATAGACAATAGAGAAATACTTACCTTTTCCTTGCTGTAATTTAAGTAAATTTTAGTATATACAATTTCTTGAAAACAAATTTAAAGACACTAAGAAAACAATTATAAATCTGTCTTGCTCTTTCTAGATATACATTTTTAGGTTCTTTTAGAATAGAAAATATTAGTGTTTAACAAGAAAACTTCTGGTTTATGATTTATGATTTCAATACTGTATCTACTGCGTTGTGTACATACCCAAATTAAAGATTCTAAACTATATTTCAAAGATTCTAAGTCATCTAAAATGAAGAGTATTACAGAGCCTAAAGTAGTTTAACAACAGAGATACAGGGAGTTCCCTGGTGGCACAATGGTTGGGAATCCTTCTGCCAGTGTGGGGGACGTGGGTTTGATCCCTGGTCCAGGAAGTTCCCACATGCCACGAGCAACTGGGCCCGTGCGCCACAACTACTGAGCCTGCTCTCTAGAGCCCGCATGCCACAACTACTGAAGCCTGCACACCTAGAGCCTGTGCTCTGCAACAAGAGAAGCCACCTCAATAAGAAGCCTGTGCACCGCAACAGAGTAGCCCCCGCTCGCCACATCTAATGCAGCCAAAATAAATTAATTTTTAAAAAAAGATACACTACATAAAATTGGAGAAGAAGGAGTTTCTTCTTGAAATAAAAGGCCAGCATCTTGAATGCTGGCAGACAACTTGCTACTTTCATCTGAGGATAAAGAACTAATATCGTTTGAGAAAATTATGGTTAAAAATACTGTCTTTATTCTTAATATAAGGACAGCACATTGAGAGCTAAAATAATCAGGCAGGACTTCAGTTTGTAAAAGAAATGGTCAAATTCTTTGAGTTTTCCTAAATACTTTTAAACTCAGACATACAGTAAATTACAGAGTTGGGACGCAAAATAACATCCCCGACATGGTGGACATTTCTCTTCTACAGTCTAGTTGAATCTATTTGCAGTATCCATTTGGTACTGATTTCCCTGTTTCAAAGAATAAAAGTGGTAAATGAAATTGCAAAGCTCACATCTAGGGTTCTAGAAAAAATAACAGCCATTAGATGATGGCTGTTATTTTTTAAAGCCTGGTTCTGCTCGAAGAATTACTTTTAATAGGAATGAAAGAAGCATGCTTTCCCACTAATTATGCAATCTGCCTGGTTATACTGGCGTAAGTATTCTATATAAAGACAGAATCTTTGGAAAAAAGAAAAGACACCAATGTTTTGTGCAACCTATGGCTTTTAGTTTTATTATAAACACACGAAGTACATGAAAAATATCAAATTATTTCTTTTTAACTCTCTGTCTGCTTATTATTTCCAGATGCTTTAAATAGGATAGAAAAAGCAAAGCAACAAAACAAATTCCATCCACTACACTGAAGGTTGACATTTCAGTGTTTCACTTGTAAAGAGTCAATAGTAAAGTCATAACTATAAAAAGAAGGAAAACAATTATCACTTAAGTGCTTCCGTGGTTCCTGAATTATTTTTCCACAAAGAAATGGTAAATATGAGCCATATATTACTGCAGAGGAGAGTTACTTTTTTCTTTTCATGAACTTTTTCGCTTCTTTCAAAAGCCCTTCCACATCTTCCTTTTCTAGGTCTTCCTGTCCTGGTTCCCAGTCGGAATCTTCATCTGTTGGCTCATATTCTTCTCCCTCATCATCTGTAACGCTGTCATGCAGGTTGTACTCACTGGGTTGGCCAACACTGTCATCTTCATCTGAAATGTTTCTCACTGAAAAACAGTTTAGTACATGACACAACAATTGCCACTCAACCTGGGATTAGAAACATCTAACTGTAAAATATCCTTTTCTGCCAAGAAGAATTAATTTTACTTAATACAAAGCTAACTACTACAAATTTCTAGAAAGGGGGCTAAAGCTCTCATTTGTTATAATTCTAACTTTTTTTTAACATTTGCTTAATTCTAACTTTTCCTACCATGAGGCTCCCAAGACTAAAATGTCCTCTGAGATTCATAATGGTTCCTTAATAATATCATAATCATATTCATGCTACCCTACCTTCCACTGTGGTAGAATGTATTTTTGTCCCAGTTATTCACTGTCGCTCCCTGTGATGTGATTCTATTTACCCACCCCCACTGACATCAGACTTGGCCAAAGAAAAGTGAGTGGAAGTAACAGCTTCCATGGAGAAGCTTTAAGGGCCTTTCTGTGGTTCTGCTATTGCCATTTCCCCTCTGCTAGGAGAACAGTGTGTCCCAGATAGAGGTTGATCCTTCAGCCTGGAGTTAGGACGAGAACACACATGAGACAGAGCCACAGCCAACATGCAGCTACATGCATGTAACATGAAGGAGAAATACACCTATTTATCGTTGTAAGGCACTAAAATTTGAGGACCGTTTGTTTTCGCTGCAAACCTAGCACAATCTGATTGACACACCAGGGTTGTGACCAAATGAGGAAATATAAGCTTCCAAACTTTGGAAAATTGAGCTCATGCTTCAATAAGACTAGGATTACTATGGTAACAGCCATTAGACTTTACAGATTTCTAAATAACATTATAATAGTAGAATTACAATTCTAGAATTCTTCTGTCTCAAAGATCCTTTGACCTCAAATGACCTCAAAGATCCTTTCCAACTCCGAAGTTCTAATTTTAAGGACAAAACAGGAATTTTCATTTTCTCTACAGGAATATGAAATGCAGAGACAGGCTGACAGCTTGACTACTTGAAAGCAGCACAAGAGAAATAAGCTGTCACTTTTTTAAAAAAACTGATGGGTAACACTGTTCTACCATAATAATGAAAAATAACAACCTCTAGAAAAAGTAACAAACTCTTTAACATATTTGAAACAACATGCTATTAACTATTTGGTATTAGGATATGGTAATTTCTGACTTTTCTATTTATGCAGAGGAATTTATAATAACAGAATGACAACTCTGAAGTTTGTATCCAATATTTCCTGTACAATTTAAAATTTCACCATCAAAGTCTTATCCCAAGAACCAAGTCTGCAGAGCTACTGAAGAGTATACTGTGTCACATACATGCTGGAAGATTTTTACATGGAGAAAAAAATCTTTCCAAATTGCTGATTTTCTCCAAATAGTTTTCTGGTAATAGGCAATAATAAGACAGATGTCTCACTACAGCTTAACATCAATAATTCTTCAGGTTTTATTTTCCTTTCTTTTCCAGTATATCTTAGGATTAGTTAGGATATTAATTTTCATTTAAGTGAAAAAATACTTTAGCCCAGCATCTCTAAAGATGAAAGCTTACTACATACTATAAGAATAAACATTTTTAAATGCCTCATTTTACTACTAAAGACCAAGCTACTAGTTGGGTATTCATATTTTTAACTTTGGGAAAGCAGTTTGTGCAGGTCTGATCCACTTTATTATACATTAAGTTTATTTCTTTTTTAAAACACCATTGCATTAGCCTTTTATATGTTCCAAAATCTCTCAGGTTTCCTCACAGTAAGCAGCAGTTTACAGAATCTCATTTAAGTTTCACCAACCTTCCTTAATAGCTTTCTTTCTAGATCTTTTAATTTCTACTTCTGAAAAGAAAAAAGTCTACATAAGCACATGTGTGCATACAACTGCAGAACTAGAGAAATAGGAAAATAGTTATCAGTAGGACATTCTAAATTTTGAGTCATGAATGGTACTGATCACCTAGAATCATGACTATCACATAATAATCAAAGCCAGAAAGAATGACTCCAATAATCAGGTAATAAAATGCTAACAACAATTTCTTTCAAATGCTGTCAACAAGCAAGGTAGCTAAGAAAGTTTAAAATAAAATTTTCCTGGCATTGATCACTCTTGTATTCAATATGTTGTGCTAAAACTGCAGCACTATGAAAAAGTGTGGAAAGTTAGTGAAATTTTAAACCAATTAGTTATACAAGAAGCTTAACAGATGATAGCAGTCAAACCTACAAAAATTGGAATACACTGCATTAACTGTTACATGTATGGAAGAACTTTACAAACTGAAGTGTTTTAGGAGTGCTACAAATCAGAAATTAAATAAGGATTTCATGTAGTTATTCTGTATTATAAAATTCTATAGTATTTGGTATATAGTATATGGGTCTATATTAACTTTTACTGTTTTATTATGTATTTATGATACCCCCACCTCAAATTTAACATGTGTTAAAAAAAAAAAACCCACAAACTACCTAGTTCTTCCTCCTGATCTCTATTATCATCTCCAGCCTCCTGATAATCTGTACTTCAATTTTCAGTCGTTCCTATTTCCTTTACCTCACCCCACCCCCCACACCACAACCAATCAGTTGGCAAATCCTATTGACTCTTAGTTCAAAATCTCACTTGTATCCAATCCTATCTTCCTACTCTCATGGTAGCCTAGTTCTGGTCCTTTATTCAACTACCTAACTAATCTCCAGAAGGCTTCCCCTACTCTAATTCAGACTGCTCATCATCAGGGGTAAAATACCGGCTCACCATTGTTTGTCAGTGCACAATACCTCTTTGGTCTAGCTTTCAAGAGCTTCTATAATCTGACTTCAATACACCCCTTTAGTATCATTCACAGTAACTAGAGAGACTCTCCCTGTCAATTAAACTGATCTACCTTCTAACTCCAAACACAACTTTCCATTTTCTACTCAATGTCCTTGACTCATCTATTATTCACTTTGTCTGGGATGTCCTATACCCACCCACGCAAAGCTAAGAAACAAAGATAATTGAAATCCTACCATCATAAAGACCAACTTAAAATTCCCTTATCAAGTCCACCCTGATAAACCCTGGCAAAAAGTACTCCACCCCTTTCCTCCAAGATTTTAGAGCATTTCACCCCAAGCATGTAGAGCCAGAGCTGGTTCTCATGTATCTCTGTAACTCTGCTCACTTGGAAGACACATAATAAATGAATAAATGAGTGAATGAGTGTTACATAAATCAGATTAAGATCTTGGGTAATGTTAAACTTTAAAGATTTGGGAAATAAGAAAAACAAGTATGTTAGCATTTTATTTTAGATATCTCTAAATTAAGAAATATGAGACCTCAACATTTAATATTTTAAATACCCCAGACACCTTAATTTATAGGATTTTAGAGTAGGAAGAGATATTCTGACTATATTGCCACATAACAACTCTTGAAAGTACATTAAATATACAAGGCTAAACTGTTACATTAAAATATCATACTTAAAAAAAAAACCACAACTGTCTTTCCAACAAAATAAACAGTTTTTTTTTAAGAAAAGTTAATTGTTCTAAAAATACGTTCTTCATTCAGAAGACACTTCAATGATAATTCAAAGAGATTTTTCAAAGAAAATTCAGATACTTTTAACTATGCCATATGATGCATATTGTCGGTTTTAGGAAAATGGTTCCTAGTTCTGTAAAGATATACAAATGTGTCAAATGCTCTTTCATGGGGCAGTGCTGAAATCTGTCAATAAAATAGAGTTTTAATCAAATATTATTACATTATTGTTCAAAGGAAAGTTAATTTAACAACCATAAAAGCTATAGCTTGAGATACAGCCCCAATAAAGAAAAGGATAACATATAAACTCCATACCACATTAGCTCAGATAAAGTGATTAAATCTGTATCCGCAGTATTAAAGCACTGAAGTGTGTTTCAATAAGAAATAGCAAATAGAATTCCCTTGTGGTGAAATTAATTATTTTTATCACTTGGTTACAAGTTGGCTGTGTTTATACATATACAAAGGCAAGTGGGCATAGCCTGGATAGTACATTTTATTCTCTCACTCTGTGGGCAGAAATACTGGATGCTGAATTGGCCTCTCCATTATATAAATGATATGAAGAAGCCAGAATTTGTTAATGGGAAAAAATATTAGAGTTCAGAAGCAGGGGAAACAGAAGGTAAAACAGACTGATGTAAACAGGAATGATGGTCATTCGATAGTTGCATCTCTGATGTCTATCTCCCCTTCTCCTTCCCCAAAACTAGCTTCTACTGGGGATCTCTGTGGTTCTGAAGAAAGGGACTCTGAAGAAAGGGACTCTGCCTTGGTTCCAAGGGTGGAACAAACTAATCAGTGGTCACAGTGATTAATTCAAGAATAAGAATGTAAGCCAGTTTAAAAAAAGTTAATTTTATGATTTTTCCTAGGAATAGCAAGAGTCAAAGTTGTTCTCTCTCTCTCCTTACATATAAACATGGGGAGTTTACCATGTTAAATGGAGTTTAGCCAGTTGAATAAGGATGCATATAGTTCCTTGGTGGGGAGAGGAGCCAGTCTTAGGATAAAAATCACCCCTCTAAAGACAGGATGATGGAAGGAAATTGGGTGTTGGTGAATTATTGACATTATTAATGAGCCAAAGCAACAAATCTTGTCCAATCTAGCCTTGCTTCTGGACTTTTCAGTTATAGAAGCCAATATGATCTCTTTATCATTCAGGCCAGTTTGAGATTTTGTTTTAAGGTACCTGCAAACAAAAGAATCATAACAGATACCAAGGCAAATATATACTGTTGGACAATGATTGTAGAAAACATCTGCTATATAAAAACTCATCAGTTATTAAATCTAAGAAAATTATTAAAATCAGCAATTCAACAAATTCACAGAAGCAGAGATTTAAAAAATTCACAATAACTGGAAACTGTATCTAGGTTTAACAGGAGAATCCATTTGAAGGTTTCATTTGGAGTTTCCTGAAGGAAAATTACTTACCTGGAAATGTACTATGTCTATATTCTATCTTGTGCTGGGGATTCTTCCTTCAAAAAAAAAAAAAAAGGGAAAAAAAAAGAAAGAAAGCAAATATAAGGTCTAGTTTGACAATCACTGAAAAGGAATAGGACTGTTCAAATTAAACTAGAGCACTCACTAACCTATGAATAAAATTAGCAGTAAACCTCTTACTGAAAAGCATTTGCCTTGTTATTGTTGTTGTTGTTAACTATAGTCACCATGCTGTACAAAGCATTTGCTTTTTAATTACATTTACTGAGTGCCTACTCCACGCCAGGCATACTTCTAGATGCAAAGACAGAGTGATAAACCAGATGAAGTGCTGCCCTCATGACTGACATTCTACAGAAAAGCAGTATGAGACAAATAAAATATAACACAATATACTGTATTTCTAAACTGTCAATGCCATATATCACATATATAAAGATATGAGGTAAATTAGTATATAAAGTATATAACACAAAATATCAAATTGTGTGTGTGTGTGTGTGTAATATCTAAAAGGATACTTCTAAGGCTCTTCTAGAATCCAAAGACAAAAGCATGTAAGTCATGTCTCTCCAAAGAATACCAATCAACTGTTATGAGAAAACAAGAAAGTCAGTTTGCATCGAGAAATTTATAATAACATATCTCAAAGTCAAACAGAAACTACTGTTTGAATATCTACTTTTGATTATATATATTGATGATCGCTTCTATCATTTCATTAAACAAATGTTTGGGTACACTGTGTATACAACACATTCTCCACAAAGTACAAAACTACCCAGGCAGCAGAACCGCAAAGTAGCAACTGGTTTATCATGATCCACTTGGTGGGTACCTTTCTCTTAGGGGACTGACAAAGGAGAGCCGGGGAGCGCTGACAGTAGACGTGTGCTGAGGTATACAGTTCACATGAAGCTGTTGTGAGGATTCAGGAGTAATACACAATAAGTCCTCAGTTTAAGGGCATAGTAGGCGGTAAGTAATTAATCTTAGCCATTGATTCATTCATCAGTGGTCCAAGTAATAGGCATGGGCCACTTATTACATGCCAGGCTCTGTGTCAGGTGTCAGCAACATTTCTTATTGCTAATATCTCTTCTTTTGGGGTAACTTCTCCTATGATATGAGCATTAAACACAGTACGAGAGTGCAACCACACAATTAACTGGGGTCATAACTCAATAGTTTTGAAAAGTGGAAAAAAGATTCACCAAAAGATTGTGTGTTTGGGGTAATTAACCCAAATTTGACCTTTTGATGGAAAAGAAACTTCAAAGTTGAAAGAAATAAACTGGATAACTTAAACGTGATGAAGGGAGCTGCAAATGAACAAAGCTGCCATGATGCTTCATGGGAAGATCTTTCCTTACTGAACATGCTGGCACAGGTCATTAACTTGTTTAATTCAGTTTTTATTAAAGTACAATTAATGTTGGACATCAGGGGAGGTAGAACAGAAAAATGGGGGACATTAATACCAAAGGTATTTTCATCAATAATCTGGATAAAATTGCTGATCCTTTGAGATTGTTTTTGGTAACCTTTTTAAAATCTTTTTTTTTTATTGTGGTAAAATATACTAGTAACTTTTTAATTTTGAAAAAATGTCGAACTACTGAAAAGTGGCAAGATTAGTACACAGAAATTCCATATATCTTCATCAAGATTCTTCAAGTGTTAACATTCTACACAGATGCCTCATTATTATTATTATCTATCTACAGTCATTTGAGATTTAAAGGCTTTTTTCTCCTTCCTTTTAATACATGTTTGCTTCAGGTACCTAGAAGTCCTAACCTTTTCCTGTTTTGCCCTTAACAGAGCAGGATTATTGAAAAGTTCATTATGGTCTTAATTGTTTGCTACTGGAGCCTCCTTCAAAAGCTGCTTTAGAAACTCTCAAGTAACTAAATGTCAGACTTTAAAAACAAGTATAGAAATGAAACCAAGTGAGTTAATGGAGACAAGTACAGTTTGTGTACCAAATACCAGTTAAAAGACTGTGGACATCCACTGGCAGGCTAGCAAGACTGAAAGGAAGAGTAATTTTTTTAAAAGGCCAAATGAAGACACAGTATCAGGATTGACATATATATATTAATATGTATAAAATAGATAACCATTGAGAACATGCTGTATAGCACAGGGAACTCTACTTCACTGTACAGTAGAAACTAACACAACATTGTAAAACAACTATACCCCAATTAAAAAAAAAAAGAAACCACGGTGGGGATGGAGGTAATGGTTCAACCCTAAAGTTGCAGAAGGTAAGGTTCCCCATCATCTTGGAACACATACACAGTTGCACTCACATACTCCATTTACATTATCTAACCTCACACACTACCTAGGAAAAGGCAAGCCATTTCAGAATAAACGAATAGGGAAAAAAGTTTACCCTGGTATATTGCAAAAAGGAAGAGCAGAAATATGTGTTATGAAATTCTGTGCTCAGAAAATTTCAGCTCCATGTGCAGATTCTCATCTGCCTTAGAGGGGAAAAAGCTGTTTCTCTGAGGTTCTGCTAATAGTTTCCATCCTTTCCTAGGAGAACTTGCTATTTTCATTAAAAGGCAGGTGTTAAGACTGCAATGTAGACCAGAAGAAACTAGCTGAGTTGGTACTTTTCCACATTTAACTTAGAGATCAAACTTCCCATTTAAAACAGAAGTATTAATTAATTAATATCAATAGAGATTCTGCTAGTTAATTCACTGAAAATGAAAAAATATCCTCTGGGACAGGTTCAAAAGTTTCCTGTTTTGGGGTATTTTCAAAAATACTTTATTCTTTCTTGATGCTATAACTCACAGAATAGATAGACTTCAATATGAAAATGAGCCAGAGCAGAAACAAAAATGTATCATCACATTTATGTGCAAAAGCACATACTCAAAAACAAATTTTAGGCATGTTTTGTTTACATAGCAATTTAAATGTAAAGAAGTTAAGTATTCTGAATGTTAAATTATCCTCTCCTTCAAGGTCCCTCCACCTTTATTTGCAGCCCAATCCTTCATTTCTACGTTGGGAAAAAAGTTTTTGATTTTTTGCCATTGATAGGCACTTGCTCACAGCCTTTTTTTTTTTTTTTTTAACATCTTTATTGGAGTATAATTGCTTTACAATGGTGTGTTAGTTTCTGCCTTATAACAAAGTGAATCAGTTATACATATACAAATATCCCCATATCTCTTCCCTCTTGCATCTCCCTCCCTCCCACCCTCCCTATCCCACCCCTCTAGGTGGTCACAAAGCACCGAGCTGATCTCCCTGTGCTATGTGGCTGCTTCCCACTAGCTATCTTTTACATTTGGTAGTGTATATATGTCCATGCCACTCTCTCACTTTGTCCCAGCCAGCTTACCCTTCGCCCTCCCTGTGTCCTCAAGTCCATTCTCTGGTAGGTCTGTGTCTTTATTCCCATCTTGCCCCTAGGTTCTTCATGGCCTTTTTTTTTTAGATTCCATATATATGTGTTAGCATACGGTATTTGTTTTTCTCTTTCTGACTTACTTCACTCTGCATGACAGACTCTACGTCCATCCACCTCTCTACAAATAACTCAATTCCGTTTCTTTTTATGGCTGAGTAATATTCCATTGTATATATGTGCCACACCTTCTTTATCCATTCATCTGTTGATGGACACTTAGGTTGCTTCCATTTCCTGGCTATTGTAAATAGAGCTGCAGTGAACACTGTGGTGCATGACTCTTTTTGAATTATGGTTTTCTCAGGGTATATGCCCAGTAGTGGAACTGCTGGGTCGTATAGTAGTTCTATTTTTAGTTTTTTAAGGAATCTCCATACTGCTCACAGCCTTTTTGCCAAGAATATTCTTCTAACTCTACACTGCTTGTCTAAGTACCTTGCGCAGGAAAACAACTCTGATAATTACTGGGAAATATCTCCAGAACATCTTGTCCATATCCACCATTTGGTACTTATCACATAATTTCTTATACTGCCATCTAAATTTTCAACACAAATGTTTGTGTGTGTGTGTGTGTGTGTGTGTGTGTGTGTGTGTGTGTGTGTATTATCTCATCATCTGTCAAATAAGCTGCTGGAGGTCATGGGTTTTTCTTACATTTTTAAATATCTTTTATAGCACTTACAAGAGTACCTTTTACAAGGTGGCATTCAACTATATTTTTCATAAATTATCTACCTACTACAATATAATCAACTCTTTTCCTTCAAAAAGAGGTTTTTTTTAAATTGAGCTTTACATGAGTTTCCAAAATGATGAAATATTTTCTATTTTCCTATTTAAGAGGAAAAAAGACCCTTGTTTTTGCTACCTATACTATTATTTCTTAAGAAAATGATTGTTGAAAAGAGCTTGAAAGAATCATTTGTGGGACTTCCCTTGGTGGCGCAGTGGTTAAGAATCCACCTGCCAATGCAAGGGACACGGGTTCGATCCCTGGTCTGGGAAGATCCCACATGCCACAGAGCAACTAGGCCTGTGTACTATAACTACCGAGCCAGCGCTCTAGAGCCCACATGCCACAACTACTGAGCCTTCGCTCTAGAGCCCGTGCTCCACAACAAGAGAAGCTGCCGCAATGAGAAGCCCACGCACCACAATGAAGAGTAGTAGGCCCTGTTCCCCGCAACTAGAGAAAGCCCGCGCACAGCAAAGACGACCCAACGGAGCCAAATAAATAAATAAAATAAAATAAAAATGCCAATCTTTAAAAAAAAAACATTTGCAATAAAATTCTCATTGGCTGGTACAAAACACGATTTCTAATAACTTCTAGACTGATGAGTTTTCTTACATTAATGTTAATTTTTTTTTTTGGAAATTGTAATCCATGGATCGTGATGTTTTCAGAAGTCTATCCTTTGAAAGGCAGTTTTTCTGTTGGATATAAGCCAAAGAATGCCTATTCTCATTAGGCTGAAAAGAATGTCAATGTGCTGAAATTGCTCTGCGTTCACACCTACAAAGTTAATAATCAAAGTGCTCACGGAAGCTTTTTACACAAACCTAGGACTGAAATATGTTAGAATTTCCTGCCATTAACAATTCATATTACTTCCCCAGGAAACAATGAAAATCCGACAACCATATTAAGCAGACACCACTGCAGTCAGGTTCCTGAGATACTGACTGCTCAGCATCATAGGACACTTAGCTCTAGTCAATCAATCACTCCAGTTAACAGGAACACAGAGTGTGTCCTTCACAAACGCTTAAGAGGCAGATGCCACTGTGACTTGGACCAGTTGTCATCTGGCTTGTTAAACTTTAGATCACCAGCATTATGTTGTGGAAGGGGTTCAGGTTTCGAGATCAGAAGAACCGAGTCTAAATTCAAACTACAGTTTACTGGTTATGTGATTCAGGGCAAGTCCTGTGACCAAGTCTCCACTTCCTCATCTGTAAAGCAGGGAAAATACTGCCTACCTCACACAGGGTTGTTTGAAGCATTAAATGAAGTGATGTGCATAAACATTTGTAGGCCATTAAGCATTTTACAGGTGTCAACTATTTTTATAGAAACAGAAATCAATTTTACTTTAAGATAGCCAACAGGGTTTCCCTGGTGGCGCAGGGGTTGAGAATCTGCCTGCCGATGCAGGGGACACGGGTTCGAGCCCTGGTCTGGGAAGATCCCACATGCTGCAGAGCAACTAGGCCCGTGTGCCACAACTACTGAGCCTGCACGTCTGGAGCTTGTGCTCTGCAACAAGACAGGCCGCGACAGTGAGAGCCCTGCGCACCGCGATGGAGAGCAGCCCCCGCTCGCCACAACTAGAGAAAGCCTGCGTGCAGAAACGAGGACCCAACACAGCCATAAATAAATTAAAAAAAAAAAAAAAAAAAAGCCAACAATGTCTAAAAATTCTATATGCCAGTAAAAGTAATTGCCAACTAATACTAGAAAGCTGAATTTTTCCTTCAATAATACATATAATTATTATTGTTGAATATTTCCCCAATTGCATTTCACATATTTATAGAATATTTTATAACATTTGCCCATGCATATCCTATTTTTAAAAATCAGTTATTAATAATAAAGCAGAAAGTCTTTTTCATATAACCCTGGGTTAAGGCTAAGTGGCAATACTGTACAGCTCTTTGGGGACATATGAACCTCTGAAATAACTTTCAAGGACAATGCAAAATTCCACCCAGGACTTTTTCCTAATAATGAATGGAAATACTTAGAATTCATTCATAAAAGATTTACATCAACCTTTTCCACAAATAGCATTTTCTGTAACTCAGCAGGCCTCAAAATCCTGTTTTTGGACTTTTTTTAAATCTTTGGGTTCTAAAGATAGACGTATACACCCATAACTACACCAGGTTTTTATGAGCTGTTATATTTTAAAATATACATTTTCGAAAGCATTTCTGGTGTTAATGATATAGACACATGAATAACAAATACCTATCTGAAGGAAGAACACTCAGTAAGAGAAAATAAAAAATGTCTTCAAATTTGCCATGGCCGTAGGGTATCTGGAAAAACAAAGATTTGTATAGCTCAAGGAGAATGAGGGAGAAGGACAAGAAGTCCTGAATGAAGTCAGAGAAGAACTTGTAAGCCATGGGAAAGAGTTTTGTGGGAGGCTATCGGATGATTCTGAGTAAGAAATCAACATGATATGACTTATTTTTAGAGAACTGCTCTGGCTGCTGTGTGGAAAATGAACTATTAAGGGGCAAGAAAAGAAACAAGGATATCAGTTAAGAAGCTACTGCCGTACACCAGGTCAGAGATGACGGTGGTTATGACTAAGACGACTGAAGTAGAGGAAGTAGGAAATGGTCAGGTTCTTAATGTATTTAAAGGTTGAAATGGCAAGAACTGCTGATGGATTGAATGCGTGATGTGAAGAAAAGAGAAGAATCAAGGGCATGTCTTGGTTTGGGGCCTAAACACTATGTGAATGGTGAAGTCATTTACAAAGGTGGAGAACACTTGGGAAAGAGTTGTTTTCATGACCAAAATCAAGAGGTCTGTTTCTGATATAAGTTTGACCTATTTTACAACCAAGTGCAGGCATTTAAACATTTGAGTCTGAAGCCATTACCCTGAATTAGCTCACCTAGGGAATAAACAGAACAGAGAAGGGAAAGGATCAAAGAACCGAACCCTGAGGCTCAGCAATAATTACAGGTGGGAAAAAGGAGACAGCAAAGGCGGCTAAGGAAGAGTAGCCATGAATGTAACTGATCTGACTTTATGAATATGACTATATTTCTCTCTGTTCTAGATTTCCCCACTATTGAATGGAGGCCCCCAGAGCACAAATGATCCAACCTTCTTGTTTTCATGAGGAACTGAAGCCTAGGAAAATCAAACGACATTGAAAGTTTTGCTACAGAACTGGCATAACCATAACTAGAACCTAAGTCTGCTGATTTCAAAACCCATTCTCTCTCCATCATAAAGAGCTACCTAAAGATTAACTATGCGATCAACTTTGATTATTCTTAACTACAAATAAAATAATCGACAGCCTCACATGACTGATTCTGGGAATCTCAACTACGAGGCAATTAGAGTTTCCCTATTAAAACCTATTTATTTTGCCTCAAATAATATAATATGAATTTACACTAAACACACACATTCCTATTTTTTTAATTAAGCAGCTTCTAAAGATCAGTATCTTGTAGTTTAAGGTGTACATTTGCATACAGGATCTATTAAGATAATACTGCAATAACTTGGAACACTTTGAAAATAAAAGAGAAAATAGGAAAAGACTAGATCATAGCTATAAATCTGGATCAACAAATAAAAAAAGATAGTAATTTTAATATCAACGAATTATGCTTGTGGCAAAAACACTTATGTTTTTTCACACTATACAGATCATATTGCAGATTCACTACAATGAGAGCACTTACAGTTGATGACTGATACACTTCCTTATGTCATCCCTCTTAGAAGGTATTATAATTAATATTTTAAAAAAATGGGGCATTGGCTTCTGGAAAACATGAAGGCAACAACACTTTCATTTGTATAATACATGCCTGCCTAAGGTTTTGTAAATCTAAGACAATATACATGTTTGACTTGACATTTTTACACTAAGCTGGTTGAAGATGGATTCTGTTCATTTTAGTGTATATATATTTTAAGTTTAGTGCTTAATTTAACAAATAAGAACAGGAGTAATGCACTGAATAAAATCCTATTATGCACCAGAGGAGGTAGGTCAGAGGCAAGCACAGCAATCACTGGATTATCCTGGACATTAAGTATCTAATGTTCTAATTTAGACAAGTACCTTAAGCTAATCAAATGCATTAAACAGAACAAGTCTTCTGACAGGCTGCAGTGTATAGCGCAAAGGGAAGAAAACTGGTTAAATGAGTGAGATACTGAAAATGATAACAACTAGTTCTTTCAAATTATCATTTTTCAAGTTGATTTAACTTTGTTAGAGTTTTAAAAGTATAATGTCAGAGAAAATATTAATAATGCCTGTAGTTTTAGAAGAAATAAAATTTAATAATTAAAGATCCTTTTTTCAACATCAACCTCCTATATTATATGGGCTATGGGAATCTTTGTTTTACTATAGATTCAGATTCAGAACTTAAGTCTCTCAGACCTCCCAGGAACTCAGCAAATATTTCTTGGGAAAAATCAGCCTTGTGTTTGGAGTTCCTTTAGTTTCTAGACTGTTGTGACAACACCATGAGATCATGATAAGCTGTACTAGCTGATACAGTATAAGATTAAGATTATTTAATGTATTATACAACATTTGAGATCACCTAGATTTATCAAAACGAGAAACTGACTTGGACACGTTCAAGGGATTAGAAGGTAAGATTGGGAAGCAAACAAATTAAAAGCCAACCTAGTATTTCACTTGAGAGAATACTTGTTTTTACTTGAGAATAATTCTTATCCTGTTTTGTGAAGGCAAATTTTTAAAGATAAAAAGCAAACAAAGATGTTTTAGCCCATGAATTTCATCTCTCTTCCAAATGTGTCAACCACCATGGAATACAGGCTTATCACAACTTTACTTTTAAAACATATATATCTTTACTTTTCTAAATATATTAATTTCTGGCTGATTTCGTGGGTTATTTTATGATCCGTGAGGCTTCAATATTTTTCTTCTATGGCTACAGGAAAAACCTGCCATGCATTTACCTGAAAACTTGCTTTTAAGCAAAAGCTAATTTAGAACATTTTATCATTCTGATACAGTAGGCTTATATTCTAGCGCTATTGAAACAAACATCTAGGACCAAGATGGAGCCGCTCCTGCCTAGGGTGCCATGTCAGCAAACTGAAACTTAAGATAACTTTCAGGTCCCTGTAAATGCTCTGCTTGACCACAGACACCGTGTATCCAGTCAGCCAATCCCCACAGGCCAAGCCAATTCTCGGCTCTATACTTATTTCTTTGTTCCTTCTCACGCCAAACAAGGTTGACTATGGGGCCCCAGCCAATCAGACATTTTCTATTTTTCTCTTCCTTGTTCTTTATTCTTCATCCTATAAAATCTTCCTGTCTTCTGCCCCATGTTGCACTTCTCCAAATGGAGACTGTCTGTTTCATAAAGTGTTAAAGTTAATTTGTATCACCCAAACTGTCTTCTTTAAATCATTTTTTAACAGCACTAAACAGTATATGGCTAAAAAAATAATTTATTCTTGCAAATCAATATTGTTAAAGAAAAAATAGCTCATAACATTATATCAATTTAGTTATAGAAATGATAAAACATAAATTTACTAGATGTGTTTTTTGCCTAACTAAAAATGATAATGTGACAAGAAAGGATATATAAATATATATCATGCTTCTACAATCTAGTTTCTAGTATCTTGTTGATTTGAAAAATTCACGATTTCTTTAAGGTACTTTATCTGGGTTTTGTTTTTTTTTTTTTTAACTCCAAAATATTATTTTGCTATGTGGCTAGAAAGGCAAGCACTATCAATACTTTGGAAGCGCTAACAATGGTGGAATCAGGCCACAACACAGAGAAATGCTGGACCGGAGGAGAGAGGAGACTTGGTTTTGAGCTCACTAGCTTTGGAGTCTTAGGCAACTCAATCTTTCTTTGTTTCCATTCCCTTATTTGTAAAACAGTAGTCAGAGTAAGCAATCATATCTAACATTCTCCAAGAGTCTCTCTAAACTGTAATTAAAATTAATGAGGGAGAAAAAAATTTTACGATTTTATCTTCAAGTGGAAACAATGACACCAAGCAGCTCAACAGATGAAAAAGAAAAATACAATATACATACATATAAATATATTTAGATACAGATATGAAAGTTTCTACTAGTACATGTGAGTCACTGGTCTTTGAGTAATTTCTCCTGACTACTCCCTACTCTGCCCCCATTTAAAGAGACTGACGAAATAAAGGCAGCAATTTTTGACATCATTATTCTTAGCAAGGCTTTGCATTTTGTTTTTATTCTCCTTGAGAATAGGCATATTTGTATTTTGCTTCCGAAAAGGGTGCAGGACATCATGGCAGACCGATACTCTTGTTTTAACAACTAGAAAAGAAACCCTTGATAAATGGTTAAAAATATATTTATGAGAGAATTGTGGGAGCAACGAGAATTTTATATTATCTAAAATTCCAAAGAGGAAAAAGTCCTTCCTAGGTGAGCTGACAATAACTGGCTCCTTTCTTCCGTAGAAGCCTTTGACGATTCTTAGTGTGGGCTAAGGATAAGATTTGGACCAAGTGGAGGCACACTATCTTAGGAAAGAGAAATTAGTACAGCTTATCATGATCTCATGGTGTTGTCACAACAGTCTAGAAACTAAAGGAACCCCAAACACAAGGCTGATTTTTCCCAAGAAATATTTGCTGAGTTCCTGGGAGGTCTGAGAGGCTTAAGTTCTGAATCTGAATCTTCAAAAAGGCAGAGTGAAATGTCTAACTCAGGTAGTGTTTCAGAGACAAAGTACTACTAGAAGTAAGAGATCTGTAACAAACACATAACTAGCTTCTAACAATCAATTATGAGGAAATACAAGGGAACATAATGAATGACAATTTGGTAATGCAATCAGCAAAATACAGACTAAGGGATACTCCTCAGTACAAATGGTCAGCTTTCTTACACAAATATATTGCAAGGGAAAAAACAAAGAGGAACCTATTGATTAAATAACTTAAGAAACATGGCCACTTTTTGTCATACATGGACCTTAACTGGACCTGGATGCAAAGATACAAAAGGAAAAAAAAATATTATGAGACTGTAAGGGAATTGGGATACCTGACAGAATATTGAGATATTAAAGATTTATTTAATAATGGTATCATAGTATTGGGTTGGCCAAAAAGCTCCTTCGGTGTTTAAAGTAAAACTAAAAGACGGATTTTTCATTTTCACCAAGAACCTTACAGAACAACATATTCGCCGTTTTGTTCCACTACCATCTGCCAGTTTCCAGGCAACTTCATAATTCTACCTTCTCAAAACCTTTTATCTTTTTGAGCAAAGAACTGTTCCAGGTGCCTTTTACAGTCTTCCAGGGAACTGAAATTTTTTCCATTAAGAGAATTTTGTAAAGACCGAAATAAGTGGAAATCTGAAGGTGCAATGACTGGTGAATATGGCAGATGAATCAGGACTTCCCAGCCAAGCTCTAACAGTTCTTGCCTGGTCATCAAAGAAACGTGCAGTCATGTATTATCCTGAAGGAAGATTATGTGTTTTCTGTTGACTAATTCTGGATGCTTTTTGTCGAGTGCTGTTTTCAGTTGGTCTAATTGGGAGCAGTACTTGTTTGAATTAATCATTTGGGTTTCCGGAAGGTGCTCATAATAGAGGACTCTCACCATATACACAACATCACCTTCTTTGGATGAAGACCAGCCTTTGGTGTGGTTGGTGGTGGTTCATTTCACTTGACCCACGATCTCTTCCGTCCCACATTATTGTACAGTATCCACTGTACAAAAAAAAGTGTACAATGTACACTTTTCATTGCCCGTCACAATTTGTTTTAAAAACGAAACGTTTTTGTTACGTTTAAGTAGAGAATTGCACGCGGAAATATGGTCAAGGAGGATTTTTTCGCTTAACTTACGTGGAACCCGAATAAGGTGACATATGGTCACCTTATCTTTGATTAAGGAGGCAAGAATATACAATGGAGCTCAATATCAAAAAAAAAAACTACCCTATCAAAAAATGGGCAGAAGATCTAAATAGGCATTTCAGCGAAGAAGACATACAGATGGCCAAGAGGCACATGAAAAGATGTTCAACATCACTAATTATTAGAGAAATGCAAAGCAAAACTACAATGAGGTATCTATCACCTCACACCAGTCAGAATAGCCGTCACCAAAACATCTACAAACAATAAATGCTGGAGAGGGTGTGGAGAAAAGGGAACGCTTCTGCACTGTTGGTGGGAATGTAAATTCAGCCACTATGGAGAACAGTATGGAGTATGGAGGTTCCTTAAAAAACTAAAAATAGAGCTACCATATGACCCAGCAATCCCACTACTGGGCATATATCCTGCCTTCTTATTGAAAACCAAATCATAGAAATAGCAACAATTTCAAAAACGGCAGTAGGTTCAGTAACCTGTATTCCAAAATTATCTAAGAAAGACAGTTGTCTAGAATTAAAGCTCTCTAAGAATGGAATCCTACTTCTTTCTTTGGTAGTTTGATTTATTTCAAGTTCATTCATTCATTCAACAAAGTTGCAGATAAAAAAGTCCTTACTGGAGGGACTTCCCTGGTGGTCCAGTGGTAAAGAATCTGCCTTCCAATGCAGGCTTCAATCCCTGGTCAGGGAACTAAGGTCCTACATGCCGCGGGGCAACTAAGCCCACACGCCATAACCACTGAGCTTGCGCTCCTCAATGAGAGCCCACGTACTGCAAACTACAGAGCCCACGCGCTCTGTACCCTGCGTGCCACAACTACAGAGCCCACACACCCTGGAGCCTGAGCACCACAACTAGAGAGAGAAAACCCGTACTCTACAACTAGAGAAGCCCGCGTGCCACAACGAAGAGCCCACACTGCAACAAAAGATCCCGTACGCCTCAACAAATACCCCAATGCTGCAACTAAAACCCAATGCAGCCAAAAAAATAAACAAAATAAATTAATTAATTAAAAAAAGAAATAAAGATGCTTAAAAAAAAAAGTCTTACTGTCAAGGAACTTACTGTCTGGAGGAGAAGCCAATCCAGGAAAGAACTAAACACAATCTCATGAGATAAATTCTACTGTGCATGATACAGACGAGTACAAGATGCTATGGAAGGAGAGAGGGGAGGTACTGTTTCCTTTTAGGATTGAGTTTCATGTGCTGGCAAGAATGGTGGCCTGGTGGGCGTTGAGGGAGGCAGAGATAACATCCTGAATTGATTTATGTCAAACTAAGGAGTCTGGATAGAAGGTATAATGGGGTAGCACTGACAGCTTTTAAATTATCTGCTTTACACTTTAGAAAGTTAGAAATGAGGAAAAATTTTAGGCATTTATAATGTTAGTAACTTCAACAATTTAGAATTATCTAAAAGAAACATTACAATCCTACCTATTAACAAAATGAAAACCTATTATCTATGGAAGTTTAAAAACTAAAAGTTAAAGGCTTGAGATGAGAAGCTTGCCTGCAGTTTCTCCTGAATAAGTAACAGAGATTAAGCAGAAAAGGAGTATAACCAAACACTTCAGGTTTACGTACCTATAACAAGATGCTCCATAGGGACATTCGGGCCGGTCATCAGCCTCACCTTGACACGTGATGTGTACACCTCCATAATCACTATCACCAGGGTGACTGAAGTGTTGAAAATGGACAGGATTCTTCCTATGAGAGTGATAAACATACTGTCAGAAAAAAAGAATTAATAGGATATAGTAGACTTCTAGATAAACTAGAAAAAAATAATTAATAGGATATAGCAGGAAACCAAACAATACACATTTGATTATTCTAGAACGTGAACCAACATGCTACATGACATTTAGTCAGTGCGGAACTCTCATGGTAGCAAATTAAATTTCTGGTGACATGGGGAAGACCATGAATGTCAACGGACAATCTGAAAACAGTACTTTATATAGGCTATATACAACAGAATATACAGGATAATATAAATAGTATCAGCATACAGAGCTTTTAATTAAAGACTTTTAATAAAGTGAACACATCTATACTCCCTCTGCTAAGATAAATAACAATATTACCAACATTCTAGAAGCCCTGCATGTCCCCTTCGAATCATTAAACCCATTTTACTACCCAAAGCTAACCACTATCCTGTCATCTGCAACAGTGTTTCTCAAACTTTTCAGTCTCAGGAAAAAAACTATTAAAACTCCAGAGAACTTTTATTTATGTGAGTTATTTAACCTATTAGAAATTAAAAATGAGAAATTTTTAAAATAAATTTACTTTATAATAGTAATAAACCCTTTACATATTATGATAAATAGCACATCTTAATGTAAATACCTATTTTCCAAACAAATTCGTGGAGACATTGTTTTATACTTTGGAAATTTCTTTAATGTCTGGCTTAAAAAAGGGCATCCGAATTCTCCTATCTGCTTCTGCATTCAATCATTAACACAAATCATGTAGCCTCTGGGAATACTGTACACTTGTGAGTGAGAGAATCAGAGTGAAAAAGGCACACACACACAAAGTATTATTATGAAAATGGTTTTGGCCCAACAGGTTTCCTAAAAGCATCTCGGGGACCAGGACCTGCAAGGGCCTCTGGAACATACTTTCAGAAGCAATGTTATGAACAACATATTAGTTTTTCCTGTATTTGAATTAAAATGGAAATATGTAGTATGTACTTCTTTGAGAATGACTTTTTATGTTTGTATGATTACTCCACATTACTGCATGTAACAGTAGTATACTTTTATTACTGTGTAACATTCCACTGTATGAAAGTGCTACAATTTATTTGTCCATTCTACTATTAATAGACTTTTGGATTCATTCTAGTTATTGGCTTTTATAAATAATACTGCTGTGAACATTCTACTTTTGGCGTACTGTTAGAAGTAATAAACTAATTCAGCAAAGTTGGAGGATACAAAAATCAACACCCAAAAACCAGTTGTGCTCCTATATACTTGCAATGAACAATCCCGAAAGGAAATTAAGAAAACAATTCAATTTACAATAACATTTAAAAATAAAATAGCAAATAAACTTAAGGAGGTGAACGACATACACAGGTTTAATTTCTATTAAAGAAGACACAAATAAATGGAAAGACATCCCATGTTCATGGAATGGAAGACTTAATACTGTTAAGATGTAAATACTACCCCAGGCAATCTACAGATTTAAAGCAATCCCTATTAAAATCCCAATGACATTTTTTTGCAGAAATAGAAAAATCCATCCTAAAATTCATGTGAAATCTCAAGGGACCTCAAATGGACAAAACAATCCTGAAAAAGTTGAAGGTTTCACACTTCCTGATTTCAAAACTTATTACAAAACTACAGTTATCAAAACAGTGTTGTACTAACATAAAGACAGGCATATAATATAGACACATGGAAGAAAACAGACAGCCCAAAATAAACTCTTGCTTATATGGTCAAATGATTTTTCAACAAAGTTGCCAAGACCATTCCAAAAGGAAAGAATACTCTTTTCAACAAATGGTGCTGGAAAAAGAGGATATTCACAAGCAAAAGAATGAAGTTGGACCCTTCCCTTACACCATATACAAAATTAACTCAAAATGTATCCAAGACATAAAAGTAAGACCTAAAATATAAAACTTCTAGAAGAAAACAGGGGGAAAGCTTCATGACATTGGATTTGTCAAAGATTTCTTGCCAAATGCAAAGGCAAGAAATGTAAAAGTTGCCTAAGTTCCATGAGACTGCCCCAAACTCTGCCTGTCCTCTTAGCCCTCAGTCTGAAACACTAAAAAATTGGCAAATGTCACAAGAGAAAAAGAAGCCTCAAGGTCCTGACTGCCTCTAATGTTCTCAAGCGTGAGTGTTCCGCTTTGCTAGTTGTTTTCAGTGGGAGCTTTGGTCCTCAATAAGACACATCACCTTTACTAGAGACAAAACGCTTATTTTATAGACTATTAACTCATAATTTATATGACCTTATGGAGATAAAATCTACAAGTTTTAATTAAGGTATAAATTTCTTACAAGTTAATAAGAGACATTTCAATTTCTATCCAATTTTTAAAGGCAGTTTACTAATGGAATCAGATGCTATTAAACAGAAAAACTATATGGCCCCAAAAGAACAAAATTTTCAAAAAGAATTTTTTGGAAGCAACAGTTTCTATAAAGTTAAATGCTATTTTGTTGTTTTTTTGCTTCACAAAGGATTGAAATAAGATGTGACTGCTTTAGACAGGTTGAATTTGAAGTGCCTGTGATTTAAGTGGTGATTATCTGGATCTAAAATTTAGTACAGAAATCTGTGTTGGAGATACAGACTTGGGAGTTAATACCATAACATCAAGGGAGTGAATAAGACTACCCCTGAGCAATAATTTTCTATTAAGACAGAACATGTAAATAAATAATTAGAAATAAATGATTAGATAGTAAATATCAGATCTAATATCAAATATTAGAAAGTGTACGAGGAAATGTTGTGTAGAATAGAAGATGAGCAATTTAGGGAAGAATGAACATGTTAGAAAAGGGCTAAGAAAGGAACTGAATGTGTCTTTAAGCAGGACAGGAGACAGGAAAAGGGAACAACACATCCAAAGGACCTAACAACAGCATGACAGCATGGTGCATCCAAAGAATTACTGGGAGTTCAGGGTCTTCTAGGCTATGCTAAGAAATCTGGCCTTTAGCCACTGAAGGATTCTGTAAAGGAGAGTAAAACTGTCAGATTTTTTCTCTCTCTTCTTTTTTACCTTTGTTTTTATTTTCTTAGCCAGATCGTTCAGGCAACAATGAGGAAGGAATGTGAACCTGACGGAAAGTTTGGAGACTTAGGAGATTATTCACTTGTCCCAGAGAGATCATTGCATGAGCTAAAGCAGTAGCACTGAGGCTGGAGAAAAGATACATTTAACTAATTGTTAAGATGCATGTATATAACAAGAACTCAATATAGGTTATTTTTCCCCCTTTGTTACAAATATAAACATTTTGTTTTCAAGATTTCAGTGGCAAATATTTCTCAGGTATTAATTATGTATATCAAAATTAGTGAAGAAGTAAAAAAAACTATTCATAAGCTATGACTGGTTAAAACTAACGTGTATCATCATCAAATATGTATGAATTCGTTATGATCTTGATAAAACATTCAATCACATTTAACAAAGACAAGTACCAGCCAAACACTGTTATGGACTGAATTGTGTTCCCTACCCCCAAATTTATATGTTCAAGTCCTAACCCCTAATGTGACTATATTTGGAGACAGAGCCTTTAAAGAGATAATTCAGATTAAATAAGGTCATGAGGGTAGGGCTTTAATCCAAAATGACTGATGTCCTTATAAGATGAGGAAGAGACTCCAAAGATGTGCATGTACAGAGAAAAGGCCATGTGAGGACGCCATGAGAAGGCACTGTCTGCAAGCCAAGGAGAGAGCCTGCAGGAGAAACCCAACCTGCCAACACCTTGATCATAGGCTTTCAGCCTCCAGAACTGTGAGATAATAAATTTCTGCTGTTTAAACCACCCAATCTGTGGCATTTTGTTATAGCAGCTCTCGTGAACTGATACAGATACCAAACAGGATTTTTCAAAAATCCAAAATAATAGAAGGTTTATATACTTCCATTTCACAAGTTTATAAATTATGTTCCATATGCAGGACTAAGGCCATTGCAAATAGACAAAATTGTGAATAAACGCATAAATTATAATGGTTGAAATTGAAAAATATAATTATCCAGGTGTTATAATGGCACTGCATTTTAAAGAGAGATACAATGAATGAGAAATTAACAGAATATGTGATATAAATATGCTATTGAATAGAAGACAAACTGCACTAGAATGTACTGATAAGATACTTGGTTTGATAAGTTGGAATGGCAAAGAAATACTTCTGAAATAGTGCTAGGTAATTATAAACATGCTAGAATAAACAGAAACTATAGCCTAAAACTAATTCACAAAGCATGAAATTAGAAAATATGGTACAGTGTTATCAAATGAAGTAAGTATAGGAGTAACCAATCAATCCAGAAAATATATATTTAGTTGTTTCAGAAGGCATCACGGTGACTCAGAAGCACCATTAGAAAAATATAAAGGAAAATGCACAAATATAAGATGCTTAAGCACAACTTAGAATTCTCTTGAGAGTTATACTGTATACAGCAACTATTTATGAAGGCATCTTTCCAACAGCTAAATAAGACATTACATAAGCAGGTATTTTGATCTGAGTGATTCTGTTTTCAAGTCTGGATTCCCCAGTTCAGATCCCTGTATTAATCAGCATATCTACAATGAAACATTTAATTCCCCACAATATTTTAAAAGCCTCTAGCAGGATTTGCTAGAATGCATACTGAGAAAGTGCAAACCAGGAGAAACATGATAAAGCTCCTAACCTTTAGGCCAATGGGTTTTATTAGGCTTTTAACACACTATAGCATGTATCTACATAGCTGTTATGCTGTTGAAATAATGGAATTATATGCTAGCTGTAATTTCACTTCATACCTGTAGCAGTTTGCCCCATACATGCAGGATGTCCTCTTGACCTTGTTTTCTTCAGAACCCTGTGGAACTGAATCAGCTGCCTTTGCATGCAAAGTTTCAGGATTGGAGGGATCAGAGCCAGACTCAGGATGAGATCTTTCAGGCTCGTCATGGAAGGACTTGCCTTGGGCACTCAAACAACTCTCAGAACAACTCCTCGCCTTGCTGTCTTTATTTGGTGTTCCCTTAGTGGTGATTTTATGTTCAGGAACCTTACCAAGTTCCTCTACTGGGATTTCATTTCTCTGTGCATTAGTCTTCATGTTATTTACCTCTGTGTTATCTAACGTGATTGCAGAAAATGACTGTGACATTTCCTATAACACAAATCAGAAAGTAAATAATAAAGCATGTTTCAAAAGAAATATGTAAATTTAAGCATAAAAGCGTGAAACTACAAGATTCATGCAATATGTATATTTTAGAACTTTAAGATTCACATTTTAAAGTTATTAAAAATACCATTATCTCTGTCTCTAATTTAATAACTTTGAAATGGTCTACTGTTATCAGAAAAGGAACTTATAGCTGTATCAAACCTTTACAATCGTGTCAAACATTCAGTGACAAATAACCAGAAAAATACAAACGAAACATAAGAGAACACAACAGTTGCTTTCATTTGAATATAATCTTTCCCAAAAAACCTACTGGGCTCTTAAATTTCCTGTTCAAGAATGTGTCACACTCTTACGCCCTGTTCTTATAATTTCTTATAAGTTACTGTAATACTTTATTTCTACCCTCTAAATATAATCATGATTTTTTTCCTACAGCTGCATGATGAAATTGCTCCGCCTTCACAGAAAAATTTGCATTAAGTTATGAGCAACTTAGAAAATAAATGATTCCTTTGAAGTGGTAGGAATAACAGTTTCAGTTTAACCAATTAAAGGCATCTTGAATCAAGTAAATATTCTCATTAGCACTACAGAACCTTTTTTAATGTGTACTTACCACCAGTAAGTACAATGAGTAAGCCTAGTCTTATCCTATTAAAAATGACCTATTAATTTCTTATACTTCCTGTGGAATGAAAACATTGCTCAGATAAACCCCAGTCCTCCTGGTAAGGATGTGATGACCATGTACTAGATACACGTGAATGTTCACTCCCATGTATAACTAAGAACTCATGTATGCTGGCTGTCTTCTGGGAAAAGCTGGTTTTAATGTTATGTGATATCCAACAGCTCAAATTTCTTGAGAAGGTATCAGCATGACTTTTTTTTAGACTAATTACTTAGGTGTTTTGATAGTTTTTTCTTTTCTAACACAGTATGCCAACTTTAAAATGTTATCCAAACTGACTAAAGACCTTGCAAAAAGAACCTAGATCTAATCATGGCTCTCGTATAGTAGGTAAAAGATAACCAATCGTGTGACTACCTCTTGGAGCTGGCCCTCAGGTGGTGGCATTCATGCCACATCCCGCTAACATATACACTATTTCCTCCGAAGCTGCTCAAGTACACCCCAATCTCATCTCCCTCTGCTATAGGACCAACTAACACATGCCAGGATCTGGACCTGGGGGTGGTTGGGGTAACAGAGCAATTCTGATCCACCTCCCCACTTGGCAGTCCCCACACTGGGTTAACTCTCACCAATTTTCTTTTTTTCTGTTCAGACAGTAATGGGGTAAGTCAGCAAATCCACTGGCTAAGCAGGTCCAATAAAATGTCAGTCTCTTCTTCCTGTTGGCATCTCGAAATGCCACAATAAATTCTCTTAGAGCACATCTCTTCTCTTGATTTTAGAAAGGGAGAAAATAACTTCTTCCCCCAAACACAGCCCTCTCCCAGATCTTAAAACCTCCTTGTCTCTCAGTTCTCTTTGTATAAAGCCTGAGGGTGGAACAGTGAATACTTCTCACCCCTTTCAATAAGCCCCACAGGGAAAGTCTAGCTCTCACTGCTGGGGTGCTCTTTTCAAACATGAGATACTTAACAGTACTTCTGTCCTCAGTGTTGGGCCTCAGCAACAGTTTTGTTGACAATAGGGAAAAATATCCCATTCAACGTCCTGTCACATTTAGTATAGGGGAAAAAATACAACACAACTAGGGAAATGGTTAAATAAAGTAGAATACATTCTTACCATGAAACACTGTGCAGAGGTTGAGAAGAATGAGGTAGATCTATATATATATCTCTAAGGATTTTTTAAATTAAACAATATATATATACTATGATTCCATCTAGCTTGTAAAAAAAAATTCCCTATATATCTATGTGAGTACTTACTTGTGTAAATCCACATGAAAAGATTTAGAAGGATGCAAACTGAAATACCAGTAGGCAATAAGACTGAAGGATGAGGCAAATCAAGATTTTCATTTTACTTCACATGCGTCTGAATAGTCTAATTTTTGACAATAAGCATCTACTATATTACCACTTAAAAAATGAAAAGCAAACCAAAGAAATGAAATAAAAGATATGAAGTGTAAAGCATCATATTTCAACTCCCTCTACTTCCATGAAATGTAAAGAAGGATTTGTTTTTTTAATATTTTCACAAGGAATATGTTGAACATGTTAATTTATTCCAAAAGAGAAAGGAGTAATAAAGTCACAGATATCAATACTATGGATCAGGGGTTCTCAAATATTTTAAGAGGCATAAAAACTGGAATTCATAATGTTCTTTATGGAACTCCATGAAATATTGATATTCAGTAGGCCCCTGGCATTTAACATTCGTGGTTTCAATTATTCATAAACGGTCTCAAAAATCTATTACATGCAGTATTTTGTAAGTTTGCTGAGACATAAATTCGTACTGTGCCAATTATAAAACTCATGAGCCAGAGCAAGTCACTGAACTGGCAAATGAGAGAAGAGGAAAGATGGAGGGTGCTCTGTACTGGAAGAAGTAGGGGAAGGCAGAGCTCCACATTTTATGGCACCCACATGGCTTATGTCCTAGATGAGATGAAAATGTGAAGAATGAAGTGTGGCAGGCTAGAGATTCATGACAGAAGAGGCAGATCTACACTTTGTAAAAATACATGCTAGAGACCTCAGGGATCGGGGAGCATGGAGCTAATGGAAGGTGGCCCTGGTGCTTGAAGGTGGCTAAAATGCACCATATTAAGGCTATTAAAGTAGCCTGTTAACTTGCCCAATAAGCCCTTCCTTGTCCCTCAACCATCTGAAGTTGTTTTTTTTTTTTTTTTGGCCCAGCCATGCAGCCTGTAGGATCTTAGCTCCCCAACCAGGGACTGAACCAGTGCCCATGGCAATGAAAGCACAGACTCTTAACCACTGGACTGCCAGGGAATTCCCCATCTGAAGTTTTAATACACTACAAGGGACAGGATAAAGAACTTTCCCCGATACAAGTTCAATGAAGTAATTTGTTGTTGTTTCCAAGCTGCCCTTGGAAAGAATGTCTGTGCTAATAAATTGCCTTAAAAGTCCTGCATCAATCCCATTAGCACCCACATGCTAAGGACTAAAAAATCCTAAACTCCAGCCCCAGCCTCACTCTTGAGCTTCAAACTCATATACTCAACCACCAGCTAGACATTCCTTCCTCAATATTCTATGCAACTCAAACTCAAAATGTCAAAATTGAAATCCTCTCTCCTTATTCTGGCCATAGTTTTGGCCAACATAATTTATCTATTCATTCTAGCCAGAACCTTGGAAGTCTATCTTTCATTTCTTCTTTCCTTCACTTTCCCCAGATCTAAGCAACTAGTGCTGCAGCTTGTTTCTTAAATATTTCTCTAATCCAATGCCTTTGCATCATTCTTCATGTCAGTGCCTTGGGTCAGATTCTCTTCATTTCATGACACTGTCAATGCCCTTATCCCCCATTTTTATCTTATTCTCTTCCAATCTCTCCTCTGAAGAGCTGGCTTATGTAGTCCTCCTCAAGGCTCCCATGAAAATCAATGTGTTGTCACTTTATTTTAGGATTTGAATCATGTCCCCCATAAGACTATTTGCTTCTTATCAACTATATCTTATTCATCTTTATTCACTGAATTCCATATTCTAGCATACTGCCTTGCATATAACAGAAAGACTGCTTTAGTGTAATGATTATTAGAATGGTCTTTGAAATAAAAGAATCAGATTTTGAATATCAGCTTTGCTATTTCCTAACCTTTGACCTTGAACAAGTTGATTTAAACTTTCAGACTCCCCTGGTCTGTAAACCAGGGATATTATCAACCAACTTTACAGGATTTTCTAAAAATTAAATGAAATAAGTATATCTTAGTACTGGGTATAGCCGATAAAAAGGGCTCAATAAATGACTGTGGGTGTTTTTTCAGTTGTGGTTGTTAATAGCATTATTAATGCCACCATATTACTACTATTTGCTTAGTGAGCGCTTGTTAAATGAACGAATGATTAAATGAATGAAAAGGTGTTTCTGTGGGACTGATCAGAGACATGCTATAAATGGTACAACCTAAATGGCCGATCAGGAGCAAAGGATATAGGATTCTTTGACGCAGTAAACAAACACTAAGAAGCTCTGGGGGACGCAGTCTTACTTAAGAGATAGCTATGTACGTAAGAGTTACACTCTTCACCTCTCCTGTTATCTTGGTCAGCCAAGCCAAGAATCTAGTGTACTCAAGACAAATGAAGATATTCTTAAAATATCACCTCCCTACCAGCTTTCAGGAATAAACAACCTATTTTTGGTAATGTTTCAAAGATTTTATTGAACATCTAGATCTTTTGATATTCCTGATAACTTAAAATGTTTTCTTTCTGAATAACCTTGACTGCAGTCCTTACAGTTGGCAGAAAAGGTCTGACCCTTCTTAAAGGTTCACTTGTGATTATCATACTTTATGGGTTGGTATAAACATAGGAAAACGTGTATACTACAGATTTTCCTCTGAAAAAAAATTTCTCTTCTTGGAAAAAAAAGGGCAGTTATATTGATATTGTAAAAAATCAATAAAAAGAAACCTCAATTAAATAGAGTCAGGATACCAGAAGATGGAGCTCTCATGCCCTGTGATGAGAGCAAAGCCCAACAGAAAGAAGACTCCTCTTCTTTCCTGGCAATGATTCAGCCAATAAAAAGCCATGGACTCTTAGTTTACTATAGTCTGCCAACCTCCTTTTCCTCTCTATAAAAGAGTTCTCCTTCCCTTGTAAAGCGAGAACTTGCAGCACATGGCTTGCCATGGTTATAGACCTCGAATTGCTGATCACAAATAAAACCATTTGTTTTAGGTCAACATTTTGGTGGCCTGTATGGGAATCAGAGAAGACCCCCAATAGCTCCAGGGCTGGTGAGCAAACAGGTGCAGTCCCCACAATTGAGTCCACTGTGCTCACTGATTTTTCTCACAGACCCTGGAGTTCGCAGACCCATGTTTCTCCAGGATCCGAGCTCATATCCTCTTTGCATTTGAAGCTCTCCAGGCTTTATCTGGAATCTATTTTAAGGTTCTGTCTTCCAGGTTAAGGCCTTGTTCTGCATGAGGGTACTCATTTGGCACTTTGGTCCGACTCTGAGATCAGATTGTTTTAACTGAAGCTGGCTGAGAAGCCTCTAGCCTGGCTTCTCCAGGACCAAACTGTTTCCTTAGAACTGTCTGGTATTAGACCTGCGAGCTGTTTGAGTTGCGAGCTGTTTGAATTGAGCTGCTTAAGCTGTTTGAAAATTGTTCTTTTATTATAGAGAAAAACCTCTGAGAACTGGCACCCACCAGTTCAAATATTTTGAGGGCAACCCACCCCCACAACAGGTACTTCAGCTGATTTTGTGTTTAAAAACCACAGTCCTTCCTCACGGGCATTTCCAACTAAATGGACCAACCTGACCAAAGGCAATTTAGAATATCAATGGCCATTATGGGAAACTTTTGAAATCCCCTAATTAATTTTCTTAAAACCAAGCTGGATTACAATAGCTCAAAAACTTCCAGAGCTGAATGGAATGACTATTTTGATTTGAAATTTTGAGGCTTCCCAATGTTATCAGAAATCTAAAATTAACTCTCTGCAAAATAAGATTTTAAGATTAACTGAGGCAAATGATTAAAGAAAAACAAAATAGCTTCTGAAGCTTCAGGCTCTTCTCCCTTAGCTTCTTCATCTCAGGTTCCACCTCAGGTGCCATCTTGTCTTTCTCCCTCAGCTCCTATGGTCAGACTCTGCCTCTGGAACAAACTTCTTCCTTCCTTTTATACTGTCTATACCTCCTCTGTACCCTCAGTGCCCCCATACTAATTTTCTTGCTAAACTTCCCCTTTTGTCTGAAACTCTCCCTACTCCCTCTTCCTTTGAAATTGCCAGAACCTGTTGCTTTAAAATTAAGCCTTCTGAGGAGCCAGAGGCTAAACCCTTAATTTCTTATATTCCCTGGACTAAAGCTGAACTGAGCAATAGTCAAAGGTTTTCCCAAAGTAACAGAAGATCTTCATAGATTTGCTGAGGAATTTAATATAGTCATTCACACTTGACAACCTGGTTTCTCTGACTTACATCACCTAGTTCATACATTTGTCACTGAAGGCCAGGCCCAGCATTGGATAAAAACTACTAATTGGGAAAATCTTGAAAGATTTTAAAATTACAAGTGGGAGACCAGCCCAGTAACTTATTATATGATCACACTTAAGCAATCATGAGGCGACTTCATCAGGTAATTCCTACGGCTTTTCCAAAGCCTGTTGACTGGAACAAAATTCAGGCTTGCACACAAAAATCTGATAATCCTGTTTATGACTATTACAATCAACTTCAGATTGTTTTAAAAGAAAGTTCTGCTCTTCTTTCAGATGTGGATTCCACCTGGGTATCTGTTAACTCTATGTTTATTACTAGGCTGAACTGGGTCCTTTCCTTTCTAGTAAAAAGGAGCAGGATAGAATGGAAAACAATGTCTACTCCAGATTTAGCTAACCTGGCAAACCAGCTCACTCCAACTCTAGGTGGGTAACCCTGCCCCCCCCCAAAAAAAAGACTACTAAAATTCTTAATCTTCAAATCCAGCAACTAAAAGACTCCTAAACAAAACCAAAACCCTCCTGGTTTCTGCTATTATTGTGAAGAGCCAGGACATTGGAAAGAGACTGTTAACAAGTGTAAGTACTTCAGGCCTTCAGCCCTCTAACTAGCCTTTCCAACATCTGCCCAATTCTCAATGACAGGACTCTGATAAACTACAGGGGCTCTTCCCAATCCTCCCTCTCAATCGACTTGGAGAAACATTTCTCCAGATTGGGGATGAATCTCTTCTAGTCTTAACTGACCCTGGAGCCATACTCTCAATGCTCAACCCCGCTACTATAAAGCAGTCCCTAAAACAGCTCAAATAGTGGGCTTTCTAAAGAGCCTCAAGAGTTTCCTCTCCCTGAGCCTATTCCCTTGTTTAGGCCCTTTGAGAGACGCACACCCTTTTCTCCTTAGTTCCTCTGCCCCTATTCATTTATTAGGCTGAGACTTCTTAAAGAAGTATCATGCTGGAATTTCTTTCTCCCAAAAGGGGGAAATAATTCTAGAATTTAACAATAGTCATCAAAGTAACCAATCAGGTGAATTAAATGATCCTTTGACATCTTTTATTTGTTTTGCCTCTGATGGCACTAGAGCTAATTCTGGAAACACTGATCATTTGTCCCTAGTGAATCAGCTGCCACCCTCCTTACGGGCAAAAACTCCAATTGATACTGGCAAAATTCACAGCGCACCTCCCATCAAGATTCAAATAGAGCCCTCAAAACCACTTCCAGAATTAATATTCCATAAGAAAAGAAGCCCTTAAAGGCATAAAGCCATAATAGAACATTACAAGGCTCAAGGCCTCATTATCCCTTACACCAGCCTGGTAAGAAAACCTAACGGCTGAGGGTGGAGGTTCATCCAGAATCTCTGAGCAGTAAACAACATTGTTATCCCTTGACACCCCGTTGTTCCTAATCCCCGTACATTACTAACATCCATTCTTACTGGAAGTAAATTCTTTACTGTTACTGATTTATGTAGTTCATTCTTTAATATTCCAGTTGATGAAGCTGGCCAATACCTTTTTGCTCTCACTTGGGAAGAAAAACAATTCCCCTGGACAGTGATGTCCCAGGGTTTTGCTGAGGGTCCTTCTTATTTCTCACAAATCCCAAAGGCTGATCTGGATTATATAAAGTTCCCTAGAGGTTCTACTTTGTTGCAATATGTGGATGATTTGCTTCTTTGCTCTCCTTCTCAATCATCCTCACAGGAAGACAGTATTCACTTGCCAAAGTTTTTAGCCTGAAAGGGACATAAGGTTGTCAAAGAAAAATTGCAGTTTGCCCAAACCCAGGTTCAATATTTAGGGCATCTGATATCAGAACAAAAGCTACATGTAGATCCAGATACACTTCATGATGTCCTAAGTTTTCCCAAACTCCAAACTAACCGCCAACTGCAAAGTTTTCTCAGGATAGTTGGTTACTGCCAAAATTGAATTCCAAATTTCTCTCTTATGGCCAAACCTCTGTATGCTTTATTAAACAATAACAACCATGACTCAAACTTATGGGAAGAACCAAACAATATAGCCTTTAAGGCCTTAAAGTTGAGTCTGATGAACCCGCCTGCCCTTGAGAATCCCAATTATCAAATTCTCTCTTTTCCTTTTTGTATATGAAAAGGAAGAGAATGTCCTTGGCGTACTCACCCAAAACCACGGGGTCCACCATCAACCCACACTGCATTATTGCCAATAACTGGACCCTGTGGCACAGGGATATCCCGCTTGCCTTAAAGCCATTATGGCCACTGCCCTTTGGGTTAAGGCCACCAAGAAAACTGTGGGATCCCCTCTAACTATTTTTGTACTTCATGCAGTAGAAGCCCTCCTGAATTCTCATCATCCTCAATATTTCTCAGCCAGCTGCCTCACCTCCTATGAAGGAAGTCCTTTTGTTAACTGCTCCTCGCATAACTCTTTTATGCTATCATAACCTTAACCCTGCTACTCTTCCCCCCTCTGTCACGGAAGAAGTCCCTCTTGACTGCTTAACACTGACTGATCACCTCCTGACTCCTCATGATGATTTACAGGAAAGATCTCTCAGTAACACTGGCTTCTCATGGTTCACTGATGTTCTTATTTAAAAGGTAACAATGGCAAATATTATGTTGGGTATGCTTGGCAACTCCTTTTGATGTTGCTGAGGCAGCATCTTTGGCCCAACAGGCTGAATTATACACTCTCAAATGGGCTTGTACTTTAGCTAAGGGCAAAACTGCCAATATTTATACTGATGGTACACACTTTAAGAGTAGCTCATGATTTTGGAATACTGTGGAAGCAACGTGGCTTCCTTACTTCTAGCGGAAATAAAATTTTAAATGGCTCTTATGTTCAGGAATGCAATATTTTTATCTGCCACTTTAGCTATTACTAATATTCCAGGGCATTCTAAACTTTACTCTATGGGAGCTAAGGGAAATCACTTTGCTGACATTTCTGCAGGGAATGCTGCCCTGAAAGGGGCTAACAGCATTCTGTTGGTCCAAAGGAACATTTCCCCAGATGATAACTTAGAAAAACTGGCTAAAGAAACCCAACAACTGGCCTCAGAAAAGGAAAAACAAGATCAGAAATTCAAAAATTATTGGTTTGATAAAAAGAGAAAGCTCTGGTTTAGACTAACTAACAACCCAGTCCTACTGGAGACTCTAAAATCCCCATTCAGCACCCCTGTACATGCATTAAACCACTGGTCTACTGACAAAATGACAGCATTCATGAATCAGTATTGATGGGGAAACATTGACAAATCCACCAAAAGTATCTACCTCACTTGTCCCACTTGTCTGAAATACAACCCAAAGAAGTCTGTTTGTACTGCTTCTAAACAATTTAAACTGTCCAATGGACCACTCAAGTCTGACAACTTGCTCTGGCTCATGGATATAAATATGTTTTAGCAATGGTCTATGTGTTTTCGCATACAGACAGGCCTCCCTTGCAGGCAGGCTACTGCTTCTTCTGTGGTTAAGGTCCTTTTAGAAAAGAGTATCCCTACCTGGGGAATTCCTCTCAAATTTCATGGTGATCAAGGAACACATTTTACTGATCAGGCACTTCAACAAGTCTGCTATTTAGCCAGTTTTACAACACTTTCACTGTGCTTTCCACTCTCAATTCTCGTTTAGGTGAATGCGCTAATGGCATTATTATGACTCAACTGGCAAAATTTGTAAAGGCCCTCCAGATACCTCGCCATTGGTCCTTCTAAATCTCAGATCCACCCGTTTTGGAACTCATAAAGCTCTCACCCTTTAAGACAGCCACAGGATGCTCAATGCACTTGGCTCTTGCTTCTTTTGACTCACAACTGGTAAGAGGAGAGATACTCCGATATTGCAAAGGCCTAATTGCTTCTATTAAAAATAACCATGTTTTGGTAGAGCAATCTTTTCATAGTGTACTTGTGGGAGATGATGACATTAAACATCACTTGGCAACCTGGATATTTCGTCTATTGGAAAGAAACACCTCCAGAAGAACTCTCTTCAACCTCACTGGAAAGGCCCCTATCAGGTACTGCAAACCAGCCCTTGTGCTGCCAAACTCCAAGGAGTGGACTCTTGGATTAATGTGACACACTCAAAACTGCACTGAACCCTGACTGGCCCTGCACATCATCTGATGACCTGAAGGTAAAGATTTCCCATAATTGAAGCCACATCTGATGAGACAGCTTTCCCAAGATATCCAGACCAGGCCTGTTGGAACCTTGTCTGCCAAATCTCTGATGATGACATAACACTTCAGATGCTCTCCAATCTCTATGATCTTTATAACATAGAGACTTTAGATTAAAAGTGCCTGAAAATTCTTCCTCCTACCTCTCCTTGATACTTGAATGTGACTTCAATAGGTTTCCAATCTGTACTTTCTCTCCAATGTGAGACACCACACCCAGCAAAGGCCCCTCCTGGCATTAAGGGACAAAAAGCCACTGAAACCAGAAAACCTGATTCTTGATCAGCAGTGCTTTCAGAGAAAGACCTTGATCAAAAGGGGTAAAATGTAAAATATTAACAAACAGAAACTTCAGTTAAATAGAGTTGGGAGACCAGAAGGCAGAGCTCTCATGCCCTGTGATGACAGCAGAGCACAATATGAAAAAGAAAGACTCCTCTTCCTTCCTGGCAAGGACTCAGCCAATGAAAAACCATGGACTCTGTTTACTACAGCCCTCCCAACTTCCTTTTCCCCTCTCTAAAAGCATTCTCCTTCCCTTGCTGTGCAGGAACTTGCACGTGGCTCATCCAAACTGCACTGATGACCTTATTAAGCCTTTATAGCCAATATATGAGTCAGAACACATTTTGTTTTCATTTATTAAACTTGACTCCATAAGTAAGCAAAGGAGTTGAGCCTATAGTGATTATACCCCACTTCTCTAGCTTGAGGAAAGGATCCAGTGAGAAGCAGGATCTCCTCTAATGGGAGAGGAGGCAAGAGTGAGGGGAGAACTGTAAAAGGTCTGACTCTCTGGGATAACTGCTGGAATTTCCATCAATCCAGTGCATGCTATTCTAAAACCAATCCTACTCCTATGGCTCTCAATGAGACTAAATAGATGGGGACCCACAAAGCTTAGCCATCGGTCTACAAGGATCATGAAAACTGTCATCTAAAGCCACCCTACTCCTGAAAGGAAGAATACCTGATCTTTTTGTCCTAGGGCCATCTCTCTCTCTCTTTTTTTTCCCCTTCTCTCTCTCTTCTTAAATTCATCCAATAAATAGGCCTCATTTTCTTAGAGTATCCAGTACCAAAGAATGCTTCAGTCAGCCAAACAATTCTAGTGACTTAGCAAAAACTGAAAGAGGAAAGAAAAGATTTATAAATACTGCAAGTTAGCCCAGAAGTAATCCTGCAACAGGCTGTTAAGAACTGCCCATTTGTTGTTCCTCTCTTCACACTTATCAAGAAGGTAGTTACAGGCAGTCTGAGAATGACCAATAGAATAGAAGAAACCAGATTTTCAAAATGGAGGTACCAAATTATGACCAAAGTCAAGTGGTATCCACCTTTTTTTCAGTCTGAAAATGTCTAAATTAAAAGCTTTGTTTTCTACATTGCAAGTGCTATATTAAAGATTAGTTTCAGTAAGCCAAAAACAAACAAAAGAAAAACTGGGGCTAGTTTTTATCTTGATAAACTCAATATAAAAAGCATTTTTGGTTTTTCCTTGATATATACAGCATATAACTATTCCTAACTAGAACACCTGATGAAGAAAATAATCAAATTATGAATTTTTAAAAAATCACCTTGGATGAAATGACAGACTCTTCCTGGTCAGCATTTTTGCACTTTTTTCCTGTGTCTTGCTCTGCTGATATACTTTCTGTACTTCCTGATGAAATTAATCGCTTTTTTCCTTGCTGTGTGATGTTTACTTGGGTTTTGTCTTTGCAGATTCCTTCTTTTCCACTTTCTTGGATTACATTATTATCTTAATCACACACAAGTATATAAACACAAAGAAAAAGAAGAAAATTATCTCCTGTACCTTCAAATGTCAATAATCCATACCAAAAAAAAAAAAAAGACAGAAGGAAAGAAAAAGGATAAAAGAGCAAGTAAATTTAAAGTTCTATTTATATTAAGGCCAATCTCCAATCTGAAAATGCATATTTGCAAATCTCGAAAAGTATTAAGCAGCACCATGGCCAAGAGCTCCAGCCCTGAAGTCATCCTGGCCAAGATGCTAATGTGGGCAGGCTCCATCCTCTAACTGTTTCACCTCACCTTTCTCAACTTTGGTTTCATCATCTAGAAAAAGGGAGTTATAATAATAACTGATGGAGTTATTAGGAGGAGTAAATGAGGTAAGATACATAAACTCTCAGAGTACCACATGTATGTTAGTTATCATATACATTTTTTTAAATTTTGGCATTGAATTTCTCTAACAGAAAATCTGACATATAACTATCCAATGAATTTTACATACACTTACTGAGCCTCTATCATCCACAGTGAGGAATACAACTTAAGTTACCTTAGATACAGATTAAGTACCTAAAATAACTGAAAAGGAAGAGCAACCTCTACAAACTTCACTGATAAAGAAAACAAGTCTCAACAACAATGGACACTGCATTGCCATAATACTTATTCAAGGTTCAATGTAGTGGGGAAACTTAAATCAGCATCATATTTTGTTAACAAATTCATGAATTGTCTAATCAGAAAAGAAAAAAGATCTGCTTATTTTAAGAGGAAAATCTTCATGGTTAGTTGTCTTTCTCCTCTACTTCATGAGGGCAGAGACTTTCTGTGCCTTGTTCATTGTCCCCCATTTTGTGTCTCTAGTATCTAGACCTATGCCTAACACAAAACTGATACTCAATGAATATGTTTGAGTAATTGAATTGTTAGCATACACAGAAATTGTCCAAAGATCCTTTGAGAGACTGGATACAGGTATGTAAGGCAACCTGTAGTCACTATTTTAATGTTCTAAAGCAAAGGTTAGCAAACTTCTGTAAAAAGCCAGAGAATAAATATTTTAAGCACTGTGAGCCATATAATATTTGTCACAACTACCCAACTCTGCCTTGTAGTGTGAAACCAGCCATAGACAATACATACATGGATGAGTATGGCTATGTTCCAATAAAACTTTCTTTACAGAAACAGGCAGTGGGCTGAATTTGGCTCATGGGCTGTAGTTTGCTCAGAGCTGTTCTAAAGGATATTCAAATGCCCTGAAATGACACACCCTCATTAAACTCAGAAAAGAAATACTAATAGAATACTGTCCATATTATTGAACAGGAAAATCACTGAACCAATATAAAAGTAATGTATTTATCAAAGGAAACTTATGAAAAAACTAATAACTAAACTCAGCCTCAATTGTTTAAATCTTTGTTTTGAATCTAAATTAGGGAACATTTCACATCATTTTAGAAACTGGCAGAAATAGGACTAAATAAAACTGACTATACAGTTTGGTGAAGCAAATGACCAAATATTACAACAGTTATGAATTAGTGAAACCAAGGGAAATAATCAACTATGATACTGTTTACTATGCTAGGAACTAAAAAACTGTATATTAAATAAGGCACAGCTTTTCCACAAATGACAGTTCACCACATTCCAAGTGTCACAGATGTATATAAAATTCTAAAATTAAATATATATATATTTAAAATATCCAATTCTTTAAAATTCCAAATGATATACTACAAATATCCCTTCTAGGGACCAGAGCTCTTTTTTTTTTTTTTTTTTTTTTTTTTGCATAGGAAGAAGTCATTTTGATACTGTTAAAATGTTCTTCACAAAGTGTACATAAAATATGTAAGTTAATTGGCTCGTAACAATCTTTATATCTGGCATATAAAATATTTTTCTAAATCCAGGATAGGTATACTTAAATGATAGAAATATAAAAGAAATTAGCTATTAGAGCAAATCAGTTTATTTTAAACAATTACTAACTGCATTTACTTACATGATCAGTTACACTAATACTATATGAATACTAGATCAACTATATGCATATATGTCATTAAAATCACAACCATCCAATTTTATCTTCCAAAGAAACCACTCCTAACAGTTATAGTAACAATTTGATGCATATCCTTCTCAACTTTTTCATAAGTATAAGCAAATATATTTACAAATACATAAATATATACAGGGCTAAAAGTATACATGCTATTATTTCTCTGGGATAAATACCTAGAATTGGAATTTCTGGACCAAAATGTTTTATACATTTAAAGATCTAAGAGATATTGGCAAATATCTCTATTTAATGTCTCTAAATAACTTTAAAAGGCTATACCAACTTATACTTCCACCAACCATGTTTGCTGATACCCATTGTGGTCAGTACTGAATATTATCAATTGCTTAGATTTTGATGAGCTTAATAAACAGAAACTGGTATCTGGTTGTTTTAATTTACATTTCCCTATCTGATAGTAGTCATATATTTATTGGCTGTTTGTATTTATTCTTCTGTAGTACAGCATATAAAATGCCCCAAATTTCTACCAAGTTCTTTCTTTTGTGTTACTAAGTAGACAATCATTAAAAACCTTCTATCTATTTTATAACTGTGACAGATAATATCTCCCAGTATATTGTTTGTCAGTCTGCTATTTGCCTCTGACTTCGTTTACAGTGTGTTTTGCATTAAAATTTTTTTTTACCTTTAATCTAAATAGATCTGCCAAATTTTCCCTTATGGTTCTAGGCTCCCCATCATCTTAAGAAAGTCTCCCAGAAGTAATAAAAAATATTTCCCCATATTTTCTTCAAATGCCTTAATAGTTTCAATTTTTACATTGGTTATTAATTCAATAGAAGTTTATTTATGAATATGGCATGAGCAGTGAGTGCTCTATTATTATTTCTTCCAAATGGAAAGCTGATTCTCCCAACATCATATTTAATAATGATGCATCCTTTCCCCATCAATTTAACTGATAATTTCTTATATATTAAATGTGTGTTATTCTAATCTGCTTTGGGGTGTTTCATTCTTTTTTACTGGTCTAACTTACCTATTCCTATGCCAGAACTATCAACTACTAAAAGTAGGCACCAGCCTAGATTGTGAAAAAGGAAAGTTCTATAAAGAAATGAATATTTCTGTCATTCAGACTGTCCTTGAGCATATATAAAAAATCTCCTAATGCACTTTATACAATGCTGACATAGTTCTAATGTCAAAATCTGACATGGATGGCACAAATGGAGAAAAATACTAACCACACTTATGAATATAGATACAAACGTCCTAAACTAAATATCAGCAAACCTAGCACAGCATGAAAATAATAAGTCACCACAATAAAATTAACTTATTCCAGGAACACAAGCATGGTACAACATTAGGAAATCTACCAACATCATTAATTACATTATCATATGAAAATGCAGGACTGTTTCTATAACAAAATTTCTTTTCAAAGAATTCAACAGTTATTCCTGAAGGAATCAGTCAATCACCCTAAACATGATGAGTATCAGAATCAAATACCAATCATATTAAGTGCTGAAACACTAACAGAATTACTGTTAAAATCAGGAATACAGATGCCAATTTTATCCATTTTTATTTAAAATTTATAGGATCTAACTTATGAAATAAATGTTTTTAAAAGCAGTAAATAGATCAGAAGAGCCAAAATTATCATAATTCTGTAGATATGACCATACAGCTAGAAAATCCAAGAGGCTAAAAAATGATTAGAATTAGATCATTTAACAAGGATGAAGTAAATGTTTATAAAGAATAAGAAGAGCTTTAAGTAAACTGAACCATAATCAAATTAAACAATGTCAGTTAAATATTTATAATGTGTATTGAGTTGTCAAACAGAAAATATTCAGAGTACAAAATTAAGTGTAAACTAAATGGTTTGGGGACTACTTACTACTTCAACCTTTATCAGCATGTGCCATTTTTCATAACTCCATGTTGGAGGATTAGAAGATGGGGAAAGAATACTAAAGCGTTGCATGATAACCAGTGAAAATATAAAAGCTGCCTTTTCAATCTAGCAAGAGTGTCATACCCTAGGAGTTCTAACTTGTCCTGGGGTCTAGAAGGTTGAGGAAGCAAATGGAAGCAAAGAGAGGGGAGGCTCTAATACCCTTTGCCCAAATATTTATATTCACTTACCAATCACTAAGGGACATGGAAAAATTTTAGCCCAGGCCTGAGAAGCTCATGATAACATCTAAGGGCTAGTAGCTGGGGACCCAGAAAAGTAAATAAATTAGAAGTATACTGGTTGAAAGACAGAAAGGATAGCCTGATCACAGCAAACATTCACGTACATATAAGAATTAAACTAACAGTTAAACTGAGAAAAGATCTAGGAAAGAATGCAAGGGCATATTAATAAAATAAAAAGCAAAACCCAAACCAAACCAAACCCCCAAAGCATACAGAGGGTAAATTCAGGTGGCCATCCAGGTATAGTGGTATGGTTCAGAGCATGGGCTTCAGAGCCAGACAGAACTAGGTCTCAATTATAGCTCTGGCATTTATTATGATCTTAAATAAGTTAGTTAACATCAGTTAACATTATTATTTGTCCTGTAATTAATGTCACAGATGGTTCCAAAATATCAAGACGGTTTCAGATAGTCTAAATAAAGATCAATGAACACAACAGAGTACTAAAGCTGCAAAAGACGTAAGAAAGTATCCTACATCTAAATGAGCCTAAAATGCATCTTGGAAATTGATTTTTCAAAATCATTAGCATCGGTCTATTGACCTGGATGATATATTACTTAAACAAACAGAACAATAACAATAATAAAAACTACACAGCAGAAAAAGTCAAATTATTCCAACCTTTAATTAGCTGGATTCAAGTACGAAACTGTCCTTTACTTCTAGATCTTTCTGTCTTTAAAGGAGTTAAGTAATCTAACTTCGCTTTTTTAAGTATTCCCCCAAAGTCTGAATTTTTAAGACATGCCTGAGTGCAAAGACTTTTTTATCTTATTTTGAAGCGTTAGCATTTTAAGTATATTATGTACTATATAATATTCCTGTCCAAATCAATGTCAAATTACTCTCATTTGTATTTTCAAGGTGAGGTGCCAAAAAAAGTGCTTCTTATTTTATATGGTGCACTTATCAAGTGAAAATTAATGGATATTTGCTTCAAATTTATAATTTGAAGCAAATATATTTTAGACGATTATAAGTCATGTAATAATGGTAGTACAGAAGCAGATAGAGTACAAAATAACTCTGAAAGAAAAGAACTTGTTTGCAAGGAGGCAGTTCACACTGGTCCAAGTTTTGGTCAAATAATATTCTTTCTATATTAGAGAAAAGGTTCTACTGAGGGAAAGTGCTGCCCCCTCTCCACTACCATCCCCCATTCCCGTCCTGCAAACTGAGAAGAACCACACTTAATGAGAAATGTTACTGATAAAAATATATTATACATGTAATGATGGGGGGTGGGGGATTGAAAACCACTGTCCTGGAATAAAACACTTAGCAGGAAATCTTATGATTTAAATACGAAAATTCTCTAGATTAAATCACATCTCCCTTACCACATGATATATAAGCTATTTTTGCCACAAGACCACTCCTATCCTACTACAATCTAAATTAGCATTAAATAAGGAATATTCTGTACACAACATATTTGATCAAAAACTTTAGAAGACTTCTATGACCACCATGCTGAACATGAGAAATAGTAAGAGTCGGAACATTCAACTAACATATATTGTGCTGTTAATTGTACTGTCAATTGTGCTGTTAATTTATAAAAGACAATGTTCAAGGTAAAAAGGCAAATTGACTGAACTGATCATCCCAAACAAAACCATTACAAATTTTAGACAAAGTATTTTTTTAAAAAAACAACTATTTGAAGGCACTAGAGAGTAACCAAAAAGGCAGAAATGACGAGTCTGACCTTGAAAAATTAACTACAGTCTGCAAGGTTTATCAATTTATGGCTTTTTCCCTGAGGGCATCTCCCAATTCGCAGGTGACAGAAAGCTGCAGCCTTACTGGCTTAAGTGCTGGCTGAGTTTGAGGCTAACAGAGTAGGCAGAAAGTTAAAGACAAAATTCCAGAAGGAAGAAAGGCTTAGAGAGCCAAGAACCAATCTACATTTAAAACTGACCCAAATCCCTGGCTGTTGCTAAACTACATGCGCAGAGACTGCAGCTGCTGTCCACACGGAGGACACAGAGTTTAGGGCCTGAATTAAATGCCCATTAAGAAAACAGGAAGTAAATTTCCTATTAGGCCCAGTTAATTGCCTATTAAAATAAAAATATTTATTCAGAGGGATATAAAATCAAAGTCTCTATACTCTATCATTCATAACATCCAATAGCATAAACAAGAAAATGTGACCCATATAAAGGAAAATAAGCAGCCAATTGAAACTAAACCTGAGATGATGAAAAGCTGCAAATAAAATGCAGACTGAATAATACAATGTAGCAAACATTTTAACAATCTTGAATCAATGGGAATACCCAGCAGATGACACAAATCATTGTGGTATCTGCTATAACAGTGAACTATGCTAGGACACTGCTCTCATCTTTGACTCCTTCAGCACGTACCATTGGGTGCCCGTAGTTTTTTGTTTAATTAAATAATTAAATTAATTTTAAACACGCTTACTGTGCTTGTCTTTTACCTTAGACATGACCCCAACAGGTCTGTTTGAAAACCTACTTTAATAAGTCGTCTGTATTGCTTTCAGTATTAAAATGAATAGTATTTTTCTACATATGTAAATAGCACATATTGTAATGGGTGAAACCTAGAGTTGACCAGGAAACAATTTTTCGAAATTTTTTTTTCCACTGTAGTATAAAGGGAGTGCTTTAGCAACATATATCATGATCCTTTAATATTTACACTTTTTGATAAACTAATTTCCTTTCTACAATTTATACCATAGTAATAATAAGAGTAGACTTCTAAGATATTCACAGTTTTTAATTGCACTTATTAATGAAGCTGCAATTTGGGACAGTGAATAAATATTCAATAATAAGATAATTCTTAAATGATGATGTATTAAGACCATGTATTACTGTGGTTGGCAGAATTCTAAAATGAACCCTTCCCAAGATTTCCTGCCCTAATCCCCAGGACTGTGAATAAGATGAGATATCATGCCCATGATTATGTTAGGTTATATGGCAAAATAAATGTTGCACCTATTTTTAAGGTTACAAATCAGTTTATCTTGGGTTAATTAAATGGGAGATTATGTACATGGGCATGATCTAGTCAACAAATCCTTTAGAGCAGAGAGTTTTCTCAGCTAGCCAACGAGGGGAAATTAAAGAGACGCAAAGCTGGAGAAAGGTCTGTTGTGTTATGCTGGCCTTGAAAATGAAATGCAAGAACAGAAAAATGCCCTCTAGGAGCAGAGTGAGCTCCAGCCAACAGTCAGCAGGAAACCAAGTCCTTTAGTCCTCCAACTGCAAGGAAGCAAATTCTCCACAACTGGAATAATCTTCTAAGGGGATTCTCCCATGACACCCAGGTCAGAACCCAGCCTGACAGACACTTGGATTTCTCTTGTGAAAATCTCAACAAACAACTCAGTTGAATCTGCCAGACTTCTCATCTTTAAAACTGTGAGCTAGGGCTTCCCTGGTGGCACAGTGGTTGAGAGTCCGCCTGCCGATGCAGGGGACACGGGTTCATGCCCCAGTCCAGGAAGATCCCACATGCCGCGGAGCGCCTGGGCCTGTGAGCCATGGCCACCAAGCCTGCGCGTCCGGAGCCTGTGCTCCACAACGGGAGAGGCCACAACAGGGAGAGGCCTGCGTACCGCAAAACAAAACAAACTGTGAGCTAGGGCTTCCCTGGTGGTGCAGTGGTTAAGAATCCGCCTGCCAATGCAGGGGACACGGGTTCGAGCCTTGGTCCGGGAAGATCCCACATGATACCGAGCACCTAAGCCAGTGTGCCACAACTACTGAGCCTGAGCTCTAGAGCCCACAAGCCACAACTACTGAAGCCCGCATGCCTAGAGCCCATACTCTGCAACAAGAGAAGCCATCGCAGTGAGAAGCCCGCGCACCACAACGAAGACCCAATGCAGCCATAAATAAATAAATAAATAAACAAACAAACAAATTCATTTAAAAAAACCCTGCGAGCTAATAAATGGGTACTGTTTTAAGCCACTAAAAAATAATCATAATCATAATAATTAGCAGAATGGTGTTTGATAAATGGCATAAAATAATAGTTTATGTTTAAAATTAGACTTCATGAACACATCTAAAGAAATGTTAGGCTAAGTTATACACTTACATAACTGCTATTGTGTCTTCATTTGTTCAGAAAAACTTTCAAATTCTGTTAAATATTTTCCTGAAACAAAACCTACCTCCACTGATGACTGGTACTGAAAGGTTCTGATCACTTAGATTTTCTGTTAACATCCACGCTGGAAGGATTCTTTTCCTCTGGGAAGGGTTTGGCTGTTGCTTACTCAAGTCTCTACTTTCATCTAGGAAAGACTAAAAAGGCACTTATATATGAATTGCTAAAAATAATCCTGCATCCTTAATAAAACCATAAAAATTATTTACTTTGCAGAAAACTACCATTAAAAAAATCCATCTGGGCTTCCCTGGTGGCACAGTGGTTGAGAGTTCGCCTGCCGATGCAGGAGACACGGGTTCGTGCCCCGGTCCAGGAAGATCCCACATGCCACCGAGCAGCTGGGCCCGTGAGCCATGGCCGCTGAGCCTGCATGTCCGGAGCCTATGCTCCGCAACGGGAGAGGCCACAACAGTGAGAGGCCCGCGTACCACACACAAAAAAAAATCCATATGCAACTGTGGACTGAGTTGCTCAAAGTTCTCAAGGAAAGAAATTCAATATCTCTGTTAGTTGAAGTGTTGGTCTAGTGTGATATTCTCTAGAGCTTAACTTAAAAACAGCAAAAGCAGATCAATGCTAGAAATTTTGTCATGATATGTCTAATACCAGTTGTCTTTTCTTTCCTTAAGGAACATGTTATAAATGGATGAGCTCTTAAATTTCTTACCACACTATTTGCAGCGGTCTGGGTCTTTCCTATTTCTGTGCTTCTTTCCAGCTGTGGGGCATCAGGTGTCTCATCAGGCAAATCAATCGAGGAAGATTTTGGCGCTTCATTCAATATATCATCTTCATCATGTATTTGACTGTTTCTATGAAATACAATTGAAATTCATTTATTAATCACTTAAATTTAAAACATTTCTATTGCCTACCATGCCATTATGTGATTCGCCCAAGTACATCTAACTAATGGGTTATGCTACTTTTCTCAGACTTAGGAAGACAAAAAAGCAGATTATAGTATGCTAGAATAAAATATATAGACTAGAATATGTTCCTCATCTTCTGCCCACTCTATCACCATAAAATACATTAATCTTTCCAAAACATGGGCCTAGAAACCACAGCTATTTATAAGATGGGCAATGGCCATCTCTATGAAGGCTTAAGAGTTATTTACTTACTATATAGTATTTGTTCAGATTGTCCATAAAAGTTAAGATCTCCTCCAAGTATCCAAAAAGAAAATGCAAACTGTAAGAACATCAGCTAAGCTAGTTAGGCTCTTGAAGAAAAAAGAAATAAAATCCTGAGGTCAGGTTCACACACAGCTGCTACTGGGGTCCTGGCCAGTGCAGCCACTTGTGAAATCTCCCCAAACTTGTAGTCCGACACAGGAGCATCCACAATCACATGTGGAACATACTAGCAGAACCAATTACCTCCTACTTGCTGCAAAGTGTGGTAAGATCATCCAAAGTTCTGGATCATTATTCTTTATGTATGCATAGAGATGATCCAACAGACTTATCTTTTTTTTGTTTTTTCTTTTTTTTGTTTTTTTTGCGGTACGCAGGTCTCTCACTGCTGTGGCCTCCCCCGCCGCGGAGCACAGGCTCCGGACGCGCAGGCTCAGCGGCCATGGCTCACGGGGCCCAGCCGCTCCGCAGCACGCGGGATCCCCCCAGGCCGGGGCATGAACCTGCATCCCCTGCGCCAGCAGGTGGACTCTCAACCACTGCGCCACCAGGGAAGCCCCAGACTTTTCTTTTTGAAAATTTGAAAATATAGATGGAAATACCACTCAGAAATAAAAAGGAAAAAAGTATGATATGTACATTAACTTGGATGAATCTCAAAGGCAGTTTGCTAAGTGAAAGAAGCCAGACACAAAAAGTACATATCGTATGAATCCATGCATATGTCATTCTGAAGAGGTAAAGCTACAAGGACAGAAATCAGATCAGAAGTCGCCAGAAACAGTGGGTGGCGGAGGGGAATGACCACAAAGAGGCAAGAGGGAATTTTCTGGGGAAATGAAAATGTTCTATATCTCACTGTGGTGGTACTTACATGACTACACAAATTTGTCAAAGTGCATTGAATTATACATTTAAAAGGGGTGAATTTTACTATTGGTAAAATGTTCCTCAGTAAACACTAACATTAAAAAACTTTGTCTAGCTGAGAAAAGAATAATTAATGGCTTGTTTTATTTGTTTTAGTGTATCTTATAGGAATAACCTCCTTCAAAGGCAGACTCAAATTCATGGCAGGAATCAGTCAAAAGAGAACAACTTACTTAGACTAAATTTCCCTGCAACACCACTGTTTTAGTTCATTCAATAAATATTTTTTAAATACCTAGGGTGTGTCAGACACTGTGCCAGGCACTGGGGACTCAGAGTTGAAAATGTATGATTGCATGAAATTGCACTCCCATCACAATATTCAAATCCATTTTACTCACAACACACAGGTGTGCTTCCAAATTCTGATTTTTTTCCTCAAATTTTCTTAATATTTAATTTGAAAAATATTAAGAAACACTCCAGAGAAATGCAATGGTTTTTTACAACTTACAGTGTTACAAATTAAGCAACATCATCCATTCCATTTCTAGTTTTTCTATTCTGGCATAAATTCAAGACTAATACACACACATCCTATAGCCATAGGGAATTTTTATTAATATTTACCAAGAATAAATATAACAACAAAAAAAATCCTATCCCAGAACAAAATTCCAACATTTAGCTTCAAATAGGTCAAAGTGCAAATTATTCTCTTATACTTTTATTTAAATATAAATATTGTCACTGTGATATGGACATATTCTTATATTATCTTCAAATACTTCCTCAAGCAATCAACTATCACAGATTTATAATACAGTGTAATCAGAATTGTTAAAAAATAAGAACTTGGAATTTAATCTAAATACAATATAACAAAGGTAAATGAGTTACCCTTTTCTTTGGTAATAGCTATCAAGACATAATTCACATAATCATGAAATTCATGCTGTTAAAGTATAAAATTCAGTAGTTTTAGTATATTCCAAAGTTGTACAATGATCACCAATATCTAATTTTGGAACATATTCATCACCTCAAAAAGAAATCCCATATGCATCAGCAGTCACTTCCCATTCTCTTCTCCAGCCCCAGCAACTGCTAATCTACTTTCTGTCTCTATAGATTTACATTTTCTGAAACTTCATATAGATGGAATCATACAAGTTGTTTGTATACAGATGTTTTCAATTCTTTTGGGTACATTCCTAGGAGTGCAATTGCTGTGTCACATGTAATTCTGCGTTTAAAATTTTGAGAAACTGCCAGAATGTGTTCCAAACAGGCAGTAACACTTTACAACCCACTACCAAAGCATAAGAGTTCCAATCTCTCCACAACCTCATCAACACTTGTTATTATGTCTTTTTTACCATAGCTACCCTACTGAACGTGAAATGGTATCTCATTGTGGCTCTGATTAGCATTTCACGTTGAGCATCTTTTCATGTGCTTATTGGCCAGTCGGGTATTTTCCCTGAAGAAATGTCTACTCAAATTTAGTATGCATCTTGAAATTGGGTTGTCTTTTTATTACTGTGCTGTAAAAGTTGTTTACATATTCCAGATAGAAGTCCCCTATCAGATACATGACTTGCAAATGTTTCCTCTCCTTCTGTGGGTTGTCTTTTCACTTCCTTGATGGTATCCTTAGAAGCACAGAAGTTTTTAACTGTGATGAAGTCCAATTTATCTATTTTGTTTGCTTGTGTTTTTGTTCTTCTATCTAAGAAATCATTGCCTAATCCAAGGTCACAAAAATTTATACTTGTGTTTTTTTCTAAGCATTTCATAGTTTTAGCTCTTATATTAGGTCTCTGGTGCATTTTAAGTTTAGTTTTTCTATGTTGTGAGGTAGGAGTCTAACTTCATTCTTTTGCATTTGTCCCAGCACCACTTATTGAGAAGGCTACTCTTTTCTCCATTTAAATGTTTTGGCACTCTTGTAGAAAATTAATTGGCCATAGTGTAAGGGTTTATATCTGGACCCTCAACTGTATTCCACTGACCTGTATGTCTTTCTTCACACCAGTACTACACTGTCTTGATTACTGTAGCTTTGTAGCAGGTTTTGAAATTATGAAGTGTGAATCTTCCAACTCTTTTCTTCTTTTTAAAGACTGTTTTGGCAATTAAGTTATTCTTAACTCTTAAAGATATATTCCAAGTTATATTTAAATATAAGTTATATATTTTGTCTTTAATACAAAATGTACTGCTAATATGTACGAGCTGGATCTAAAAGTAAGTTTTAAAATAATTATAAATGAATTGTAAACATGCACACTTTCATATTACAATGGGATTTTCATCAACATTTTATTGTTTTGTCCTGTCCAAAATTAAAGTGATTAAAATTAGCTATTTATATGGAATCTAAGTATTAAGAACTTTAACAATTTGAAAGAAAAATGTAATTTGGTACAAAAGATTTACTTTCCTTTCCTCAACAGTGTTTTAAAGAAAATAATCCCTCGAGAGAGAGAATGTTATACTTCCTTATCAGCAATGAAATTCAGATAAAGAAAATGTTATACAATATTTCATTCATGTATTCAAGAAGCCAATGCCTGCTAAGCACCCACTACTGGGGAAGCAATAGGAATGCAAAATTAATGTTGGTCCTTCTATATGAAATATGTCAAAATTTAATTAGCTAAAATCTAAAACTTTTTTTTGGCTTTCTTACTTTGACTTCTCAAAAAAGTATGGATTTTAGTACTTCTCACAGAATAATTTCATAGAAACATATACAGAAAAGAGTGAAAAATGAACACACTAGAGCTGATATATATGGACCCATATGCTCTCATTGAGTTCATTATGAATGGGATTTATTATACAGAATGTAAACACTACATGAAAAGCATGTTGACATGAGTGAAGTGAGAACCTAAAGAAATGACAAGCTTTTGTACAGTTGTTTTGTTGTTCAAATCTCTTTCTTAAATTCATAACTGGTTGGAAGAAAAAATTTACAATGATATCAGGGGTCCTTACAACTGACACAAAGCACATAGGTTTTCTTTTCTGTTCTTATTCAAATTTAAAAATATTTCAACATGTAGAAATATAGAGAAAATATAATGTATGTATTCTATCTACCTATCTATTAATATAAATACTTCTGTATCCACCACCCAAATAGAAACATTTTGTCACATTTGCTCCAGATTAATTATAAATACAATCAAAGCTTCCTCTGTGTCCAGTCTCAATCTTGTTCCTCTCCCTCTCATCCCTTCTTTGAAGGAAAATTATTCTGATTTTATTATTCACATGCATGTCCTTATACTTTTACTACTATATGTATATATCCATTACTTGTGTATATATATATACACATAATGTATATATTATTCATGAAGTAATCCAAATAATCCATAATACACAGGTATAATATGTAATATATATCTATATACAAACGGTGTATGCTTTATATATATGTAATCTTTTTGGGTTTTTTTTCCTCAACATTACATTGTGGAGATTTATCCACATTTTAACCTGGAGCTCTCTCTAGTTCATTCACTTTCACTCCATTTTAAAACTACACCAAATTTATTTAGCCACTCCCCAAGTGTCTTCACTATTAGAATGACTGCTATAGTAAGCTTTCTTATACAGTCAGGAAAGTCAGTAAGAGCTATAGTCCTAGTCAGCTTGTATTTGAATTCTCTGTCACATATTAGCTATGAGACCTTGGGCAAGTCTCAAACCTTCTGCGTCTCAGTTTCCTAATCTGTAATATAGGGATTTTAACAGTACCTATTCCTTATAAAGATGGTTGTGAAGATTAAAAAGTTCATACGTGTAAATCTTACACAACAGTACAACGGTGTTTTTATGAGGTAGACACTACAAAATGGAGCTAGTTCTAAAATATATGAGAATCCCAATGGTATCAAAAAATGTCTAAAGTATACTTCAATACTTCCACAGTCTAAGACATGGTTCACTCCCCCTTGCTAGAGGATAGCAGCCTTTCTTTGTCTGGAGACCAGGCAGCTGCCTCCTAATGGTATACGTGTCATGATGATACTTGCCTTCCTCAAGACCTGCCCTCCCACCCCTCGTGGCTTCTATTCCAATAACCAAGGTCAACTCATCATTACCTGACTAGAAAAGTACTGTCCCTACTTCAACAGGAAAGCAAATATTTACTAAAGAGCTACAGGACCTGGTTAATATGTACTGACAGAAACCAGAAGACCATGCCCAAGAATAGATCTTGAAGATGCTAAAACAGGGGATGCAGAATAAAACTGGAAAAAAAAACACTGCAACCTGTCCTGCAACCTGGGATTTAAGGTACTGGCAAGGACACCTGAAGCCAGTCGTAATATACAGCTGAAATGGCTTGTTCATGCTTGGAAAAAGAATATGTTTACAGTAAATAGGGTAGAAATAGAGAATGCCCTGGCATGATACTGAAAAGGGGGTCAATAGGCTCTAAGAGGTGGGCATGCTAAAATGGACTTATTACATGAGACTAGAGAATCCCCCACCTGACCATGTTCCCCAGAAGGGCCCAGAACACTAAGCTATATACTAGTGAGGCAGTGTTGAAGAGCTCAATGGTAACTGCCTCTATAGGTCAATGTTGATGGTAGGAGAGGCTGCCAAGAACAAGGCTCTTTAGCATCAATGGAGATGACAGCATTCTAGAATTGCAGAGGCCAGGTGGTTAGCATTTAACTATCAGAGGCTAAGTGGACATTATTTGCATAACAGTCAGCAAAGTTGTAATGGCACTGATCTATAAGCACCTTTAACAATGGCTATCCACCTAGCTGGAGATTACATTGCCCAGCTTTCCTTGCAACTCCGTGTAGCCATGTGCCAAACAACCCGATCAAAACGTGGGCAGAAGACTTAAATAGGCATTTTTCCAAAGAAAACATACAGATTACTAACAGGAACATGAAAAGTTGCTTAACATCACTAATTATTAGAGAAATGCAAATCAAAACACCATGAGATATCACTTCACACCTGTCAGAATGGCTATCTTCAAAACGTGTACAAATAACAAGTGTTGGTGAGGATGTGGAGAAAAGGGAACCCTTGTGCACTGTTTAAGACTATAAATTGGTGCAGCCACTATGGAAAACACTACAGAGGTTCCTCAAACAACTAAAAATAGAACTACCATATGATCCAGCAATCCCACTCCTGGCTACATATCCTAGAAAAACAAAAACACTAATTCGAAAAGATACATGCACCCTGATGTTCATAGCAGCACTATTTACAACAGCCAAGATATGGAAGCCCAAGTGCCCATCAACAGATGAATGGCCTGTTGTTATACAAAGATACATACATACATACATACATACATACATATATATATATATACACACACACACACACACACACACACACATACACACACATACACACACACACACACACACACAATGGAATATTACTCATCCATAAAAAAGAATAAAATTCTGCCATTTGCAACAATATGCAGGGACCTAGAGAGTTTTACATTAGTGAAATAAGTCAGACAGGGAAAGACAAATACTGTACGTTATCACTTATATGTGGAATCTAAAAAATACAACAAATGAACGTATATAGCAAAACAGAAAGAGACTCACAGATATAGAAAACAAACTAGTGTATACCACTAGGGAGAGGGAAGGGAGGATGAGCAAGATAGTGTTATGGGATTAAGAGATAAAAACTACTGTGAATAAAATGGATAAGCGAAAGGATATATTGTACAGCACAGGGAATTACAGCCATCTCTCAGTAATAACTTTAAACGGAGTATAATCTATAAAAATACTGAATCACTATGCTGTACACCTGAAACTAATATAATATTATAAATCAACTATAATTTTTAAAACGACAGAGAATATATCCAGCACCCCCAAAAAGCTCCCTTGTGGCCCCCCTTCCTAGTCAATCCTCCAGAAATAAACATTGATAGATTAGTTTTCTTATAATAGAACGCAATATAAATGTAACTATACAGTAGGTATTGTTTTATGCCTTGCTTCCTCAGGATTTTCTAAATAGACAATCATGTCATCTGCAAATAAAGACAGTTTTGCTTCTTTCTTTCCAGTATGATGCACTTTATTTCTTTTTCTTGCTTTACTGGACTGGTTAGGACCTCCAGTCAACATGGAATAGAAGTTGTGCAAATGGATATCTTTGTTTTGTTCCCAACTGTAGGGAGAGAACTTTTCAATACCTCACTACTAAGTATTTTTTTATAGGAAGGAAATTTCCTTCTTTTCCTAGTTTTCTCTAAGGTTTTTTTAACAGGTATTAAATTTTTGTCACAATTGTTTTTAGGCATCTACTGGAATGACAGTTCTTTAATCTGTTATAGTGAATTTCACTGATTGGTTTTTTTTTTTATATATATGATAAATTCACCTTGCATTTCTCAGACAAATTTCACTTGGTCATAGTGTATTAAAATCTATTTCACACATTGCTGGGTTTGACTTCTAAATATTTTGTTTTAAGGAATGTGGGTTTGTATTTACTTTTCTTGTAATGTTCTTGTCTGATTTTGGTATCAGGATTATGGAAGCTTCATAAAATGAGTGGGGAAGTGTACTCTCTTCTATTTTGGAGAAAAAAGTATAATATTGGTATTATTTGTACCTTGTAAGTTTAAGAGAAATCACTAGTGAAGTTCCTTGCAGGAAATTCTTAAATCGGGAACTCAGTTTCTTTAATGGACATAGGATTCATCAGATTTTCTGTTTCTTCCTGTATCAGTTTTGGTAAATTGTGTTTTTCAAGGAACGCATCCATTCATTTAGGCTATCAGTTTTACTGGCATAAAGTTTTACGTAATTATTTCTTCATTATTCTTTTAAGGTCTGCAGGATCAGTAGTGATATTGCCTCTCCCATTCCTGATACTGATAATTTGTGTTTTCCAGCTTCTTTTTCTTGGTAAGCCTTGTCAATTTTATCAATTTTATTAGTCTTTTCAGAAAACTAACTTTAGGCTTTGTTGATCTTCTTTGTTATTTGTCTATGTTCTATTTCATTGATTTCTAGTCCTATTCTTCTTATTGTTTCCTTTTTTCTGTCTATTTTGGGATTAATTTACTCCTGTTTGTCTATCTTCTTAAAATAGAAGCAAAGGGCATCAGTTTTACCTCTTTCTTCTCTTCTAATATAGGCATTTAATATAAATTTCCCTCAAAGGACTACTTTAGATATATTTCACAAATGTTTTTGTTATGTTTTCAGTATTATTCTGTTCAAAATGTTTTCTAATTGCCCTTTTCTCTGGGTTCCAGAGGTTACCTAGGTATGTGCTGTTTAATTTCAAAACACTTGAAGATTTTCCTAGATATTGTATTTTTATTGATTTTTAAATTTAATACCAGTGCCGTCAAAGAACACACTCTATATAATTTTGTCCATCTACTTCTATAGGTCCAGTTTAAGTATTCTATAATTTAAAAACTAAAACAAAGGGGAATAATCTGCTAATGACTGCCTCAACAAAACTAGTGTATTAATTTCAATTTTACATCAGCTATTTATTGTAACCTCATTTCATCCATTTCCCTATTCTATATTTTCTGTTATTTTTATAAGAAATAAGAGTTATACAAGCATAATCTAAAACAGAGGTTAATACCTTAAGAAAATTTTAAAAACTAAAAAAAAAGATTAAGAAAATGTAGTCAGTTTCAAATTAACTATCCTGGTTATTGTTAGATGCGAAATATATTCTAAACACAATGGTAAAAGATACAACATATGGAAGCAATCACTATTGAAGCATAAGTTTCCAAAATCTAATGTTTTCTAGAAAAACACACACACACACACACACACACACACACACACACTCACCATGTAAGACCTATCGCCAATTTAGTTGAATTCTAGAGTGGTGTCTACTGAAGCTTTTGTGGATGACTGAGGAATTAGATTACAAATACCATTACTTAATTGCATTTCATCAGGCAATCTTACCTTAAAGTACATTCCACTTCCGTTTCAGAATGTGTAGACAAAACACGAAAAATGTATTTGTCAACTAATAAAGAGAAACTATCTCCAGGATTCAACCAGTGCCATAGATTTGTCTTCAATGGTAAGAGCTGGCTCTTCTCAGAAGACTGATAAAAGCACGGATTTGTATGTATCTAACAAATTAAAGAAAAAGAATACAGTGATGTAGTAACTTAAAATCATGACTAGTTAAAACTACAACTAAATACGAACTGATTCAAAATTTGTGTCAAAACAATTCTAAGTATAAACTTACACTTAAAAGTCTAATAAATCTGGCACTTCTAAGTATCATAATTATTATCTAAACATAAAAAAATAGTTGTAACATACCTCCCATTTCTCTAGGAATCAAAGAAAAAAGCAAATTTATCAATTAACTGGTTAAAAGATACTTCTATTTTGTTTGAGAGATGACTGGACATTGGAAAGAGAAACATGAAAAATAATTATCAGTATGGAAACTGAGTCCCCCAATTTTGATATCCAAAATTCACTAATCTATTGAAAATTCTCTTCTGCTTATTTTCCCCTAATAATTTCTTACTATGATTAAAAAATGAGAAACTATGGGAAGGAAATTCTTGATCAAATTTCTCAAGCAAACAACATACCTTTTTTCTTTACTCCTCACAGAGGAATCTTCTTATTTTGTTTAAATGAAATTCCCCTCTGAAGATCATCATCCATATTCAAATTGCAAGAGGTAAATATATCTCAATGTCAAAACTATTACAATATCCCCTATTTTGAATTATGTTTCCACTGATTACCTCACGTTAGCAAAGATAATGAGAGCTGCCTCCATAATTAACACCTATTGAAAGGCATCTTAAAAATTCTAACTAAAATCAAGCTGAATTTAACCATCTCCAGAATAGCCTTCTTGTCATCTAAACCACTGGGTCTTTTAATAAGCTTTAGCATATACCAAAGCAATCCACATTAATGCAGATCTTCAGTTTTTTAAAAGAATTTTACATTGAGCAACTCCCCCTACCACCCATTCATCTGTCTACTTCATCAGTATAAATGACATTTTTTTCTAGAGACATCAACCATCTCTCCATTTATAGCAAGGTAAATGTCACCCTGAGATTGGACATATGCCAAACATTCTCAGTTTTTCTATTTATACTTCATTAAAGTATCTTGAGATGCAACTAAATTTTCACACATCAAAACCTTTTCTGATCCCAACCATTTAATATATCTATAGGTGTTAAGATACGTTTTATTCACCCTGAGTTTGAACAGACTAGAAATGAGTATAAATTCAGTAGGTAAAAACTTCTGTTCCTACTGTAAAAAATATTCATTATGGAAAAATTAAGGAAGCTTATAATAGTCCTCTTTTTAATGTATTTTGAAATTCTAGAAATGCATCAGTATTTTTTTTTCTTTTTACCCCTCAAAAATTTTCTTTTCATTGGGAAACTTGGTTAAAATTTTTTATTAAATATAGTTACTTTCATTTTTTAAAAATCTTAATCATTTATGGAATATAAACTAAGTAAGATATAAACAAGTCTAGAATATTGCTATAAAACATGAAGCAAATAATGTTGTTAAGTTAGGTAGATTACTTTGCATTATAATTTATTTTTCATTTGTTTTTATTTCTTAAAATGCCTATTTCTATGGGAAAAGAATAGGGTATTTCAAGTGTAAATACAAGATATTCTGATTTAGTTTCAATTATATATTAAAACACACCAAAATATCCACAAACTTTTACTGAACATCTACAACATTCTTTCATTCCATTCACATGTCAAGCCCCAGATCATTTACCTCTGAAGTCCATCTCTCTTTAGCATTTGCAGTCACTGCCCTAGTTCAAGCTCTTACCCACTGCTTGCGTTTCTTGCTTGTGCTAACATCATATCAAGTCTCCCTGATTTCCTTTACTTCACTGCTTCCTAAGTTTTTTTTTTACATTTCCCTACATAAGGCCTCTGATGCTTCTCCAATATAAGCAAAGCATAGCAGTGAAGGCTCTTCATAAAGCTACAGTGGTTTGCAACCTCATCTCTCACCTTCATACACCAAAATCTTCACCCTATACACACAATCTTTGATCCAATCATTGAGACCTACTCAAAAATGCTCTTTTGTTTACTACAGCCTCAGTAATGTCTTATCCCACCCCACCTTTCTGCTTGAACTATTGGAACCAGTCCCTATCAGTTCAAAGATAGTCATCTGATAAATCACCACTAGACTCCAAGGTCCATGGGTGCAGATAACTACCTAACACAGTTCTAACAGTCTATGATTAAAATGACTACAGAAGCCTCTAGCAGCAGGAAGAATCAATGATAGTTCAACTGTCAATCATTAGTGAATAATCTCAGGAACGGTTCCAAATAGTGTACCATAAGAAGTGAGGCTTGAAGTCTAATGTACTTAATATAAATGCTACCTGTTGAATCACTTAAATAGAGTCACCCCTAAAACTGTTTGACTGCATTCTCTATAAGATGTCATATTAAATGATTTTTTAAAATTATAATTGGTACAATTAGGTAAACTAAATTTCAAACAGAATCCACTTTCATCTGCTATAAAGCTACTGGAAGCACGCAACTCGGCACCTGAGCTTACTGGCTTTCAAAATCCCAAGAAAATCACAAAAGTAACTTTAGTTGTCACTTCACATGACTTCTTCTGATCAAATACCATAATATACTTTTTTTAAAAAATTATTTACTTATTTATTTTCATTTGATGACTTGAATAATATATATTTTTTTATACAGAAGGTTCTTATTAGTCATCCATTTTATGCACATTGGTGTATACATGTCAATCCCAATCACCCAATTCATCACACCACCACCCCCACCACCCGCCGCTTTCCCCCCTTGGTGTCCGTACGTTTGTTCTCTACATCTGTGTCTCAATTTCTGTCCTGCAAACCACTTCATCTGTACCATTTTTCTAGGTTCCACATATGTGCGTTAATATACGATATTCGTTTTTCTCTTTCTGACTTACTTCACTCTGTATGACAATCTCTAGATCCATCCACGTCTCAACAAATGACCCAATTTGTTCCTTTTTACGGCTGAGTAATATGCCATTGTATATATGTACCACATCTTCATTATCCATTCATCTGTTGATGGGCAGTTAGGTTGCTTCCACGACCTGGCTATTGTAAATAGTGCTGCAATGAACATTGGGGTACATGTGTCTTTTTTTGTGTGTGTGTGGTATGCAGGCCTCTCACTGTTGTGGCCTCTCCCATTGCGGAGCACAGGCTCCAGACGTGCAGGCTTAGTGGCCATGGCTCACGGGCCCAGCCGCTCCGCGGCACGTGGGATTGTCCCAGACCAGGGCACGAACCCGTGTCCCCTGCATCAGCAGGCGGACTCTCAACCACTGCGCCACCAGGGAAGCCCTGCATGTGTCTTTTTGAATTATGGTTTTCTCTGGGTATATGCCCAGTAGTGGGATTGCTGGGTCATGTGGTAATTCTATTTTTAGTTTTTTAAGGAACCTCTATACTGTTCTCCATAGTGGCTGTATCAATTTACATTCCCACCAACCGTGCAGGAGGGTTCCCTTTTCTCCACATCCTCTCCAGCATTTGTTGTTTGTAGATTTTTCTGATGATGCCTATTCTAACTGGTGTGAGGTGATACCTCATTGTAGTTTTGGTTTGCATTTCTCTAATAATTTGTGATGTTGAGCAGCTTTTCATGTGCTTCTTGGCCATCTGTATGTCTTCTTTGGAGAAATGTCTATTTAGGTCTTCTGCCCATTTTTGGATTGGGTTGTTTGTTTTTTTAATATTGAGCTCCATGAGCTGTTTACATATTTTGGAGATTAATCCTTTGTCCGTTGATTCATTTGCAAATATTTTCTCCCATTCGGAGGGTTGTCTTTTCGTCTTGTTTATGATTTCCTTTGCTGTGCAAAAGCTTTTAAGTTTCATTAGGTCCCATTTGTTTATTTTTGTTTTTATTTCCATTACTCTAGGAGGTGGATGAAAAAAGATCTTGCTGTGATTTATGTCAAAGAGTGTTCTTCCTATGTTTTCCTCTAAGAGTTTTATAGTGTCTGGTCTTACATTTAGGTCTCTAATCCATTTTGAGTTTATTTTTGTGTATGGTGTTAGGGAGTGTTCTAATTTCATTCTTTTACATGTAGCTGTCCAGTTTTCCCAGCACCACTTACTGAAGAGACTGTCTTCTCCATTGTATGTCCTTGCCTCCTTTGTCATAGATTAATTGACCATAGGTGCATGGGTTTATCTCTGGGCTTTCTATCTTGTTCCATTGATCTATGTTTCTGTTTTTGTGCCAGTACCATATTGTCTTGATTACTGTAGTTTTATAGTATAGTCTGAAGTCAGGGAGTCTGATTCCTCCAGCTCCGTTTTTTTCCCTCAAGACCGCTTTGGCTATTCAGGGTCTTTTGGGTCTCCATACAAATTTTAAGATTTTTTGGTCTAGTTCCGTAAAAAATGCCATTGGTAACTTGGTAGGGATTGCATTGAATCTGTAGATTGCTTTGGGTAGTATAGTCATTTTCACAATACTGATTCTTCTAATCCAAGAGCATATGATAATATACTTTTAAATTAACCACAGAATTATGGAATTTGGGGAAAGGAACCAAAAACTACTTAGCTAAATTAGGAAAGAAAATGACTACATTTTAGACGCTAAACCATCTAAACAGTACATTTAACCAAGGCCTGGGGCAGGCCGGTGAGACTAATACAGAATAGGGAATGTTAAAGCAAAAGCTGCCAGGAAAATTAGCACTGTTACCTACATGCTCAAATTAAAGAAAAAGAAAAAAAAGACAATTCTGAAAGCTGCAATGAATATAGTCTATCCAGTTCTGGCAATTAAAATTCATGAGGATCTGGTTAAGTCCTTCCTAGGTGTTTCTGCAATTGGAAACATTTCTATTTCCTTTAAGTCTGTGTTAAAAGAAAGCAGTAAAATAAAATTTGGAGAGAAAGGGTAGAAGTAGAAGTTAAAAACAGAGGCTATATAAATTTGGTAGGCAATTATTTCATTTATCAGTCATTTTATAAACTAATATAAAATTTTATAAACAAGATGGCATAACATTGGAGATGCAGTGCAATTTATGCAACATCATATTCCTAAAAAGAGCTGTGAATGTTTGATTTTTTTTTAAGTTATAACTGAAATGTAATGTTTAGAAACCTTTCATTATGTTATCAGCCACCCCTAATTTATCTCTCAATGTGGTTCTCTGGCATATGGCTAGAGCTTTTGAGTGTTTTTGCATGTTGCTGGGCTTGGAAATGTTCCCTGTTACTCCTCAGCCTTTAAAGTGAAGCCTCCCCTTCCTCGGGTATATGCCATGGTCACCCGTGAGGAATGGTGGGTAGCAGGAAGGACAAGAGTCAAAACAGGAATATAGATATCTTGTGCCTGATCCCTGAATATTCTCTAAATGAGGTTTCCTGCTTATAAGCTAAGAGAAGACCATGTTCTTATTCATGAGTATTTTAAAGATTCAAATGAATCTCTAAACAATATTAAATAATGATATAGTCCTAAGTTTATAAAAGCTAAGATGTTCAATACAAAGGCATAAAATTGTAAGAGAAGAAAAGGTAAAATACTTAAGAAAGGAAAATGATTATGTTTCTTTAAAAACACATCACAAACCCAAAGTCAAGAAAACAGTCAGTTTGAGTATTTTTTCCTCAGCTGAAAGCACTTAATATTTAAATGATAGGTGGTTAAATATTAGGCATTTAGCAAATCATCCACAAAGAAAGTGGACCAATCTGTGTGGTCCGTGATCATCTTTTTCTTTTCCTAAAAATGTTCATACAGGAGATCCCAGAACTAAGAGCAAAAATGACATACCAAGAAATCTGATGTTCGCTCCTAAAACTCACATCTAAATAACTATTACTCATTGAGTAAGCTTTTTAAAAAAATCTATATCAAACAATATACACTCCAACTAAAAAGCCACACATACAAGAAGTCCAAAAGGTTGTTTCTTAAAAGTTATAAAATGACAAAAATTTATCAATATTTATAAAAAAGGAGAAGACAGACACAACATTTTCTGCCTCTATTCAAAAAGAGTCATGTACCACAATGTTCACTGCAGCTCTATTTACAATAGCCAGGACATGGAAGCAACTTAAGTCTCCATCAACAGATGAATGGATAAAGAAGATGTGGCACATATCTACAATGGAATATTACTCAGCCATAAAAAGGAACGAAACTGAGTTATCTGTAGTGAGGTGGATGGATCTAGAATCTGTCATACAGAGTGAAGTAAGTCAGAAAGAGAAAAACAAATACCATACGCTAATACATATATAAGGAATCAAAAAAAAAAGAAAAAAAGTGGTCAGAAGAACCTAAGGGCAAGACGGGAATAAAGATGCAGAACTACTAGAGAATGGACTTGAGGATACAGGGAGGGGGAAGGGTAAGCTAGGACAAAGTGAGAGTGTGGCATGGACATATATACACTACCAAACGTAAAATAGATAGCTAGTGGGAAGCAGCCGCATAGTACAGGGAGATCAGCTCGTTGCTTTGTGACCACCTAGAGGGGAGGGACAGGGAGGGTGGGAGGGAGGGAGATGCAAGAGGGAAGAGATATGAGGACATATGTATATGTATAACTGATTCAGTTTTTTATATAGCAGAAATTAACACACCATTGTAAAGCAATTATACGCCAATAAAGACGTTAAAAAAAAAAAAGAAATGGTGCAAAGGATGCATTATCCCTGAAGGACTAGAACTAAAATACAAATCAATTTTCTATAGCTTTCTATTGGAATTATCATTGAATATTAAACAAAGATTGATGTATACTGAAAAAAAGCGCTCCTCTTATTTTGTGTTTTTTTAATTTGGAAAGCATTTTTTTTAAAAACAAAATGAGTTGTGGAAAAGCTATTTTAGTATTTTATAGCTATTTTACAAGTGCACCCATAATTTCATGGGAAGCAAAACAATCACAACTCAAAAATTTCATTGTGCAATAGAAAAGGTACAATCACCCAAAGCTGCATATTTTGAGAATCAATACCAAATGGCAAAAAATACATATCTTTTGCAATTTATACACAGTTTAGAACTACTCTCTCAATCATCCAAGAACCAAAGAGTAAGTTTTTATTAAAATGAAATAAAAGCATTGACAGGGCTTCCCTGGTGGCACAGTGGTTGAGAGTCCGCCTGCCGATGCAGGGGACATGGGTGCATGCCCCGGTCCGGGAAGATCCCACATGCCGCAGAGCGGCTGGGCCCGTGAGCCACGGCCACTGAGCCTGCACGTACGGAGCCTGTGCTCTGCAACGGGAGAGGCCACAACAGTGAGAGGCCCGAGTACCGCAAAAAAAAAAAGAAAAAAAGCACTGACAGCTATAAATTCACCCTGATGACATAACTAACCACTGGTGATACAGTCATTTACAAAGAACATCATCATTTTGCCTTCAGAATGCATCTTCTCCCTGCTGATACCAGACTGTACATCAAATTTAAACGACACACGAAAAAGCTAGCATCATCTCCCCATGAGCTAATATTATCTCCTCATGCACTATTTCCAAGAACTGCTAAGAGCTAGAGGCTTTTCTAAAGGGAAATATTAGAGCAGGAAAAAAAGACAAATTCATCCAATTTAAAAGTCCAAATTAGTTACTCCCCTAATTGCATTCATCTATCATTGTCAAAGCTACTTTTTTATTTACTTAGATTTCTAATTTGAGGGAAAGCAAAAAAACATTTAATTACTTAAACATAAAGTGGAATATACAGCATACAGAAGGGATCATCAAAACAAAATACCTGCTATATTTATTTATATAATTTTACAAAGTTTTTTAAACTAAAACTTCTCTCTCAACACTTTATTACAGTTGTATATATAATTTGCTTTAGCAGATCAAATAATTTGTGATTGACTAGAACAGAGAATAAGTGATATTTAGCACACATGATAAAATGAATAAACTGGAAGTCATCTGTCCATCTCATACTCATTATTTCTAATCTTAAACTTCCATTAACAAAGTCAGTGTTAGAATTCCTCTAAACTTCTCTAAATTGCACCTTGAAGGTGCAGCTACAATAAGATGCTGATTAAATAAATAAATCTATTTCAAGGGGATAGGTATTTTATTGAAACTATATTAATATAAACAAGAAATCAAGCATTACATAAAGCAAAGAACCCATACGTATATCACTAAGTCCAAGAAGCAGCTTTCCTTCAACTAATATAAAGTGAATTTCGTAATTCTTGGAATAAAATTCAAAACCCAATTAAATATTTTTCTAAAAGAGCAATCAAATTCTAGTACTAGAACTGCACATTTCCTTAAAAAATCATTTTTAATGTCTTCCAATGTTTGGTAGTTTGGCATTACAGAAATAACTGCAATATACTGTACTATTCTTTACCCTTTTTTGATGTTATAAATATTCCATAATAATTTTTTAGAGACATAATACATGTAAGATATTATGTGTGGACCCACCACCCAGTTTAAGAATATTACCATTACCTTTGATGTTACCAATGAGTCTTTACCTAACCACTCTCTTCTCAGTTTCCTCAGATGTAATTATCCTGATTTTTGTGTTTATCACTTCCTTGATTTTCTTTATGGTTTCACCACCTATGTTTATGACCCTGAATGTATTGTTTACTTTGTAGGATTTTTCATCTTACATAAATGAAGCCACACTGTAATATTCTTCCAATGCTTGCTTTCATCATTCAGTATTATGTTCCTGATTTTGATCCATGCTTTTTCAGCTTTCACAGTAATGCATCTTCACTGTTGTACTACATTTCATTAAATTAATATATCACAATATATTTATTGATTTTACTGTTGGTGGAAATTTATGTTGCTTCTAGTGTTTTGCTATCACATAAACAATTTTGCTCTTCAGGCTCTTGTACATATCTATTGGTACCTGTGTGTGCGTGAGGTCTGCTTGCAGGGAATACAAGCCTTCATCTTTAGGAAATAGCGTCAAGCTATTTTCCAAAGTGGCTGCACCATCTAAGCTCCCAGCCACAGCTCATAACTATTCCACTTGTTCTACTGCTCCTCCAACACTTGAAATTGTTAGACTTTTCATTTTTGCCAATCTGTTGGGTGTGGAATCGTATCTCATTGTGGTTTCATTTATTTCTCCATCTAATAAGAAGGCTGAGCACCTGCTTTTCATGTTTACTAGCCAGTCAGGTTTCCATTTCTGCAATGTGCCACTCAAATCTTCAGCCCGTTTTTCTATTGGATTATCTTCTTCTCATTGACTGAAAGCATTTGCTATAAATTCTGGATATCATTCCTTTGTCAATTATATGTGTTTTAAGTATCTTCTCCCTGTTGTATTTTTCGTTTTCATTATAGTGTCTTTTGATCAGCAACGGTTCTTAATTTTAATGTAATTGGCTTTTTTTCAATCTTTCTTTTACAGTTTCTGCTTTTTATATCTTATTTTAAAACCGTTCCCTACTCTAAGGTCATAAAGGTTTTATCCTACGTTAGTTACCTTCTAACAGTTTTACAGTTTTGACTTTCACATTAATCTATCTGGAATTGATTTTTGTGTATGGTTTGAGGTAGGGGTCTAATTATTTTTTTTATTTTTTTGCCCAAACAAACAACAAACTGTCCCAGTACCATTTACTGATAAAAAGTTCTCTTCTCCATTTATATGCAATGTCAGCTCTGGCCCAAATCAAATTCCCACATACAAAAGCCTGAATCTAAGATTGCTTTCAGTTCTAAAGTTCTACTCAACTGAAGGCACTAAAACGTCTTGTGAAGATAAGTTGAAACAATTAGTTTCAACTTCAAGAATTTTTTTTAAAGAAGAGAACATGGCAAAAGAATCCTGACTTGGAAAATGTGATGAAAAAAAAAAAACTGCAGAGGGTTCAAAGAACCTGAGTTCTAATTCTCATTTAACAACTTACTGACTATGTAGAATTAGACATTCTAAGTTGTCAAAAATAATAGTACCAAGAAAAAGGTAAAAACACTTACCTTTTTCCCATGTGTATAAGGTCACTTAATAAAAGTTCATAAAATTATACTAAACAATATTTAAAAGATAAATATAAACAAAGGTATAGTTTAAATAAAATGTTACCATCCCAAATTTTAGTTTTAAAAGTCTATAATCTAATGTGGAATTTTTGCTCTAACTTCTAATTTTGTATCTACCACAGTTTGGTGCTCAAAAGACACTTGTTGACTTATATCAACACAATCTAATTAAAGACCAAGCAAGGTACAGAACGTTTTCTAAAAGGTGTCTTCTTTGTTTGAACATTGTTAAACACCCATACAGAAATCTGACCCACTTCATAAGGGATAAAGTTTAACCTGAAGAAAGAATTTTCCATTAATAAAATCACCTTTAAGTATATTTATCTTATATTATCGATACTCTTTTAAATAGTCACAGAAGTTCAAAATACACCTGAATACTTTTCATCCAAGTATAGACATGACTCCAATTAAGCATCTCTATTAAGCCAATTTGGAAAATACTCTAGGTACAGAAATCTATTGAAACAAGTCTATAACACTTAAGTGACTTTGGTTGCTAACCCATCCCCCAAAAGCCAACCATTACACAGTTACGGACTTTCTTATAGAATCTTATTTGTAATACCTACTCATGAACAAAATCATAATGTACACATGAACTGGTAGTCACCTTTCATTAAGATTCTAACTACATAAATGTAGCACTGCCCCATGGGAAAAAAAAGTAGCTTAAACAGTTTAGATCTTTATCTCCCAATTATCTTCTGGCAATAAGAAAAACATATTCCGACATTAATTCCCTATTTTCATAACCTTAAAAATAAGCCCCTCCAATCAGGAGCTGGAAACACGTGAGAGAGAAAATGTTAAAATAAATCATTAATAACATATTTACCGGTTTGATTCGAAGCTGACCACCCACCACTTCAAGAATGGCATGTCTTCTGGACACTCTCTTATCTGTTATCTACAGGAGAAAAAAAATTAAAATTTCAAACACAGCCACCTGCCTAAAAAACAATAACAACAAACCCCACAGCAACGTTTCTGAAATCGGTAGGCTAGATATGAAATCTATTATTCATTCAACAACTGTATATTGAAATGACTGTCCTCACTGAACAAATAACGAAACAACTCAGAGATTAAGGGACCTTAATCACAGAAAAATAAACAGTGAAGCAGAGACTCAAGGTTGGAAACTAACAGATCCCAAAACCTTTCATGATGGTTTCCATTCAAGACAGACATTTAGTAGGGATTCTTATCAATAAAATTCATAAAATGAGAAAAAAATCTATATAATATGTACTTATCAGGAAGCATTCCAAATACAGATAAGATAAATTATGTTATAATGACAGAAGGTCTCAAAAAGCAGCAGTCTGGTAAATGTAAAAGGTAAGACTACAAGCTTTGGTGTCAAGCAGACCCAGGTCAGGCAGACCTGCATTTGAGCTCAGGGCCATTAGCAGTAGTTAAGAGAACAGGAAGGTAGGAGAGGGAGCAGTGAAAACCAAGTATTTACAGTGAAGAAAAAAATTTTAATTATATATTTGCTTCCTGTTTTGAGCCAGCACTGTTCTACTTACTCTCACAATCACTTCTGCACACCAAAGTTTAAAAATTGAGGACTCCCCTGTGGTGCAGTGGATAAGACTCCACGCTCCCAATGCAGGGGGCCTGGGTTCGATCCCTGGTCAGGGAACTAGATCCCATATACATGCCGCAACTAAGAGTTCACATACCACAACTAAGGAGCCCGCCTGCCACAACTAAGACCTAGTGCAACCAAATAAATAAATAAATATTTAAATAATAATAATAATAAAATAAATTGCAACCTTCACTTCTGCACTTTCTATCTCCCCTCTCCACAATTAAAAAAAAAAACTGCTTGCACTTTCAATGTTGAAATTGCCAATCAAGCCTTCCCTGCATGGCTATTAACAGAACAGTTAAGATTACCTTTGTAATTTGTGACTTTACGTAATGAAAACATTTTAATCACCAATTTTACTTAGCACCATAATTATCCGGCCTACCTCTTCATTACCTTAGTATCTATCACTTCATCTCTGACCTTATCCACATCAGGACCAAAATTATCAGTAAAAGCAGACTGTAGCAAAGCCTAAATTCAAGTAAACCCATTGGTTCTATAAAAACTTGCAAAAATATGAAACTTCCAGGAATCAGTACTCATTATTTTAGCCAACGACTCATTCCACACTTAAGGCTGTGACTATATAAAAACAGAAGCATCGCAGTGGAATAAATTCCACATAGTGAATATTCCACACAGCTACAGTTGATTTTTAGAACATTTTCTAAAATAAAATATCTTAAAGGTAGCCTATTTAAAATATACCCACTATTAGCCACAATGGCTATTTCAGACAATTAAATATAAACTAGTAGCCTGTTCAATCAGAAAAGAGAGGACAGAAATTTGGAGGTTCCTATATTCTTCCCATAATGTGCCTTAGTGGGCCCAAAACAGCAGTTATCTAATAATCCACTTTACCATTTGCACAAACTTTATCATTTGCATAGAACTTTCACTTAAATATTGAGCTTCACCCTAATACTGTCACAGCTATTCACATTTTACATATTTGGAAGCTGAAAGTCCAGAGAATTTAAGTTGCTTGTGTAGGTCACTCTTCAAGCAGGTAGGACTCCAAATCCATACTTATTAACAAAAATAAATACCTGAGAAAAACAGTCATATATTACTCTATGCCTACATGTAATCATTCAGAAGTAGTTTCAAGAACTGCAAATTACTGTGTGGTGAGGAGTAAGAAGTTTCTATTTATAACTTGGAGAGTAATATCTTATTGTTAACTTCAATAATACAAATTGATTTTCTAACCAACAGAGTAAGAAACTGCCCAATATAAAACCATGACATATAAGGATGGTTCCTGTAATAGTCCAGCTTGGGTTTCCTTCTTTTTCAAACCATATTTTTGCAGGAAGCTATGATATAAAAGTATAATGTGACCTCTAGTGGACACATGTTTCTACAACAATGTAATTTCATCACAAGCTGTGCATTTCTATAGTACCCACAAAAGTGTTTTAAAGAGTCTTTGAAATTAACATCATTCAGGCATTTAGCTATACCTGTCCCTTTTAAACCACACCTCTAAATAATGAGTAAGTTACAAAATAATAATTTAGGCTTTTTCAATGGAAAGTTTAGAGATTTAACAAATTATCATTAAAGCTTATTTGAATTTCAGGATGTGGATGGTGAGAAGCGGGTAAGGTCACAAACAGATCGTAAAGATCTGATGACCTGCTTTATGTAACAGCAATCACTGCTCCTTGTGCAGAGTAAATATTCATACATTCTTATTAACATACTAACTGTAATGGCAATTATTTACCAAGACCAAGGCACTGTTCCATATTTATCACATATATCTTTTTTCATCTTCACAAAACCTGTGGAAGATACTACTATCTTTGTTCTTCAGGTGAGAAATGGAAGTGCAGACGAGTTAAGCAACTACTTAAAGTTACACAGCCAATAAGCAGCAGGACCAGGATTTGTGATTCTAAAGACATCTTTGCTCTTGGTACTGTACTGCTTCCCTCATTATCATTATGTAAAATATCATTTTTAGATGATTTAACATCAGCTTGACTGTAAACTAAACATACTAAACAACTGGAAATAAGGAAGAATGGCTATTTATTAAGCAAATAGACATTCTAAGAAAACTCAAGCCCTAGATAAAGCTCCAAGAGGCCTTCAGGCTTTCACGTGGTCCTGTTTATTCTAAGATCACACCCAAGTCTAATGAGATGAGTTATCTGAATTCCCAGCTGTCTATTCACAGCAGATAATAAAGTGCATAGGGTTTAGTAGTCAGTGCATTAACAATGATGTTGGTCTGCAGGTGGAAAGGAAAAGGCTGTAGAAAAACAAAGAAACATAAAGACTCAAAGGAGTACACTGGCTAGAGACTCCTGGGAGTAGGACGAATGGCATAACATCCTTCTCAAGGTACTAAAGGCTTATCTGAGTTAACTTACTGATTACCAAGAGTCATCAGGTTTAAACAAAAACTTCATTTGAAAGTCAGACATTTCGCATCTTAGAAAACCATAGAAGTCGTTAAAATAGAGGAATTCCAGTGTCCTACCAAATAATTGTAGCCACCTAACTTCTAATCACACCACACATTCTCCAAAAAATCAGAGATCAACAAATACAGCAAATAAAACCACCTATTTTCCACATCTAAAGCACAACTAGGAGACAGGTTACCACTAACTTTAATTTACATGTAAGAGGGGAAAGAAATGCCAAATGCGGATGAAGCTTCAGGATCCATGCTGGAACAGAATTCAAGTGGCAGTTCGGAGGAAGAGAGAAGATGGGAGCGAGAACCACAAAAACATCACCCCTTGAGTGGGAAAGGCTGAAAATGCATCCCACATCCAAGAGTTCAGAGATCCAGCAAAATTGAAAATAATTTGGGCACCAATATGAATAATAACAATAATGGAATATAACACACTCAATACAAAATAAGCCATGAGTTCATACTGAACTCAAGAAAGGGGCTGGGGTCAGGGCTGGGAGAAAAAGCCTTTCTTTATAAAAGAATGACAGCTAACATAGAAGAAATGATGGAATGAGGAAATCACAATTTTGTAACTACTAACATTAACTGACTCAGTAAAGTAACAATGGATGTTAATTTTCAGGTGAAAGCTTGATGGGAAGCAGAATACTCCTGAAGTCTCAAAGCATCTCTCAGATTACTCACAAAAAGAATAGCATCGTCTCTGGAGAAGTCTGATAGACACCACCTTCCGCAAGTGATCACATTTATAACCAACAACAACAGGACAAAGAGAGAGAGACCTGGGCCTCCTGACATGCTGCTCTAAGTTCATATCACCGATGGAATGTTCTTGCCCAAAGTGTTTAACCTGAATCTAATTATGTGGAAACAATCAAACAAATCAAAATTCTGGGCATTCTATGAAACAACTGGCCTGGACTGCTAAAAGCATTAGTGCCATGAAAGACAGCTCTTGATTAAAGAAGATAATATATATTTGATTGGATCCTAAATTTTTTTAATGCTGAAAAGGGCATTATTTGAAAGTTGGGTAAAACTGAATATGGAATATTAAAATTTACTGCACCATTACAAATTTCTCGAGTATACTTTATATAACTTACATATATAATGTATATAGAAATGTCCTTGTTTTTAGGTGATACATGTTGGCATATTTGGGGATGAAGTGCCATGCAATGTACTTTCAAATGAGTTCAGGAGAAAGAGGGAAAAAAATGTGTGTATATATATATATATATTTATACATATGAGAGATAAAGAAAAAGTAAATGGGACAAAATGTTAACCATTAACTAACCTAAGTTAAGGATACATAGGTGTTAGTTGTACTAGTCTTTCAACTTTTCTGCTGGTCTGCAATCTTTCGAAATGAAAAGTTGAGGCAAAAATAGTTAAAATTTCAAAAATGTTGGTACATTTTTGGTTGGTACTAAAAGGGTTATCATCAGGTAATGGAAAATGTAGTGTACATAACTGCTAAATAACATAACTGAAGTGTGATTTAATTTACACCTGTTCCAGTGAAATTAATAACCCTCTATTTTCTACATGCTCTTTCTATTTTCTACATTTCTATATGCTGTTTTAAAATATTCCTTTGATTTAGGCTAAGCACCACAAACTGGTAGCCAACACACCACAAGTCACTCAGTATCTTTTTTAATTTTTACTTTGAAGAGTGTATGTACCCTCCACCTCCCCAGAGTGCCCAGCACTCCCTATAATCTTGCACTTAGCCAGCTTCACTCTTTATTGCATACCTGGCCTCTGCAGGCACGTGAATTTGTAAGTCATGATTTAAACTACACCTATACTTTTTAGATGCTAATTCTTCACACATGACACTGTGTACCAGATGCTACTAGTTGCTTAATCAATATCTATTCATTTCTTCTTTCATACTACTATTACTTCAATTTTGTTTAGGGTAACAATGTACCCAGTTAAAAACATCCAAATGCCCAGAATTCCTCATAGCTATGGATGGCCGAGACACAATTCTAGCCAAGCACATAAGGAAGAGTGTGTACTAACCATGTTTTATAGTTTCTGTATCTGATGCTTTGATAGCTAAGATTTTGCTGACTAGGGAAAGGCTACCCCTCCCAGGGTTACTGATTCTAAGAAACAGTAAATGACTCACCCGCAAGTGCACCTTTCATATGCAAACAAACCCATCCAAAGCCACACCCCCAATGATGGCTTTACCTAGTTCTTACACTGCCCTAACCACCCTAGGACTAGGCATCAACTAGGGGTGGGCCCTAAAGCCCAGAGCCCCATAAGATTACTCAAACTAGATCATCCTCTGTTTACACTGCCTTGCCCATTCACTCCAAAGAGAACCACAATAAAGGCTTTCCTGCAGTTCCCCTAGCTCTCTCTACCTTCCACCAACCTTGTGTGGCCCTGTATGGCATGGTGTGTCCTTACTTCTCTCCGGAGCTATGAGTAATTAGTTTTACAACAATAATCATCTCCTGGTCCGTTGGCCTCACCATACCTAACAAAACAATAAGACTACATTTCACAATATAGTGGAGCTTCTGGGAAGATTAGTGTCTTCCTGATAAAAAGGAACAGGCTCAACTGGCCTGCACCTTTTTCCCTCTGCCTTTCTCTTTTTCTTCCAGCTTATGTGTAACACCTCAAGGTACAGCAGCCATCTTATGAGTACAGATGCGAAAGCCATACGCAAAGGATGACCAAGGAGAAGCACAGAAAAGCCTGTTCCTTGAGCAGCTGCACCAGCCCTGCACCGACTGCCCAAGATTCTGTTACAGAAGAAAAATTAATTTGATTAAGCTGCCATTTGTCACATTTCTGTTACTTGCAGCCGAAGCAATTACGATTAACACACACTACTCTAACAACTGTTATTATTGATACTGGACACTAATAGCAAATTCGTTTATGCTCAGCCAGTGAGAGAAGGAGTATTAGAAAACAGAGAAGCTAACTAAATTAAGCATTCAAATACAAGAACATTTAATATTAAAAGAATTGCACAGCATACAGCAGGAGCTTAGAAAAGAAATTCTGAAGGATACACAGACTGAAGAATTACACTGAAATCACTCCTATCTCTTGTTAGCAACAGCTAAAATGACAGTAATTTTTCTTCAGACACTATAGAAAAAACCCTTTTTACTTGAATTCTTCAGACTGTGTCTTGAAAGGGGACAGGGATCTCTGTTTTTTTTTTTTTTGTGGTACGCGGGCCTCTCACTGCTGTGGCCTCTCCCATTGCGGAGCACAGGCTCCGGACGCGCAGGCCCAGCGGCCATGGCTCACTGGCCCAGCCGCTCCACGGCACGTGGGATCTTCCCGGACCAGGGCACGAACCTGCGTCCCCTGCATCAGCAGGCAGACTCTCAACCACTGCGCCACCAGGGAAGCCCGGGATCTCTGTTTTTATATGACTTTTGTATTAATACAATGCGGATCCCTTATCTTTGATTTTCTGGGTTTGAATTGGATATTTCATGTATTATGACACATGTACAAGTTTTCTCCATTTTTAAGACATGGAGTTTGTGGTAAAAGAAAAGACATGAAAATATAAAAGAACTGTTTGTGATTTGTTTGCCAAATATTTATTTTTGGCATTTACTGAAGTCAGACAAAATGAAGATTTTCTTACACTATCAGCAGAAATGTTTAGATATTTTGAACCAAGGTCTCTGACCTATTTGTTTATTATGTCCAAAATCCTAAAAGTAAAAAACAAGCCTGAATAAAGTAAAAGTAGAAAAGCTACTGGACCTTTCATTTCATTTTTGTCCATATATAATATTTACTGAAAAACCAACATCAGTTAATTTTTCTGACAATGTCTTTCTAGAGAAATTTCTGAATATCACAGACAGGAATAATATATCTCATGAATTCAGTGTTCCCATTTAGCCTGGTTCCTATAAACGGAAAAACAGAGAAGAGGAAAATTTGTTTTTTTCAGAATAAGCTACATAACAAACCACAGGCTAAGATAATAACAATTTTCTTGTACAATACTTTATAATTTACAGTGCTATCATGTAAGATTATCTGGTTTGCTCTATCAACAACAGACAAATTCAAACTTTCATAGAAGAGAAAAACAGAAAATCATCTGCTATGGGATTTAAGCCTGTATTATGAGAAAATGCCTAAACCTAAAGAAACATGGGATCTATTTTAGGCATAATTTCCATAAAATTCTTTCCCCAAACTTATATTGTGGGGCAAGTAAGCAAAATCTAAAATTAAGACCTGAAAATCACAGCAAGATCTTTTTTGACCCACCTCCTAGAGGAATGGAAATAAAAGCAAAAATAAACAAATGGGACCTAATGAAACTTAAAAGCTTTTGCACAGCAAAGGAAACCATAAACAAGATGAAAAGACAACCCTCAGAATGGGAGAAAATATTTGCAAATGAAGCAACTGACAAAGGATTAATCTCCAAAACATACAAGCAACTCAACTCAGCTCAATATCAAAAAAACAAACAACCCAATCCAAAAATGGGCAGAAGACCTAAACAGACATTTCTTCAAAGAAGATATACAGATTGCCAACAAACACATGAAAGAATGCTCAACATCATTAATCATTAGAGAAATGCAAATCAAAGCTACAATGAAATATCATCTCACACCAGTCAGAATGGCCATCATCAAAAAATCTACAAACAATAAATGCTGGAGAGGGTGTGGAGAAAAGGGAACCCTCTTGCACTGTTGGTGGGAATGTAAATTGATACAGCCACTATGGAGAACAGTATGGAAGTTCCTTAAAAAACTAAAAATAGAACTACCATATGACCCAGCAATCCCACTACTGGGCATATACCCTAAGAAAACCATAATTCAAAACGAGTCATGTACCACAATGTTCATTGCAGCTCTATTTACAATAGCCAGGACATGGAAGCAACCTAAGTGTCCATCAACACATGAATGGATAAAGAAGATGTGGCACATATATACAATGGAATATTACTCAGCCATAAAAAGGAACGAAACTGAGTTATTTGTAGTGAGGTGGATGGACCTAGAGTCTGTCATACAGAGTGAAGTAAGTCAGAAAGAGAAAAACAAATACCATATGCTAACACATATATATGGAATCTAAAAAAAAAAAAAAAAGAAAGAAAATGGACAGAAGAACCTAGGGGCAAGACAGGAATAAAGATGCAGATCTACTAGAGAATGGACTTGAGGATACGGGGAGGGGGAAAGGTAAGCTGTGACAAAGTGAGAGAGTGGCATGGACATATATACACTACCAAATGTAAAACAGATAGCTAGTGGGAAGCATAGCACAGGGAGATCAGCTCGGTGCTTCACAAAGCACCTCTAGGTCACACCACCTAGAGGGGTGGGATAGGGAGGATGGGAGAGAGGGAGATGCAAGAGGTAAGAGATATGGGGACATATGTATATGTATAACTGATTCACTCTGTTATAAAGCAGAAACTGACACACCATTGTAAAGCAATTATACTCTAATAAAGATGTTTAAAAAAATAAAAAATAAAAAGGATAAAAATAAAATCAAGACCTGAATTGAAGAAAGACTGGTTACTGTAAACCAGTTGACAAACCATAAACTTTTCTTACCTAGAGTGATCCCCAGTATTGGGTCCAGCCCACACTCCAGAGGTCAGACATCAACACTAAGGCTGCCATGATATTAGATGATAAGTAGACCTTATTTCTGAACAGAGCAAAAGCTAGTTGACACAAGCTGTTTAATATCATCCCACGTGGAATGTATCAAAGTGCAATTTCTGATACTAAGAAAAGACAAGTTTGAGGAAATGGACCTGATTTTGACCAGAGGCTCTCTAGGCAGACTCCAATTTATGCATGATCTCTCTTTATAAGGTTATTAATATACTGGATGTGGTCTTTGAAACTTGTGAATATACTTTCTCACATGAATAATGATGTAAATAAGAGGTAGGTTATCAGACTACCTCATAAACACCCATGTAATCCACAATACTAATGAAATATGGATCATTTAGACTTTTAAAAGTAAAATCCAATACTTTCCGAGCTCCTACTTCAAGGTTGCCGAATTGTTAGCCAATATGATGAAACTGTGCTGACTCACTGCCACTGAAATTTCAACTCACTCAATCAGTTTGGCTTGCAATTCTGCTTGCACAGTGAATGCTATACAAATGTGAGAACATCATCCTCAACTTTAATATATTAGGACAGAGGCAACATAGTGAGTAAAAATATAAGCACAGCTTAGTAAGATAAAACTGGGTCTAAATCCCCACTTGGGACTTTGGTAAATGAAGCTTTCTAAATACATTTAGTTCAGGTCAGCAGACATTTCTTACAGACCTATTCTGTGCCAAGCATTCCACTTAGTGTGTCTAAAAGTGGTTTTCAAACCTGGTTTCTCGTATTCACATTGAGTGGTACCCGGGAGATGACAATTTAAAGAATTAAATTGGAAAATACATATGAAAAGCAATTTACTACACACCTGTTAGAATGGCCAAAATCTAAAACACTGACAACACCAAATGCCGACAAGGATGTGGAAGAACAAGAACTCTCATCCACTGACAGTGGGAATGAAAAATGGTACAGCCACTTTGGAAGACAGTTGGCAGTTTCTTACAACACTGAACACACTCTCGCCATACTATCCAGCAATTGTACTCCTTATTATTCACCCAAAAGAACTGAAAACTTATGTTCAAACAAAATCCTGCACATGGATGTTTATAACAGCTTTATTCATAATTGCCAAAATGTGCAAGTAACCTAGATATCCTTCAGTAGACAAATGGATAAACTGTGGAACATCCAGACTGTGGAATATTACTCATCACTAAAAAAACAGGAAAAGACATGGAAGAACCTTAAATACATACTACTGAATGAAAAGAAGCCAATCTGAAAAAAAGTCTACATATACATGCTGTATGATTCCAACTATACGATACTCTGGAAAAGGTAAAACTATGCAGATGGTTAAAAAGTTCAGTAGTTGCTTGGGCTTGCAGGGGAGAGGGAAGATGAACAGACAGAACAGTGAGATTTTTAGGGCAGTACTCTGTAACACTACAATGGTGGATACATGTCATTACACAGTTGTCAAAACCTATAGAATGTACACCAAGAGTGAACCCTAGTGTAAACTGTGGGCTTTGGGTGATAATGACATGCCAATACAGGTTCATCAAATATACCACTGTGGTCGGGGATGTTGATAGGGGAGGTTTTATTTTTAAGAAAAATAAAGAGCCTATTTTTAAAAAAGAAAGAAAACTAGTACATGCTGTAAAAGCAATGTCTGTAAAAGTTAAACAGAATCACTGATGTAATGTGATCATCCCACAAGTCTACTCAACGCTTATCCAATTATCCAATGTGCCTTACCCTTTCCAACTTTAGAGCCTTAAATCATTCATTTAGCCTTAAGGGCCCTTCCCTTCCTATCTACTGTCGACCTATCAAAATTCTAACTGTTCTAACACTCAGCTCAATATGTCAGTGAGTTCACGAAGCCTTCTCTGAGCCCTCATCTTAATTGTGGGTTCATTCCTACACCTCTCTGTATCACGTTACATCCTTCTGTTTGGCTCAAGGTATTGAAACAAAACTTTTAATGTAACCTTTTAAAAATCAGAGGTTGTATCTAAAAATCTAGATTTCTTACTACTTTTGAGAAAAATGATATGACACTTACTAGGTAGGAATGGGGGTGAGTATTAGAAACTGCATTACACAGTCCTCTCCTTGTGGCCTCAACACTGAGGCAGTTGTCATTTACGACACCGCTGTCATCTATCAGTGTGTCCCTGTGTTACTATTTCTTACTCTCTCCCACTTCACTCACTGGAGGTGCCTGCCTAGCTCCCCTTTCTAGTTACTTGCTTCTATGTCTCTCATACCTACTAACTATAAGTTTCCTGAGAGCAAGGACTTATTTCTCCTTCATTCCTCCCATCTAACTATAGTATATATTCATTAGCTATTTTCTGAATTTACTAATTAGTCAATAAAATAGACAAAATGCTAACACAATCCACCATGAATGTTGCTCCTTAAGCTTTAGCAGTTGGTAGCACTGCCTCGTTACTATATTTATATTCACTTTAAAACTCTACGCTCTCCTTTTTACACCTAAGTTGCAAGTAGGCTCTTTATGAGGGTTGGAAGAGTGAGGCTGAGATGCAGAAAAGGAAGAGATCATGTGTTGAAGGCCTACCATACGTCAGGAATTGTACTAGGCTTAATAACTGAGGGCAGGGCAAAGCTAGGAGTGCTTGGCACGTCCCTAGGGACAAACCTTGTCAGACCAGACAGCCGCAGCAGGTGAAGTCTGGCAACGAGTAGGAAGAGTGCAGAGTTGCCAGGCCTGGGAGTGCTTACTTTGTATAAACTTTGTGGGACACTTACAACAGTCTTAGAAGTGGTGAACTGATGCCTGGTGAAGAGTCTGCACTAGAGCCCAGGACTAACTCCATCCCCACCTGGGGGCCCTTTCTCTTTTTAATTAGAGCAGTAGCTTCAATCACATCTGCCTTTAGGAAATCGCACTAGATACCAGGTGCTGTCCTATTTCCTTGGAAGAAAATAGATCATAAAGGAATGGGTCCTATAATCCCTGCTATCAAAACAGAATAAGGAAACTTTGAAATCAGAAAGAGCAGTTTTCATTTAAGAGCAAAATCGGATTTAATTCAAGAAAAACCATAAAGCAAATAATTGGGCCTAATGGTATTCTGTTGCTTGAGATGCTGTAAAATCTTTTTTTTAACTAATTTTTTTACTTAAGATAGTTGTAGATTCATGGTTAAAAGCTACATTACAGAAAGATCTCTTGTACTGTTTACTGTTTCCCCCAGCAGTAACATCTTGCAAAACTACAGTGCAGTATCACAACCAGATATCGATATTGACACAGTCAAGACACAAAACAAATCCCTCATTGTTGTTTTACAGGCATACCCAATTCCCTCCTGCTCCCCTCACCTCTTCGTTAAGCCCTGTGAACCACTAAGCTGGTCCCCATCTTTATAATTTTGTCATTTCAATAACAGTATGTAAATTAAATCATACAATATGTGACCTTTGGAATTGTTTGTTTTCACCTAGGAAAACTCCCTGGAGATTCATCCTGCTGTAAAACCTTTTAAATGGTGATCAGGAAACAGAATTACAACTTAGTTAAATAAAGACCTTGGGTTCCCTGATGACTTACACTAAAGCAAAGGGAACAAGAAAATGAAATTTCACTGTGCTCTGTTGTCTACAAGTGTTCTCTATAAGGGTTTTCCTGCCACTGTAAAGATACGAAGGCATTCCCACGGTCAAACTGTTTTACCACAAAGAATGCTTTACACATTGGAATTATAAACCTAAAGGTTGTGGCCATGAAGGTTCGTGAAACTTGTCTCCAAAAAACATGGCTAGTTAAGAGAGTTCAAAAATCATCCTGATTATTACTAATCACTTCAGATAGATATGAATTTACAGTAAACTCCCTGAGTTTACTAAGTCTGCTCTCTCACACACTACAAACAAAACAAACCAACCAACTCACTGGAATTGCTGTTGTTTGAAACAGCAGCCCTCAGGTGGAGTTTAAACCACTGCAGAGAAGAAACACCTGTCTGTCAGCTCCAAAATCTTGAGAACCACAAGGTAATTTGTTTTTCAAGGTTTTCCTTCCACACATCTAGTATCGTTCGTAACCACTTCTAATAACCTGCCTTGGCAACTTAAATCTCATCACTGAATGACTATTCAAAAAGGAAAAGCTAAATCCTGACCAGATAATTGACTTTCTATTCCTTACCATTTTTAAAAAGAGAAACCGGGCTTCCCTGGTGGCGCAGTGGTTGAGAGTCCGCCTGCCGACACAGGGAACACGGGTTCGTGCCCCGGTCCGCGGCTGGGCCCGTGAGCCATGGCCGCTGGGCCTACGCGTCCGGAGCCTGTGCTCCGCAACGGGAGAGGCCGCAACAGTGAAAGGCCCCGCGTACAGCAAAAAAAAAGAAAAAAAAAAGAGAGAAACCGAATAGGCTCCTCTCGCATTAGCAAGCCTATAACACAAAGATCAAGCTACAAATAATGAATCGGTCTGTGACCCGATGTCAAGTTTATAAAACAGAGGCCTAAAATTCATCCATCCTTTAACCGGATCCTCAGCACTCGGTGTTAGTGATACAGTATGTTAAGGAAATTAAAACTCATTAGTAATCAGACATAACATTTCTAGATGAAGCACATACTCTGTTTCTAACTGAGATAAAGTGAGAGAGAGAGAAAAATAGGGGGAGGGAGGGGAGGAGGGACGAAAAGGGGAAGGAAGAAAGGAAGGACGGAAAGAAGGGAGGAAGGGAGGGAGGAAACCTCCAGACAGCTCCACCAAACGTTTGTATAGGTTAATAAACTTTGAAGAAAAATAACAAACATTTAAGTAAAAACAAAAAACCCTACCAACAAACCAGCAAGTGAACTTGGAACTTTCTCAAAAATCTTACCACATACACATATATGTACGCACACATACACTCACACCCCTTTAGAACTGACTTCCCCATCACCACCTTGAACCACCACTCCTTTTCCTGCTTGGAGAGGAGTCCTAAGGCTAATACCTATGGTTCTATTTAGACACTGGAGGTTAACCACGGTAACAGACAACACTCCTTACTCCCTGGTATTGGCTCACTGACACAGGTGTGTCGGGACAGTCCAAGAGAAAACTGGAGGGCAAGGACCCATTCATCCCTGTGTGCCCCGCAGTGCTAGGGTCTGCACGACATGCTGCGCAAAGCAGGCGCTAAACAAGACATGCTGAATGTTGAGAAAACAATATATATGTATTTAGGATGAGATCTACAAAATTCCAGAATGGTACAGGCAAGTTTTCTAACTCCTAAACATCCCAGAGGAAGAATACGTAGCCCAACGGCACTCTGCGTCCAAAAGCTGTGTGTGCCCTTTAAATAACCAATCCGTAGCTCAATTTTCTCATCTGAACAATGAAGATAATAAGAGCACCTAATTCATAGGGTTTGGAAAGGATTAAGAAGTTGGTATAGGTAAAGTCCTTAGATCAATGCCTGGAATACTACACACTACAGAAGGGTGAGCCACTGTTGCTGAAAAAGGCTACTACAATAAAAGTAAAGCCGACACAGTACCACCAAAGGAGCCAAAGCTTAAAAGAAATTATTCTAGAAAAGCTAATATCAGAGGTTGGCAAGCCTTTTCTGTAAAGGGCCAGAAACTACTGTAAACACTGTGGCTTACCAAGCCAAGAGGCAATATCCCCAACCCTCAGAGCAATTATTCTCCCTGAAAAGCTTAACATGGATTTTTTGTTTACGTTTTACAGTTTAAAATTTGAGAATCATTCTTAGTATGTGGGTCCAAACAAAAGCAGGCTGGATTTGGAGCCAGAGCCACAGTTTGCCGACCCCCGGGTAAGATTATAATGATGATAACCCAAGTCAAGTTGACTGAAAAACGTGCTGCCCCCAAACTTCTAAAATACACATAAGCCAGGCCGGCGCCGTGGGGAATAGGCGCAGGACCCCGAGTAGGGCCTCAAGAGCCGGCCAGGATCTCGCGGCTCTCCGGGGCCGCCGAGCCTCCGCCACACTTACTCCCAGCAGCGGCCCGCGGCCGACCACCGTCTCCCCCGGCGCCAGGGCCACCCGGGGGCCGCCGTCCTGCGGCTGCAGCTCGAAGACCCGGGACATGGCCGCGAGGATTAGACCCCTTCGCGAGGAGCCGGACCCCGCAGCCGTTTCCGCCTTCCATGGACGGGCGCCGGGCCTACGCAGGCCCCCGGAAAACACAGGGGGAGGTGGAGCAAAGACTGCCCCTGAGTGTGACCAGGCCGCGCGGAGCTGGGGCCCCAGCGCGGGTACGGAGTCCCGCCCCTCCACTCAGACCAGTGACTAGCTCAGGGATTTCCCCCTTCACGCCGCCTCCAAACTATTGTTTAAAAGCCCCGGTTAAACCCCCCCAGCCCTTCTCACCGCCCACCTGTCTCGGAGGACACCGGTCCTTGTAGTCCGTGGCGCCTCCACTTCTCCTCGCTTGCCGAGCTGAGACGCCCTGGGAAAACTACCAATCCCAAGAGGCAATGCGCGCTCCTCTCTGCGCCTGTGCGAAATACTAGTCAGCAAGGCGGGGCTAGAGTGGGCTGGACGTGAGGGACTTGAAGGGGCAGGTTTCGAAGTCCGGAAGGTTTAAATCGTTGAAGGAGAGGTCGCCAAGGCCCGGTAGGTAGGAGGGTCTTCGCTTCCGGCTGACTTTGGGCGGGCGTGCTTGGGGGCGCGGCCCTGGCGCTAGCACAAGCGTCCGCTTAGCCGGCCGGAGCTGCGGTGACATTTGGTGCTGACGGTTGTTATTGTTTACTTGTCAGTGCCCCGTATGGTTTGGACTCCGGCAAATGCAGTCTGGGCGGGACACGCCAGGAGGGTGGCTCAGAAAGGACGTGGGGTCATTCCTTCCGACCTGCGGGGTCCGCAGGGGGTGAGGGCTCCCCGAGAGCCGGGCGTCTGCGCTGCCTTCCGATCCCTCCCTCCGTGTGACACCCGAAAGAGGGGCGATCTGTCACCTAACTAGAGAGGTAATTCAGCAAAGTTTGGTTCAGAAAGAAGAAGGGGCAGAAGAGGATAGGTTTCTAGGCATCCAGGCAAAACTGGACTTAAAAGAAGAAAAATGCCTAGTGGGATTTTAGGAACCTCACCAAGGCACCCCCATCTGTTAAATTCAAAAGCTTTCATCTGCCTCCTGTGGTATAACTGTAAAGGCAGGACGCATTTTATCCCCAGTGAGATCTTGGGAGAAGTAACAAATGTGCATTTAAATGCACAATAACTTTTTCCTAATATGAGATAGAGTAGTTTGGCTTTGGTTTATATTAATGGGGCAGGAGGATGGGGGTGACAAAAACTTGACTCATGAACTTGTTTTTACCAGTTTGCTTTCTTACTTACCCAGACTCTCAAGAGGAAGTCCTCTGCTGAACTCAGACATTAAAATCCTAACCACCAGAGCTAATTTGGATCATAAACCACCAAATGAATGGGAGCGTCTGTGGTCTTGGCAAGTATAGAAACATATAGGTGAGTAGCACATCTGGAAAGGGGAATTTGTCATTAGCTGAGCTAGAAGAAGTATTTAGCTGTATCTGAAACCTCTCCTGTGATGCCACCCCTCATTATAAAAGGAAGTGCAAAATGGAATAATTTTAAGCAATTATGATTTTAAGTAAATATGAACTGTCTTTATAAGCCAGAATAGCTCCATGCTTTCAACTGATTTCAGAAGCCTGCACCATGCACCTTAGGTAAATTAGCTGAAACTGGACTTTAAATTTTTAGTCACGTGCTATACCCCGATGAGTTATAAACATTGTTTATAGTTGTTAGTCACTGTTGCTTGATGGCCTCAGTGACTGTTATCTTAATTCATAATTGACTATGCATGTAGTGTAGCTTCAAAAAGCCATTTCTAGGGGCTTCCCTGGTGGCGCAGTGGTTGCGAATCTGCCTGCCAATGCAGGGGACACGGGTTTGAGCCCTGGCCTGGGAAGATCCCACATGCCGCGGAGCAACTGGGCCTGTGAGTCACAACTACTGAGCCTGCGCGTCTGGAGCCTGTGCTCCGCAACAAGAGAGGCCGCGACAGTGAGAGGCCCACGCACCGCGATGAAGAGTGGCCCCCGCTCGCTGCAACTAGAGAAAACCCTCGCATAGAAACGAAGACCCAACACAGCCAAGAATAAATAAATAAAAACCATTTCTAAAACACTACTCTTATTGAATATTTGAAATTTTGTCAGTATAACCCAGACCTCAACTTCTTGTCTATTTCAGTTAGTATTTGTGTCAAATGTGAGCACCTACCCATTAGATGTAAGTAGATAAACAATTCTTATATAAACTACTAAAAGTTGATCAAGTTTATGATTAAGTCACAAACTGTAGATGAAGAATTTAATGACAAGGCATTGGTTCCCACAGACAAATATTAATGAGTTAAATAGAATCGAATACTTTTCAAAAGTATTTTCAATCAGTACTTGGAATCGAATGTGTTCTCACAATATTTGTTTCTACTGCTAAAAATAAATTATAGTCTGACTGTGAAGAATCCCTTCTCTTTTTTAAGATAATGTTCTTTGGGAGTAAAAAAAACCCAAATATTTAGAAACAAACCCATTTACCAAAAATGTCTAAAAAGAAGAAAGGAAGTAACATGTGTTGGGTGCCTCCCACATGCAATTCAGATGTGGGGCTAGATGTTTTACACATTATCCCTGTTTATGCTTGCAAGAACACACCCCAGAGAAGCATCATTGGCCCCATTTTACAGACTGAGAAGCTCAAGTCAAGAAAGTTAAAGTTTATTAAATCACACCCAGAAAGTATCTGGCTCAGAGTAGGATCTATAGTCTGATCTAAAGGGAGTGAGTCTTTTTAACTTTTGCCTTTTAGCTTACTTATGAGGATAATTCACTAAAACATCAAGCTATGAAGAAAAACTCCAAGAGGAACCACAGTTCAAGGGTTTCTGATCTAGAATTGAACTCTGCGGATGCTGAGAAGGAAAAAAAAGAGCGTCAGAATAACTTTGTTGAACTGCTGCCTCCAGAAGTTACTTTTAAAATTTTCAGTCAGCTGGACATCTGGAGTTTGTGCAGGGCTTCAGTGACGTGCAGGAGCTGGAATCACACAATAAGACACAGCGATGCCTTGTGGAAACCTCATTGCCTGACTGTGAGAGCTGTATGCCAAAGAGAGATAGATGATGATCTAGAGAGTGGTTATCCCTGGAGGGTAAGTTTAACCTATGGAGTCTGCAGTGTTCTTGACAATATGGTGGTCAGTTTGAGCCCAAGCCTACCTTCTGCTTGGAAGAGGGAGGATTTCATATCCAGAATGACATACAGAGTTTGTTGGCTTTGGGAGTTAAAGTTGAATTTTATTATTCTTTTCCTGCAAACCACACTATCTCCCATCCATCTTTTTACATTTTGGGGGCATTTACCTCAGTTAACCACAATAGCTACTTCATTTCACTCTACCTTATCCAAAACCCCCGGGAGACTCTGTGAGTCACTCTGTTCTGTACACACACACACACTTATTAGTATATGTGTATATCGATGTAAATAATCTTTTCAGCCCTCTCAATCAGCTTCTCTAGTTTCAAACAAACTCACTCACCAACCACTGACTACCTTCTTTAACAATGGTGGTTTACCTCTTTCAGGTAATACTACTGAGGAATTACCAGAAGAGTAAAGTGAAACATGAATGGCTAAGTGGCAGATATAGCAACATATGTTCTCCTATCAGCCTACCAGAAAAAATCATGTACCCAATGGATGCAGACACATGGGGGGAAATTCTAGAAGCAGAACTGGAAAGATAAGCAGAAAAATCACACACAGATCTCCTAACTTTGAGAGTTTAAAACTAAAGTGACTCAGTTTATAAAAGGTATATCTTTAGCCGTCCATTTTTTTGTTTGCCTTTTTACTATTTAACATTTAAAAGAAAACTAAGTAGAACATATTATAAAAATATAGCTTTGATTTTATTTTGCACTTTAGTTAAAAATACGTTTCTGGTTTTATTGTAATGTGGAAAAATCATGAAATGCTATTTATGTAAAAAAACTATACGGATAGAGTGATTTCAAAATGTATTGTTTCATGTATTTGTGTTACTCTGTTGCAGTACTTCAATGATAAGAGAGTTTGATTGGTATTTTCTGCTTAATGATAATTTGAAAATTCAGGAAACCATTTGAAGAAATTGACTTAGAGATTTTTTTTTTTTTTTGCGATACGCGGGCCTCTCACTGTTGTGGCCTCTCCCGTTGCGGGAGAGCGTTGCGCAGGCTCAGCGGCCATGGCTCACGGGCCCAGCCACTCCGCGGCATGTGGGATCTTCCCGGACCGGGGCACGAACCCGTGTCCTCTGCAACGGCAGGTGGACTCTCAACCACTGTGCCACCAGGGAAGCCCTAGAGATTTATTAATTAGTAGACATAACTTGACTCATGGGGAGACTCCCTAAATGAAATTAATAGCAATATGTTTAAATGTATAATAAATTTGTATTTCAATAACTTTAAAATTTCCATTTCAGTGGAATCAGATTGAATTGTCAAACACTGAAACCATTTTGTGTTAAACTTGTGGTTTAATTTAAAATGAACCTGACCAGAGGGCTAAAGCTTGTGAGATTAAGACTCCCGTTACTTGCCTACAAACCTAGAATTGCTCTCAGGGACTGAAAATATATGGAAAGTTTTCAGCACACATAACGGCCCTCAGAACCTCCACACTATTTTTCTTGGTGAAACTTACCTTCTTTTTGACAGCCGTATAGCACCATCTAGTGTACTCCTTGTAGATAACCAAGACAAAGGACCGGCTCCTTTCTGTTTTCTCCACACTGAAGAGAAAGAAAAATATTATTTTCGAGAAACCTGTATACTTTGTTGAAGTTTAGAGCTTTATAGGAGTCTTTAACTTTTATTCTCTTTTTCTTAAAAGTAGATGATATAATATTCACTATTCCAGATTCTTCATTCTGAATCTGTGATCAGCACCATAGGTAAAGTGTCTACAAAACCTTTAGTTAGCATGGGATTTTCTTCTTAAATGGTGCTCTATAGCATGAAAAAATGAGTCCAGGAAATCGGTATTCCACGAATAGGCAAATATCAGGAAGGTGCCCCACTCTATACAAATTCCCTTTGTTGGATCAAGTAGATGATGACTGATTGTCTCCTACTGTCTTCTTGGGGTTGGAAGGGGCCTTGAAGATCAGGCAGTCCAGTCCCTAGGACTATTCAGTCATCCCTGCTATAGGAATGTTCTTCTTCTCACCCACCATTACTTCTTTTCTTGGCAAATTCTTTTGTAAAATATGTCATCCCGACCTGGAAACCATCTCAAACTTCTACCATTCTGGATTAAGTGACCCTCTTAAGGTTCCCCTAGTTCTTTGCACATACCGTTCTCAAAGCTGCATACTACATTAAATTGTCTGTTTTATTTGTCTGTCTCCCCTTTTAGGCTGTGAGCTTCTTAATAGCAGGGTCCATTTATTTATTTTTGTGTTCCCAAACCTGGAACATAGTTCCATAAAGATTTGTTAAAGTATTTCTATATTATTTATTTTAATCCTACCCAGAATGTAAAATAAAAATAATTTAACATTGTTAGTGGATAAGATTGTATTGAAATGCAATGTACAACCTATAAGATATATGGGATGCTTAATATTAATGCTAATATATGAAGAATTATTCTTGTTTTCTCAAAAGCTGTAAGAGAAAAATAGGAAAAGTTGAAATATTTTTTTAAATTCTTTGAATAAACACTTGCAAATAAACTTCACCCAAAAGTTTCACTTATTTTTAATTATTGGGTCACCCCAATCAGTCTTAAGTATTATTTTGTTATATGAATACTCTTTAGTTTGGTTTTTGTTTTAGTATTATACCACTAAAATAATTCTATGTATAATAAGTTATAAACTATGATCACAGTCTACACTGAAAGGAAAGTTTTGGAACTTAATGACAGATTTACAGAATGGGCTTAGAATGAATTGTACATTTATCAGACCAAGCCATTGGCATCTGAGGACATGTGTGTGTGGAGTAGAATGAAAGGAAGGAGTGCTTTCACTCAGAGATAAATAACATGTTACATATGCACAGTTTGTAAAAAGAGTTAAGGTTATTGGGGATAGAGGATTAAAGAATTTCCAATGTTGTATAATGTTTGATCAGCTCAAGACCTAGTTTCTTTGTTTGTTTGTTTGTTTTTAGAAACCTTTCCTTAGTTGCTTCTAGTTTATAACCCAATCTTAAACCAGGATAATCATTAATAAAATCTATGGGAATATAAACTTTAGACCTTAGAATAGTCATGTATAGAAGCCTAATTTGAAAAATATACCCCTAACCAGTTTACTTTCATCTTTGCTTTGACTTTACATGATATCTTCTCTCCAAAACTTCCAGTGCCCTAATAATATTAACAAAAATAAGATGAGTATTAACACTAGGAAATGGCTTGGGAAGAATATATAAGATGGAAGATCACACATTTTTATTTAAAGTAGAGTTGAAAGAACAAAACCATCAAATGGATGAAATTAGGTCAACAATGGACAAAGTTGATTAATTACAACAGCCAACATTTATTGAATGCCTACTCTGCCCCAAGCATTGTGCTTATGTGGGGGGTACTCTAACTCTATATCCATTTTATGCATGAAGGAACTGAAAATTAGAGAATGATCTTATCTGTCTAGTTCAACCCTACTCCTCAGCACCTGTAAGAATAATACATAGTAGGTGCTCATTAAATTTTTATTTTGAACAAATAAAAACTAATCTGAGAACAAGTAACTCAAATGAAAGAGCCAAGAATGTTCCTTCAACTTTTTATTTTGAAAAATTTCAAACCCCCAGAAAAGGAATAATACATGACCAAAAAACTCTTACATGGGAGGAGCTTCAAGATAGTGGAAGAGTAAGACGTGGAGATCACCTTCCTCCCCACAGATACATCAAAAAACTCTTACATGTATATCTTCACCTAGATATACCAGTTGTTAACGTTTCCACATTTATTATTTATTTTTGCTGAAACATTTGAAAATAAGTTGCAGACATGATACTTCACTCCTAAATACTTCAGCATGCATCTCCTAAGAATAAGTACAGTCTCCTAAGTACAATTTCATTAGCACTTTTTTTTTTTTTTTTTTTTTTTTTCCAGTACGCGGGCCTCTCACTGCTGTGGCCTCTCCTGTTGCGGAGCACAGGCTCCAGACGCACAGGCTCAGCGGCCATGGCTCACGGGCCCAGCCGCTCCGCGGCATGTGGGATCCTCCCAGACCAGGGCACGAACCCATGTCCCCTGCATCAGCAGGCAGACTCTCAACCACTGTGCCACCAGGGAAGCCCAGCACATCTATTTTTTTATATTAATTCAATAATATCTAATTTCCAATCCCTATTTAAATTTTCCCAATGGTTCCAAAAATATCTTTTATAGATTTTTTTCCCCAATTCAAGATCCAGACAAGGTTTACATATGCATAGCATTTTTTTATGTTCCTTTAATCTCTTTTAACCAGAAGCATCTCCCTGCCCTTTGATTTTTTTTTTCAGGATATTGACTTGTTTTTTGTTTTTGATTTTTTTTTAAGAATTCAGACTGGTTATCTTATAGAATGTTCTGTAATTGATTTGTCTTATTCTCCCTTTATGATCTGATTCAGGTAAAACACATTCAGCAATTAGACTGCATAGGTGATGTAATATACTTCTTATTGTACTACATTAAGAAGCACATGATGTCCGATCACTTTACAATGTGAGAGGGTAATCTGATCATCTGCTTGAGATGATAATCACCAAATCTCTCTATTTAAAGTGTTATTTTTTCCCTGGAGCTAAGATTTCTTTTTTCAACAACGTGTTTCTAGATTATTCCGCCATGGCTGCCCTATGCTAAATACTTTATAATTTCATCTTCACAACTAATTAGATTTTTAAACAGCGTAGGAAATCATCACCAAGTTCTTTGCCAGGTAATCTAAAACATAAGTATAAAAAGAAAATGAAAACCTACTATTTAAACACAAATCTCTGATTTCAGAGAACAAGCTTTTAACCACTAAAGTGTCTTTTATAAATTCAGCACTTTGTTCTTATGTTGAGACAACACGACAGACTAAGACTAACATGAAGCATCTCCCATTACAAGTATAAAGAGAATCTATGGGAAATTAATATTAAATATATAGAACTCACATTTCTACTAATGGCAGAACAGATAATTCTGACAAGATATCCTACTCAGGACAACTCGAAAACCTGGGGGAGAAATTAATCTATTTGAAGGCATCCCAGAGCTAATAAGATAGAAAAGAAATATTGGACCAGTTTCTGGGGAAAGAAAGAGAACCAAAGAGGTAAGTCAATAATTGAGGTTAATCTTGCCATGAAGCATTTGCCAGTTTCTGCAGGAGCAGCTGAGAGATTAAGTAGATTTTGAAAGCCTGCAAGGCCACGAGGACAATGAGCAGAATCTAGGATTCACTAAGAGAAAGGGAACCAGTAACCCCTCTCCTTTGTAATCTACCTTCTTGTGGTTTGGGACCCAGAAGGACAGCATCCTAGGAATGGAAGTGACCTGGAAGTACATAGTACCTCACAGGAAAACCATGCACCTTCAAAACATCTCAACCTCTGAAACTGCAATGAGAGGATCCCAGAAGAATAATGCCCTAGACACCTGGCAGAAGCAAAAAAAACAAAAAGTCCTCCCTGGAGAAACATATCAACATTTTAGGCTTTATATTATCTCTATAAGCATTTTAAAAAATCAATGTCTGATGTGCATACACACACACACACACACACACGAGGAGACATTACAATGAAAAAAATCAAAGAGAAAAACACAATGGAAAAGACCCACAGTTGGAATTATCAGATGCAGTCTCCAAAATAACAAAGCTTGAGGTAACCAATGACATAAAAAGCAAGTTGAGAATTTCATCAGAGAAATAAAAATAATAAAAAGAGCCAAATGGGAATTATACAAGTAAAAAGTAAAATGACATGCTAAGAAAGCAATAGATGGATTTAACAGCAGATTAAGCACAGCTAAGAGAGGAGACAGTGTTAATGAATCTGAAGATAAATACAAAGAAAATATCCAGAATGAGGCAAAAAGAAAGAAAGGATGAAAAATACAGAAAAGAGAATAGTGGAAAAACATTTATAATGAAGTGAGAAGCTCTATACATGTGTAATTAGGGTTCAAAAAGACAGGGAGAGATAGAATGAGGTAGAAGCAATTTTGAAGCAATGACAGCTAAGAACTTCCCCAGATTTTTGAAAGACCTTAAGTCACAGATTCAAGAAGCCATACAGTCTGCAAACATGCTAAATAAAATATATACCCCCTCTTAAGCTAAATATGCTGAAAAGTAAGGGCAAAGGGAAAAATGAAAGCAGTCAAAGAAAAAGGACAAACTACCATTGGATGAACAATAATTGAATGATTTCTTCTTAACAAGAACAAAAGGTTGTTATATTCAAAAAGCTTTCCAAAGAAGAAAAGTACCAACTGAGAATTCCGTACCCAGAGGAAATACTTTTCAAGAAGAAAAGTGAAGCAAAGACATGCTCAGGAAAACAAAAACTGGGAGAGTTCTTCATGAATGGACTTGAACTAAAGTATATATTGAAAAGGTAAAAAGAATATGTTCCCAGATTTAATCTGGTTGGAATACAGGAACGAATAGAAAGCAAGAAAAGTGGTAAATATGTGGACAAATCTCAATGAATGCCAAGTATAAGGCAATAATAAAATCTGCAATGCAAAGACAAAGGTATTAGACTGGATTTTTTTTTTAACTGTGTTACCAAACTGAACTTGGGTCTGCTTGCCTGATGCACAGCAAAGCCAATTTACTGACACCAGGTTGTGGTGAAAGAAAATACAGCATTTATTTCAGGTGCCAAGCAAGGAGTACAGGCAGCTCATGCTCAAAAGACCCAAACTCCCTGATGGCTTTCTGAGAAGCACTTTTAAAGGCAACATTTGGGGTTGAGGATTTCAGGGTGCATGAATTTCTTCTGATTCGTTTGTGGCGGGGTAACAGGGTGGTTTTCAGAAATCTTAATCATCAACTTTCTGGTTCCAACCAGTCTGGAGTACCATCCTCCACCTGAGTGAGGGAGGGGAGCCTTAGTTCCTGAAGAACAACTTAAAAAATCCATATCTATCAGATTTTGTAGGTATCTAGATATCTATAATATCTGATAGATTATGATATCTATCATATCCTTTGAGAAGGAACTAGGACTCTATTTTATTGCTGAATTATTGTCATTGCTTTTCTTGTTTAACTGCTTTTCCTTTGTTTCTGCATTCCCTCACTTCCCTAATTAGTAACTGCCTGTGCCTGCTCTTTAGAACTCAGGGAAGACCTAGGAGACTAAAGTTTTTTTCTACAAACAAGAAACAGGGGACACAGAAGGGCTTTTGTACCCAGGAGGGCCCCAAAGGGTCCTGCTCAGTTTCATTCCCCTTTTCTTTGGTACTCCTCAATCTTGAGGGGAACAGGTGTGGGACAAGAAAGGGAGTAAAGTTTTGTATAGAGAGGTTAATCATAAACTCAGCAGAGGAACTCAGTTTTAGGGGGACTTGTTTTCAACTACATTCATTTTATAAGAGACACATCAAAACTTAAGGATATAAAAAAGTGTTAAGTAGAAGGATGGAAAACTATATGCTATGCAAACACTGACAAAAGAAAAAAGTTGATGTATCTAATATCAGACAAATTAAACTTTAAGGAAAAGTATATAACTGGAGTATTTTTTACAAAACTATACAATTATAAAAAACACAATTCACCATGAAGATTGTCTTTTCTATTTGTATGAATTTAATAATACAGCATGAAAATATAGAAATAAAAATTAACTACAAGAACAAGTAGAAGAATCCATAATCACAGTAGGACATTTTATCACACCTCTGTCAGCAATTGATAGAAAAAACGCAAAAAATATAATAATGATATATAAGAGCAATGCTACTGCCTCAAATAAGTAGAAAAGACAGAAAACATCAACAGAAAGGTAATGGAGAGTTGCCAAAGCAACCAGAGCTAGAGGGACCAAGATTCTGGAGAAGGATGGACCTGGAGAGGTAAGTTGATATTCTGCAGTTTTCTTTTCCCTGAAAACATTTGGCAATTCCAGGTGTGATGCAAAAAAACTGAGAATCTGGCCTTTGTTAAGATAGAGGACCTTGGCAGAGGAGGCAGGGAATCTAGCAGAGCTGTGGGTGGTCTCAAGAGGACTGAAGAGACAAAATTGGAGACTTGAAGGCTCAACCAGAAGGGAGAGGCGGAGAGCTAAGTCTTAAGACATTTGCCAAACTCTGAAGCTCTGCAGAATTGGAGGTTAAGAAGCTAAGCAGAGAGCCTCTGAGAAACAGAGCAGAGTTTTCACACGGTCTCACACTGCCAAGGAAACTAATTAGAGTTGGGGTCCACCCGACAGAGGGGCCCAGGTGAGCATCCAGGTTCTCAGTTTAAACCCCTGGAGGGCTCCACAAAAAAGTCTGCAGCCTCAATTCAGCTAACTCTAATTTGATGAAGATGAGCAAACCCCTGGGCCTAGCAGAAGACACTTCCTCTTTAGAGGAAGATAATATCACTTGGAGCCTCTATAGGTTATAATATACAATGTCTACATACAATAAAAAGTTACCAGGCATACTAAAAGACAGAATTAAATGATGGAAAGTCAAGAGAAAGGGCCCAAGTCAAAGGGAATTAGTGGAGTTTGCCAACAAGGACTTCACAATAACTATATGTAATAAGTCCAAGTAAATGGAAGAAAAGAGATAACAATGAAGAATTTTACCAGAAAATTCTAGAATAAAAAAGAACTAAATGGAAGTTCTAGAACTAAAAAGTATAACAGCAGACAGGAAAACTCAGTATGTCGGTTTAATGGCAGATTAGAACGCTGCAGAAAAAAGACATTTGTGAACTGAGAAATAGAACAATAGAAGAATGTTTTGAGCCAAAGCACAGAGAGAAAAATTATTTTTTAAAAAAAGGATTTAGAGATTATGAGTCAGAATACAAAACTTTAGTATATTTATAATTGGACTTCCAGAAGCAATGGAGAGAGAGAAGTAACCCTCAAGTTTCCTCAGCTCAGTGGGACATGCAGGAGACCATTGAAAAGGATCCCATGCTCTATGAGAGGGCTATAGAAGTAGCTGAAAAATAAGGCAAAAGGACCCCAAAGTAGAACCCTGGGATTGACAACCGAAACCAGGAGCCAAATAGAGAATGCCACGGAGTTCTTACAGCACCATCAGTGCAGTAAGATTTGCAGTGGGCCAAAGGCAGCAGTGGGAGGACACCCATGCCCTGAGCCCTGATCACTCCCAGAGAAGAGGCTGCAAATTACAGGGACAAAGGATACAGTGTGAGGAAAAGCTACTGCCCACAAGGCAAGAGGCCTTTCAGGAGGCTGTTAGAAGTGAAGGCCTAACTTGGCTCGCAGGGCAACCACAGGCTTTGCCCTTGACGCTGTTACTCAAGCTTCCTGCTCTGCCTGGATGCCAGGAAAGGGGAAGGAAAAAGGAAAGAGGAACTCCAAATAGGATTGCCAGATTTAGCAAATAAAAACACAAGGTGCCCAGTTAAATTTTTATTTTAGATAAACAACAAATCATTTTACTATACTGAATAGGATATACTTACACTAGAACATAAATTGTTCATTTTTTTATCTGAAATCCAAATTTAACTAGGCATCTGTTTTTTCCCTGGCAACCCTAACCCTGAAAGAGTAAGGTGCTGAGCCTGAGTTAACCTGGAAATGACTGGAGAACGTTTAATAGGCAAGGTTAGGTCTCACAGCATGTCTCGTCCCCCCTCCCAACTCCATACCCCGCAATGAACACAAAATGGTTGCTGACGAAGCCATGACCCTGTAAGGTAACCCAGCCTCTCCTCAGGCCCACTCTGCCTACGGACCCGCAGCATGCCCCTTTCCACTCCCCTGCTGCTGCCTCATGCTGTTATAGGACACAGGAGTTCTCCCAGGTTTTTGGAGGAATATAGGATGTTCTGCCGTGAAATCCCTCAAACATGTCGGGGATTGGGGGGTTCCACTCTCAGGGAATGTATGAGCAGGACTCTCAGAGGCGCCCCATATAGACATCCTTTAGTCTTCTCTGATTTTCTTCTTTCCACCAACTGGCAAACATCTCAATTGCTTTTTGAGTGGGAATGCTGAACTTTAGTTGTATCTTGCATCCTTCCTATTTTATGGTAGTTCACTTAGTAAACCCTGTTCTAGATGTATTTAAAGTGAATCTTTTGGAATTCAGAACACGCTTCTCAAGTGCCTGGGTCTTTGCATTGAAAGCCTGACTAAGAAAACCTTTGTTTCCTCTGTGCTTTTTTTTTTTCTTTTAGTCTTTTGAAATTCAAGGCAGCTCTGACTCCTTTGTTCTTAGCCAAATCCACTCTCCCCACAAAGCTCTGGAGGCCTGCCTTCACAGGTGGAGAGCAGCAGAGAAATAAGACTCACTGGGAGTGGAAAGTACAGTGCAAAGTGTTACCAAAAAATCAACTCATTCTATTATTACTCTACACAATAAAACAATTCGGGAAAAGGAAGAAAGATTAAGAACGACAGAGACTGAAACGAGACCAAAGAAAGTCATAGTACAAATGAAGGATGCAAGTCAGGTCTGATTAAAGCTCAGCATTTTTGTATTCAGCCCTACTATAAATAAACCCACTTTTTTAATAAACCCATTTCGCATTTTTCCAACACCTCCCTAGTCCCTGACAGTCAGGCAGAATGGATGGTAAAATAAGATAAAACTAGAGGTTTGCAAACCACACCAATTATGCTGTGTTACCATAAACATTAACTTGTCAAGGAAAATTTTTTTAATATCCATTTTCTAAGGCGTGTTTTTCAGCTATGGGTCTTCTGAGCCATGTAGAGAAGAAACCGACTGCTGGTTTCCCGATCTGCTTGTTTTGATTTAGTTTTAATAGGACAAAATTATCTATTTGATCATCAGTGAAAGCCTGGGAGAAAATATTTACATAAACTCATAAAAGAAGTTTTCTAAAAATCACATTTGAAATTTTCTCAACTTAATGTGATGTCTTGTGGGTTTTGTTGCCAATAAGTAGATTAGGCAGAATTTTCTGTCTTTTCTTTATTCTCATAAGAATAATAATAATAAAAGAATTTTTACCATTGTTTTTCCACGTGTGGCCTATTGTTTTAATCAGTTCAGCTTCTTTTTTCTCTCCTAGACTTCTTTTATTATATATTTATGAAATTTACCTTTTCCCTAAATGTTTTGTTGAAAAAATTCAAACATACAGAGAGTTGAAAGAATAAGATAATGGTACAATCACCTAGATTATCCAGTCGTTCACTTTAGCCACATCTGTTTTATCTATACCAGGTTTCAAAACCTTGGCACTATTGACATTATGGGTTCTTTAGGGGGCTGTCCTGTACTTTGTAGGATGTTTAACAGCATCTCTGGCCTCTACTCATTAGATGCCTGGAGTACCCCTTCCCAAGTAGTGACACAAAACTGTCTCCACACATTGCCAAATGTCCCTGATATAGAACTGGTCTATGATAAAAATACATACCACTTCCGCTGAGCTGAAGTATTTGAAAGTAGGTTTTCAGGCCTCATGTTTTACCCATAAATACTACAGTACGTTTTTCCTCAGGACACACACATACACACTCCTACAAAATCACAGCCCCATAATCACACCCAAGAAATTTAACTTTCATACAATAATATATCATCTAATACCCCCAGCTCAGATCCAAATTTCACTCCGTTGATCACAGAAGTATGATTTCAAGCTTTTGAACGCTCGTCAATCTGTTAGTAAGAAATGATATCTTCATGTAGCTTTTTGCAATGATTTATTATGAACTTTTTCAAACATACAGTAAAGCTGAAAGAACTTTCTCACTGTAGATTTGATTTGCATTTCTCTTGTCAAAACAAAGTTCATATGTTTAAAGGTGCTTATATTTTTGGTGTGTCTGAATCTTTGCTTTTCTCGACTTCTGAGTGCTTTGTAAATAGGGAAAGTTAGCTCTTTATCTGTGGTATATGCTGTGGCTATATTTCTCCCAGTTTGTCACTTGTCTTTTGATTTTGCTTATAGTGCTTTTTCCAGAAAACTTCTTTCTATTAACACAGTCAATTTTGTTGATTCTTTCTGCTATTGCATCTGGATGATGAGTATATTTTAAAAGTTTCCCCCCACAGCAAGACTATGAATAAATTAACTTGGGGTTTTTTCCTAGTGCATTTTTGGCTCATTTTGTCATTTGAAGTATGAAATATGAAGTATCTTGTGGATTCCAAATTTTTTTTTCAAATAGCTGTGCAGTTGTCCTAACAGCACTTTTATAAAATCTGTCTTTAACCCAGTGATTTGAGATGCCACTCTACTCATTAATAAAGTTTACTTGGTTCTATTTCTGAATTTTCAGTTATGTTCCTGATCTATCCATCTATTCATGCCATATTGTTTTAGTTATAGAGGATTTATAGTGTATTTGTATTTAACAGGGTTATCTCTCCTCACTGACCCTTTTTTCCCACAGATTTTCCTATATATGTGTGTTCATTTTTCCATGCAAATTTAGAATCAATTTGTCTAGTCTAGAAAAATACTTGTTGGAATTTTATGGAAGTAGTGTTAAATTAAGGGTAAGTTACATCTTTTTGATGTCAAGTTATCTTATCCAAGACCAAGGAATTTGTCTTTCAGGAATGTTTTACATTTTTCCTAGACATTTCTTTTTAAGTTTATTTTTCAAGTATTTTTATCTTTTATGCTGTTATTGTAAATGGGATTTTCTCTTATTTTATCTTCTAATTGGTTACCATTACAAACACACACACACAAACGCACACACACTATTAATTTTTGTACGTTAGTTTTGTAGCCTGCTAACTTACTGAATTCTTTTGTTCATATCAGTATTGGGTTTTCCAGATGTATTATTATATCACTTGCAAATGGAATTTTCCTTTTTTTCTGATATTTATATATATTTTTTCCCTTTAATGAGTACACTGACTAATGCATCCAGTATGTTGTTAAACAGTGAACATCTCTGCATTGTTCCTTACCTCAGTAGGAATGCTTCCAGTATTTCTCCATCATAACGTTCTCTCTCTTATCATATATATATATATATATATATGTCATACATATATAATATGTATAATCATGTTGGGGGAATATCCATTAATTTCTATTTCATCTAATACTCTCATTAGGAATGCATACTGTATTTTATTAAAGGACTTTGGGGCATCTATAATTTAAGTTATGCATTTCTCACTTGAGAATTTTTAAGAACTTTACACATGTTATGTTAATATTCTATACACTATGAGGATAGCTTCTTAGGTTGACATGACACATGTATGTTTTCTCAGATCCAGAAAACCAACGGTATTGAAGATCATATGTTACAACTTTGAAAAACTTGCTGAACAAGCTGGCTTTCTTCTCCAAAAGTGTCTTATACCTTTCATTTATTAAGTACCTTTTATGTGGCCATTTACCCATAAAACAGTCTTGAAAGGTAGTCTTTTTAACATTACTATTTTAAAGATGCAAAAATCAAGGCTCATAAAAGCAAAGTAACTTGAATAGTATCAAACAGCCTTTACATGGAGGAGAGACACCCTGACCCTAGGTCTGACTCAAACTGTTTCTGCCGCACAATCCTTGAGAGCTGGTCAATGCTAACAGGCTGCCAGCAGAGGGAGCAATGTTTCTATTGAAACCTAGACAGACAAAGAACTTGAGTCAGAGAGCAAAGAGCTCATTTCAACCCTGTTTGCTGAATGGAAAATTTCGGACATCAGAATTTGTCCAAACGCTTTTAGTTGCAAATGACAGAATTAAAACTAGTCCTGCCCATCCCAGGTGAGAGGGATGGACTGAGAGTGGAGTGGAGTCTTTCCTGGAAGAGAACATTTGTCGATCCAAAAATGACAAACAGATTCTACAGCTAGAAAGTTAAGATGTCAGGAAACATAACACTCCAATGAAGAGAATTCTCATCCTAGACCATCCTCCACTCCTGGCCTGACCATCCAAAGGGTTTCTACCTTAATCTAGAAAGGCACAATTAAGAACATTTGAATCCAACTTTTTTTTTTTGTCAAAAAAAAATGTCCAAGTCATTATTCCATGTAGATGTTTTTCCATAGGGGTATTATTTCATTTTCCATGGGTTTGTTCTCCAAATCTCCAGTTCAGTGCCTCCACTGATTCTGTAGCTCTTTGAGGTTGAGCTGTAGTAGTGAGTATATTATACTGAAGTAATGAATGCAAGCTCTGAGGTTGTTGGCTCTAAGAGCTTAGAATTAAACATTCATGGTTTTACAGCCTTTAGGTGTAAAGAAATTTCTCACCATTTTACTAACATTGTGAATAAATTCCGCTCTCATATATGAAAAGACTATAAAAGGAATTCACCCAGAGGTCAAAACACTTCTAGAATCATGTTTGATTCTTTCCCTTTGAAACTTACTCGGGCAGATAGAGTGAGCCAGGGACCTTGAGGGGCTGAGCAAGGCGATCAAAATTCACATGCAAGAGTCCATTTCATTTGAAAACACACCTATCATATGTAAGTTCTGAAATTCATCTCCTGAATTACACACTTTATTATGTATACAATATCCACATCTCAAAAGGGAAAGCAAATGTGCCCAAGTATGATGCAGAATTTCGTCTCAATATGACTTAGTTTTGACTCAATATGACTACTTTCCTGACCTTGCTTAAAGCACAGTGTATTTGTGATACAAAAGTCACCACTCAAGTTTAATGCATAGATATTTATAGCTACCCTAAGGTGTGTGCTTACTATGGAGAAGGTATCCTCCCAACAACCCTTGAAGGTATTTCATTCCTGCAACTGTCCCCTATTAACTATGTGGGCAATTTGTGTATACTTCTGATTTTCATCTATAAAATGAAAATTACAAAAGTGTCCACCTCATGGAGCTGCTGTGAGGGTTAGCAGTCATGTCCCATCTCCCCAAACTTCCTGCTCTGCCTCAACCACTACGAATCTACTTTCTGTCTCTATAGCTTTGCCTATTCTGGACATTTCATTTCGAGTTAATTTCTTGATACAGTTGACCCTTGAACAACATGGGCTTGAACTGCAAGGATCCACTTACACGCGAATTTTTTTACTAAATATGCACTATAGAAATGCATGATCCAAGTTGGTCAAATCCATGGATGTGGAATACAGAGGACAGACTATAAAGTTTTGTGTGGATTTTGGGCTGTGCGGAGAGGGGGCACCCCTAACCCTTTCGTTGTTCAAGGCAACTGTATAGTATGAATTAGGGGACTTCATTCTTTTGCACCTCACTCTCTGGTTGTCTGGGCACCATTTGTTAAAAAAACTGTTTCTTCCCCATTGAGTGGTCTTGGCATCCTTGTTGAAAATCAGATGACCATAAAAGAATGGGTTCATTTCTGGACTTTCAATTCTTCTCCACTGATCTATCTATCCTTATGCTTTATCTTGATTACTGTAACTTTGTACTAAACATTGAAATCAGGAAGTGTGAGTCCTCCAACTTTGTTCTTTTTAAAGATTGTTTTGACTATTCTGTGTCCCAGGAGGATACTTTGTTTTTGTTTTTTGTTTTTTTTAACTTCACCTTAGTTGGCTGAGTGTTTCATAAAGAGGAGAGAGAAAAACTGTCCCCCGAAAAACAAAACAAAAAAAACTTCCAAGTGACTGAGCTGTCTTTCCCGCCAATCTCAACCTCCAGTATATCTCTTTTGTAGCTGAAGTTGCAAAGTCATTAACAATTCACTGATACTCAAGGAATATTGTCCTTCTGGTATTTTCTATATTACACACTTCTGTGCAGTAATAAATAGGAGCAGAGTTAGGGCAATACAAATATTACTAACACTAGTTCGTAGTGACACTTCAGGCTGATTACTTGCTGTTGACCAATAGCTGCTGGCACTAGAGGCACTTGAGGAATCACAGACCCTGGCAATTCAGGCCATCTTGACCTTCTAGATGCTCTGCTGGAGACCCCAGCCCACGGGAGTAACTTCAGCCCAGAGGTCGGTCACTCTGAGTAACTCATGTCACTTGTCATCTTTGTTGGTTTTTTTTTTTAAGTAACGGGAACTTACTTTTCCAGACCTTCATTCCACAAATACTTGGGGACTTGGAGTTAGATTTTAACAGGTTTTAACATTTCGATTTTATACTGTATACGTCTTCCTTTGGTCTTTTGTCACCTTTTTATTTTCGTTCTCTGTATTTATCATTTAACTTATTTTAGCTTTGTCATGATTTTACCCTTTTAAATCTTGGGATCTAGAATTTTTACCTTTTACTGTGTCTATTTTTGACTTTATAGTGTATATTTTATCCTGTTTATATTCTTTTTTATTTAGCCCTAATTTTTATCCTTAATCTGTGCTTCACTTTTAGTTATGTCCAATTTCATCTTTCCTTTTTATTTTTTAAAAATTTCAGCCAAGTATATTACTTTAATTTTCTGATTCATTCTGGGCTCAGACCTCTTATTTATAGTTCTTTTTTTTAAAATTCTTTTAACTTAAATTTCTGCTCACATGTTTTTCTTTTTAAATGTTTTCTCTTGTGTCCACAGTAATTTTTAAATCTTTTATTCTTTTTTTTAACTCTCAAGCTATAATGGTGGGCAGGATTTATGGGTCTAGGAATAACATAGCTGTGGCGAGGTCCACACCACAAACAGAAATGTTGAATACTCTTTTCCTTCTAGCTGTCTCTACGCTTACCTCTCTGGCTCTGCTCGCCAGATCATCTGTCTTAGTCAGTGTTTTTCTCCAAAAACAAATGTTAACTGGGTTATACCAGAAACTCAGGAACGAGAACTCCTTCACGTGCCTCTAAACTTCCTACTTAGGTAAAAAGCATATTTGAAATGCTGGAATGAGGGCCCTTTATAAGGAACTACATGTTCTAAAATCTATGGTCTATGACATATATAGCTAGTCAATATATGGGGTAGAGATTTAGGCCGAAAATACCTCTTCTTCCTCCAATTTTCCCTTGAGCAGTAAATCAGGTACCAGATGCTCAAGCCAGAACCCCGTGAGACATCCCACAGCAAATTCTATCCATTCTGCCTCCATACATCGCACGTTTGTCCCCTTCTCTTCAACTTCACTGCTCACCTGGGCTACTGTCATATCATCCCAACTTTGCTTCTAAATTTGACCCCTTCTATTCATATAGCAGCCAAAGTGATTTATTAATGTATCAAATCGTATCACTCCCTGAGTAAAACCTGTCAGTATCTATTTTCCCATTGTACCTCAAATAAATCAGTACTCTTTACAGCAGCCTCCACTTGGTGACCTGGTCCCTGGCTGTCTCTTCCCCCTCAGCTTGTTCTTTGAGCTTCCTCCCTGCACTGACTCTTCCCTGACTACGCCAAGCTCTTTCCCACAGCAGAGCCTTTGTACTTTTGATTCCTTCTTCCCAGAGTGCTTGTTTCCTACTCTTTGTAAAGCTGGCTCTTTCTCATCCTTCAAGCAGGGTGAGCAGCCATCCTGGTTTGCCCAGGTCTAAAGGGATTCCAGGGATGCAGGACTTTTAGCTTTAGAACGAAGAAAGTCCTGAACAAACTGTGTCCGTCAAATTGATCACTTATTTTCAAGTCTCCGCTCAAGTATCATTCCTTAGCAAAGCTTTCCAGGCCCATGATGTCCTCAGCGGGTTCCCACCCAAACGCCCATTAGTTCTCATTTCAACGTACTGTTGCCTTCACGAGGAGGACATACTACATACACTTTGCACTTACTTTATGTATGTCTCTATTTGCTTTCTCTTTGTCTCATTCCCAAATGTCTAAGTATCATGGGGTACCAACATGCCTGTCTTACTCCCCATAATATCTCCAGTGCCCAGCACTGGCCAGGCACACATGTGTTGAATGAAAGAATGGAAAAAGGAAGGATGAAAGGAAAGAAGAGGGCGGACCCCTTAACTTAACATCAGGCTTACTTTTTTAAGGAACCGTATCATGTTTAACCTTCCCCCAAAGCCCTATGGAACCAGGCAAACCCATTCTTCACAAGCCTACTTCTGTGTATTTTAATTGGATTTGTGTCCACTTTTTAGGGAATTACTAAAAGAAGCTTTCAATGTCTGAATTTAGTGTGTGGGTTTTCTTCACTCTCCACCCTTTGAATTCCTTTCAGAGTCAAGTAGCTCCTGGAGAGTCATTTGATTTCTTTATATACAGAAATTATAAACCCCAAAAGCCCTCAGGAGCCAAACCGGCAATATACAGGAACGAAGCAGACTGAACGTAAGAAAAGTCAACTGAGGAAACACATACTCACACATATTTTGTTTTTATTCAGCTGTGGCTTAAGCACACAATCTCATACACATTTGTAAAATATTGGAAATTTTATTTGAAAAATGAAATGGAAATCCAACCCAAACAATGAAACATAGAAATGTAATTATCCTGAATACTGCCACAGGTTTTACACAACTTATATACACCTAGAATGGTGTTTTTCCTTTATTTAGCTCAGTGGCCCCCAACCTTCTTCTATGGGGGGAATGGTTCAGGTGGTAATGCGAGTGATGGTTCAGGGGGTAATCTGAGCGATGGGGAGCGATGGGGAGCGGCAGATGAAGCTTCGCTCACTCACCCGCCGCTCACGTCCTGCTGTGCAGCCTGGGTCCTAACAGTCTGCGGACCAGTACCGATCTGTGGCCCAGGGGTTGGGGACCCCTGATTTGGCTGATATAACTGTGTTCCTTGCAAACCCCTACCTCTGAGTTTCAGAAGGGGAAAGATTTACTATCCAATCCATTGTTTAAACCTTAGACCAATCCAATAACAGAAAGTATTATTAAATTTCAGACTTTTGAGAAAAATGCTCATTACCTTGTATTTCCATTGCTTTCTACCCTACTGTCATTCAAAATGGTAAAGGATTCTTGGGGACAGAGGGATTCACATGATTTTGCACCAGAAGAAGTCATGTGACATCTGTTCTCCTGTCATCTGGTCTTATGGCTGCTGAAGCATGCATAGTTGACTGGGACTGTCCAAGGGCTTTCTACTGGCATCTACTACTGACATACATCTACTGCATACATGGTCTTTTCTCTGCAGTCTCATGCTGCTCAGGTCTACCTTTGGCCATCGCTTGGCTGTAGACCTGAAAGTCTCCTCCAGGTCTTCCACACAGTCTCATAGCCAGTTGGTCTCCCACCCTCAATATCTGCTGTGGGGCAACCTGCTCCTACCAATGGCAGGCGTGATGACAAGCCCCCTAGCTCTTAGCATGGAACCAAGAGAGACTTGGTGTCTGAACTAGAGCTACTGTCGTCTTGGCCATGCCCAGCAGCTCTCTTGGACGTTTTGGTTCACCCATATTGGCATGGAGCCTCTACACAGGAGTCTCCTCCAGAATCTCAAATTGAGAGCAGGAAAAGCCACTCTCCCTTCCATTTATCTGAGTCTTGCCACTGTCCACACCAAGACCCAAAGATGGGCAATCACAACACTCTCCCTCTATCCCTCCTGATTCTTTCTCTCTGCCTTTCCGCACAATCCCAGAGCTAGCATGGGTGGGTTTCCATGACCACCAGTGCTTTCTGTGCTCTAGCTTCACCACCTCACCATCCCAGCAGTGTCTTCTTTACAGTAATGATCTCAGTGTTCAGACCTTAAAAAAACTTAAACCCTTTCTCTCTCACCTTTAACTGGATTTTAAGCCTACCGTCTTGCAGTAAGTTTCAAAGAATGTCATGAAAGGAATATTACCTTATTCTTACGCTCACATTGCTTCTGTAACAGATCAAGGTTAACCAGGGAAATGATCATATACTAGAAGAGGCACAATAATACTTTTCTCTAAATGTCACCTCTGTTAAATTACATTTTTAAAAAAATACGTTACTCCTTAATTTGGAACTAAAATCTCACACATTTCCTTCCTCACTAAGACATCACTGTCAGGTTTGTATTTCTTGTTACGGTTTGCAATGCAGAATTTAGCCTTAAATCCTTTAAGTAAGGGAGATACTCATTTTTATTCATAATGAAATCTGCCGACCACAAAAATAGGTATTTCCAAATATGGATATAATTTTTGCCCCATGGTTTTCATATCTAGACTAACCACTCAAGAGATTTGTAAAATTCTGTTCTTCTGAAATCCCCTTATTTCTTCTTTATGATTTTGTTTAACTGCAATTTAGTAACTTCCCTTTGTAGCAATTTTCCACACTATCAATATTCAGTTAGCTGGTAAAAATAACAGTTTTAGCTCATTTTCATAAAGTTTTAAATCAGAGAACTTTTTGAAATTTAGTTCTTGGTTTCACAATTATACTTCATATGATGATTTCTATTTTTGGAGACTGAATTCAGTGTAGCAAAGTGGGTCAGATTATTATGCACCAGTTGAGTTTCCTCAAGAAAGACTTCTCCAGGAATGAGTAGATTACATAATATGTTTATGTCACCACCTAAGGATGCCCAGGCAGGATAATATTCAGTGTGGTCAGTTGAAATGTCAACTAAATGACCAAGCCTTTGATCCAATCTTGCTGGTTATTTAAGGTAGGGATTCTTTTTTAAAGGCATAAAACAAGTTGGTTTGTTTGCTTTGTTTTGTTTTACATTTTAAACAGTCTCTTCAACATTTTTCAGAACTAAATCGTTCAATTGCTGCTGTCACATTGTGCGGCTAATTTATTAAGCAGAGTAGAGAATTCTTTGGGTATTAAGCAATGGGGCCATGTTAGTTCATAGTGATGCTTTCATAATGTTTCCCATATTTTATTTTAAAGACACAGTATTCTTGATGACTCTGTAATGGACGTCCGAATGCATCAGATCCATGCAAAATATTTTGTCTCTGAATTTAAGTTTTGTAATAAGTCCAGTATTAACACCCACCTTCGCAGGAGCATAACCATTTTGATCAGCTTACATTGAAACATTTAATTCATATTAAAACATTAATTACATTAAAACATTTTCACAACACAGGATTAAGTAGATAAGGTCCAAGGATTGAGCCCTGAGACACCCCATGATTCAGAAATGAAGAGGATGAAGAGGAGACAGCAAAGGAGACTGAGAAGTGAAGTAGAGGGAAAACTAGGAAGTAAAGTGAAATACTTTAAGGAGGTAGGTGGAATCAATGAGGTCAGGTGCCACTGATAAGTCAAATAATAGGACCACTGGGACCATTGGTTTGAACAATGTGGAGGTCACTTATGTGTCTAAGAAACTGAGAGGTGTAATTTATTGCATTTATAAATCTAATTGGAAATATTGTTGCTCAAGGGTTGAGAAAATGCCTGAGAACTTATAGGACACATTGCATGGAAATTTTCACTTATTTGTGGTATTTCCTAAAATGGTCCCATATGACCTGGACTCCACTGATGCTCTGACCTTAACTCCAGGACCTTTTTCTCCCCCACCTCCCACTCATATTTGCCTTTGCTGTACTGGCATCCTTGATGTTCCTCAAACATACTCCCACCTCATGGCCTTTGCACTTGCTGTTCCCTCTATCTAGAATGCTTTTCCTCCAGATCACCATGGCTCAATTTCTTCCTTTATGTTTCTGCTCCAATGCCATCTTATTGAAGAGGATTTCCCTGTCTCCTTTCACTAAAAGAGTACGCCTAGCCACTGACCCCCCCAACCGTTTATTCCTATTAACTAACTTTTTATGTAACAATTATTGCCATATTATAATTTATCTATGTATCAAGAATATAAATTCAATGAGATCAGAAGCCAAAACAGTGCCTGACACAGTGGTTATTCAATAAATATTTTGAATGAACATTAATTAAATAAATGAAATGAATGAAAAATAACTGGCCAGGATATTTTCACAGTAACTAGATACAGCATAATTATTCATCTGCTAAGAACGGTGAAAACACCAACTTTGGTTAAGGGGCATATTTTTAGAATCTACAAGGCAAATGTCTTGCAAACATCCCCCCCCACACACACTTTTATCTATCAAGATGTAAATGGTTACCTGAGAGCATTCTCTTCAAAGCTCTAGTGTGAATTCTTCCCCATTTTCTGAAGACCATCCAGTAACAAGTGTTTCTGAAGTTTTTGATTCCATTTAAAATGAATAAGAAAATATATACTATATAAGCTTTTGTTTAAACACTGGTTAATAGAAGAATTATACAATAATAATGCCTATATATTCCTTTCAATTTTCTTTCTTTTTAAATGGTAATTTGCCTAAGTTAACTCTTTAACAAACTATACATCCAATATCTTATTTCGAGGCTTCACTATAATAGCTTCCCTTTAACTTTTTACTTCACTTTTTTTTTTTTTTTTTTAATGCGTGTACGGGGGCCTCTCACTGTTGTGGCCTCTCCCGTTACGGAGCACAGGCTCCGGACGCGCAGGGTCAGCGGCCATGGCTCACGGGCCCAGCCGCTCCGCGGCATGTGGGATCTTCCCGGACCGGGGCACGAACCCGTGTCCCCTGCATCGGCAGACGGACTCTCAACCACTGCACCACCAGGGAAGCCCATACCATAAGCTCTTTTAAAAAAAGAAGTTTAAGTCAAATCCAAGCTTAGGATTTTTTCAGCCTTCATCCCATTGCCTTATTTGTGATCAAACTGCGTGTTGGTTTTCTACTTCTAAATTACACAGGATTACAAAATTACCGTCATAATAGCGGTGCTTCACCGATGGAACATTCGAGATTCTATGTAGTTAAGAGAATGAGGACCAGTCAATCTTGCTTAAAATTAAATGCAGCATAAACAACCTTAATTGTGTGCCTTATCTTACCCAGAAAATATGTTTTTTATAAGTGTTGTCTAAAAATTTGGAAACTGCCCCATATATACTGAATCATTACCATTGAAGAACTTTTGCTGGACTGTCTCACCAGGAGAATGGCATAACAGGCAAAGGGCAGAAGTCTCAGAAGACAAAGGCCCAGTCCACACCAAGGACAGAGCCAGCCTTCTGGGTTAGTCAAGGAGGTCGCTGCGTATTTGTGATGCTTCTGGAAAGGTCCTTCTCCATCCAAAGGAAAATAAAACTATTTGAGGGTTGAGTTGAACTTGGTGTTTCTTGAAATGGAAGTCACAACCGATTTTTCTTTCTTGATGTACATTTTGCCATTCTTTTCCCCACAGAAACCTCTGTTTCTTATTCTTTATAGCTGAATTTTCTCTATATTTCAAAGAATGGCCAGGACAAGGAGGTTGGATCGTCATGAGGCATGTTATCAACATGAGAGCACTAAGTAAGAGGACTCTTTTATCCAAGAATAATCGGTACTAGGAAAAGCCCATTTAAGGAGATGCCACTTGAAAATGGGATCAAATTTGATGGTGAATAGTTAAGAAATTTTTTTGATTGGGACTTTACCTTGAAAACTTTAATTATAAAGTAAGAAACTATCATAGGATAATAATTGTGGCAGGCAGGATAAGAGCCCCTTCAAAGACATTCATATCCTATTCCCTGGAACCTGTGAATGTATTAGGCTACTTGGTGAGACTCTGAAATAGAGAGACCACTGGATTATTCAGGTGGGCCCAATGCAATCACAAGGGTACTTAACTGGGGAAGCAGAAGACAGAAGAGTCAGAAGCAGGCAGATGGCGTCAAGTGGCCATTTTTGGCTTTGAAAATGGAAAGGGATTCTGAGCCAGAGAATGTGAGAAGCCTCCAGAAATTCAAAAAGGCAAAATAAAACACAGCTTGTCCCCCTAAAGCCTCC